>NW_020455954.1:2804588-2854895 GCF_003342845.1 Nothoprocta perdicaria
CCCCGTGTGACCGTTATCCCCTTCCCGCCATTATCCCCCCTGCTGTGGTACTGTTACCCGCCCCGTGTGACCGTTATCCCCTTCCCGCCATTATCCCCCCTGCTGTGGTACCGTTACCCGCCCCGTGTGACCGTTATCCCCTTCCCGCCATTACCCCCCTGCTGTGGTACCGTTACCCACCCCGTGTGACCGTTATCCCCCTCCTGACATTTCCCCCCGCAGTACCGTTACCCCTGCTTGCACTGCCGTTGTTACACCCCACCTCACGGTTACAGCGCTCCCGGTGTCAGTGTTTCCCCACAGGGCTCTGCATGGGTGCCCAGAGAGGGCCCAGGAGGGGAATCCTTTGGAATCTGTTCCCTCCAGGGACCATCTTTGCTCTCAAATCCAGCACCAATCTCCAACAGAGCAAAACTCCAGGGAAGGGCAGGGCGGAGGAGGCGAATGCAAGTCAGCCTCTCTCCTGGGTTGTCCAGCTTCTTCTGGGCAGCACTGGTTGAAGCACCATGGCTGTCCAAGCACCACTTGGGAGGCCAGCAGCCCCACCAGCCCCCTTGTTTCCCAGCCCCATATATTGCCCTGGTCGATGCTGTGTGTCCCAGCACATCAGCAGCGACATCCTCGGAGAGCCCCTCAGATTCCCGCAGAGACCCTCCCGTTCAGCTCTTTGGGGGAGATGGCATTTCTCAGTGTCCCCGTGGTTAGGTGCTGTAAAAGCTGCCCGCTAAATGATCCTGGTTTTGGTCCTCTCTGCCCAGGGAAGCGTGTCTGCACCAAGACAAGGTGGGGGCTGGAAAGGGGCCCTGGAGACCTCCTCTTGGTGCAGTGCTGGAGTAAGGTTGTGTGTGCAGAGCTGCCTTGAGATGTCTCCAACCACATGCCAAAGGACAGCTCGGTTCGTGAGCAAGGACAGCCGCAGGAGGGGCTCACTAGGGTTCGCTGGGGATTCGCTCTCCCCACAGCCCTCGCTGGGCCTGCCAGGCTAAGATGTGCGATGCAGGCTGCATCTTGGCACCGGATCATGCTACACGTTGCTACAAGAGCAAGTGACTTGAGGTTCTGGATTTCCGTTGGAAGGGACAGCTCCTTTACCTGAGCGCCGTGAGTTGTCACAGCTGTGCCCAGCCTTTGAGGAAGGCCGTGCTGTAGAGAGCTCCTCCCAAGCCATGCAGAGCAGACTTCCTCTCTCCCACCACCTGAAATCACTTAGCTTCAGTAGGCATGCCCAGGATGAAGTATTTGCAGTGCCACCTAGCCAAACTGTCAGCTAACACTTTGCTTCATTCCTTCCTCAAATCCTGGGAAATTCCAGCAGCAAAAAATAAGCAGGGAGATAAACCTGCTTTAAAGCTGAGAATGGCCAGGGAATGCTTGTGTCAAAGACAGCATTCACATACAAAGACATACAAAGACAGCATATACACAGCAGCTGGTATGCAGTAGGGATGTAATTTGGGCATTATTTGTTACGATTCAAAAAGCAACGTGTGAGAAGCAATATTATTTTTTTAACAGCTTAGAAAGGAGCATATCAACCAAAACAAAGTACCCCGACCTTCTGTTCTTTCGGACTGTCACTTGCGCAGAAGAGCTCACGGCAGCAAAGCTGCGAAATTCACTAGACTTGTTCGAGAGAGGAATGTGGAGAGGTTATGTTCATGTAACCCAGCGCCCTGAAAAGCTGTTTCATCACTCCGTTGGGCAAAGGTGACTTCAGCCACTCACTCAGGACTCAGTAGGGTCACCAGTCTGTTCTCCTGTGTTAGAACAGGATCAGCTACACATTGCCCGTTCCTAATAGCTGCTGATTTAGGCTGTTCTTAGAAGACCTTCGGGAAAGGAGACTGTGAAACCTCAAGCAAACATCTTCCATTCCTTTGCCATCCCTTGGGTTAAAAACCGAGGATGTTTAGAGAAGTTCCCTTTCTTCTTTTAGTTATACCTGAAGCTTCTGATCTGTTTTCACACACCATATTTTCAAGACCATTCATTATTTTTTGCCTGTCTCTGGGTTCTTTCCGTCTGATCTATCTCTTTCCTGAAGTCGCTGCCCAGCAAGCATGCCAGCAAAAGCCTCCCTGATGCCACATGGAACAGAGTGATTGCTCCATGTTTTACAGGCTGTGCCCTGTAAAAATGCTAAAAAATTTTTGCATTTTTTTCATGCCCATGTCACCCAAAGCCACCTGTGGCTTGCACTCTGCTGACGCACCAGCCTTTTTATCCAGAACTGCATCCTAGGCACCAGCCTGCAGGAAGGAGCAGAAATCAAGGGGGAAAATTGTAAAATTCTAGCCCGGTCCTTATTAAACGGCAATTTCTCGTTTCTTCTTATTTTGGTGGGGGTTATGTCTGATTTTTACCCGTCTTCTGAGTAACTTGCACCTTCCCCCACCCTGACCTTGCGTAGCTTCCTGGTGGCTCTCCTGCCACCTGACAGCACATGGGTTTCAGAGGTTTCGCCTGTGCTGGGGCACAAAGGGAGCACCCGGTGCAGGCAGGGAAACACTTCAAGCAGTCCCCAGAGGGTTCCTTACCAAAGAGCCCAACTTCAGCCTTCTTGCTCGAGACATATATGTGTGCATAGGATGTGTGTTCGTGTACGTGCAGGGGCCCAGTGGCTCCAGGAGACCAATGGCAGAGACATTTATTCCCTCAGGCAGGTCTAATGCAATAGGAACAAGACAGTCTGTTGGGAAGGTAGGGAAAAGCTGGGGTAAGGGGAGCTGCCCCTTACTAGAGGGCTAACGAGGCGGGGGGGAAAGAAGCAGAGGTTAATGAGTATTGCTAAAGTGAATCAAAGATAATATTCATGGTTTTAATAGGGCTTTATGAGATGCCTTAAAGTGTGCTGTGTAGAATAACTAATTGCTGCGGAAAGAACAAGGGGTTATTGTTAAGTGAAGAACTGCTAGAACTGCTTAAGTGGCAGCAAACAGGTTTGCCTTGGGCTAACCACACTGCAGGTGGGGATTTGGTTTCCATTAAATATTTTTTTTTTTCCAGAAAATGAGACATAGGCTTCATTCTCCATCCAAAAGGCTCTTGGGTTGCATGGGAAAAGAGAGCGTAGACAACTTGGGTCTAAAACCTGAGAGCGTGGTTGCAATCTCAGAAATACCCTGCGACAGCCGCGCAGCGACAGCCACGGCAGCTCCCGCTTGTCGCGCGTGTGTAGGGTCTGGGCACAGGAGGGCAGACGGATCTGTGGGATAGGCGGAGAGTTTCCTATTATTTTTGGGAGGAGGCAAGAGAAAAGGAAGAAGGTTGTAGGGAGAGCTCAGAAACAAAAGAAAACGAATGCTCTTTTTAAAATGTTGTTTCATTTATTTGGCAGTAATATCCAAACCCCCCTGCTTCAAAAAAATTACAAAATCAAGTAAAATAAGTGCACTAAGAAAACCTACAGAATACTGATAAACTTCACACACGTACAGGAGGGAATATAGAGGGAGGAGTGGAAGGGGTTTTTGTTTTTTTTTTCCTTAATTTTGACTTTCTGGAAAAAAAAAAAAAAAAAAAAAAAAAGAATGAAGAAGCCTTCCCTGCCCTTGCAGTCTCGGCAGCCGTTGTCCCCGGGACATCGGGCATTCAGCATCCCCTTCCCCACCAGCCAGCACATCCCGCCAAAGGCAGCGGAAGCCCAGCCTGGGCCTGGCTGGCCGGGGGCTGCCCTTTCCCTCCGCGAGGGGAGGCTGGTTGGTTGGCGTAGCCCTTGGGAACGGCATCGCTCTCCTGGTTCCGCTCTCCCTTTGGGGTCCCAGGGAGGAGGAGGCTGCCCGAGCGGCAGCTCCTCCTGTGGGAGCCTCCGTCGGCTGCCCTCACCCCAGGGCGCGCGGCGGTGGCGCCGCGGGCTCTTCAGGGGACGCAGCCCGGCGTCCTCGAGACGCGGCAGCCCGTCCCCACGCCTCCGGCCTCGGGGACCGCACAGCCACAGCAAGCCCACCGAGAGGGGACTGCGCACTACAAAAGCCCTCGGGCTACGAGCTAGCCCCTCTGATCTACACAGGCTTTGCTCTCCCTTCTGGAGACCTGCCTGCCAGGACAGTAAGAGGTTGCTCCCGTCCAGGGAAAGCCTTTAAGGCGAGTTGCTGTGTTTTCTCTAAGGCACTTGAATGATGTGAGCTGGGAGGAAGTGAGTTGGGAGGCACCACTAACTTTTAGAATAGGACTGGAATAAAGCAAAATATTTATTAACAATGTTCCTGGGACTCCAGAGGCACCACATGAAGCTGCTTCACTCATGCTATTGGGGAGGAGTGATCCCTGAGACGTGTCTAAGGGATGCTCCTGTTCCACCAACCACTTCCTCCAGCACCACTGTTGGGAATGAGGGAACACAAACAACTTGACTCTTGTTCGGCACTTGTTCTTGACTTGTTCTTGACCTTGTTTCCACTGTAGTGCCATTCTGCTCTCAGACTCGGCCTTCCCCTCATCTCGTACGGACCGACCCTCCTCACTTCCACAGGCGGTAGCACTGGCCCAAATCTGGACCATGTTAGCAGAAGAACCAGGCCCTCTTTGTATTTATTATGCTGGGATTTCTAAGCATGTGGGGTGGATTGATCCCCACCGCAAAAGCCAGACCATAGCAGGGACCAGGCTTTCCTCTCCTGCACTTGCTAGGCACAAGCTCCTTCTGCCTTTTCAAGCCCTGTGCGTGAGGGGGGTGCTTGGGACACAAGCCCTGCTGATCCTCACTCAAGTGGAACAACCTTCTGCTGATGCAGGTGGAAGTTTCGCTTGAGTAAGCGTTAAGGATCACAAAATACCTCGGCAAAAATCACTGGAATTGGTTTTGATCGGGAAGATCGAAGTCATAGGCAGCCCTCTCAACGCTGGCTATCTGCAACTGTTTGGGATGCACAGCAGGGACATGAAAGGAATGTGGACACAGGTTGCTTGCTCATGCAAGCACTAGGAAGGACATCTTCCAACTTCAGGAGAAAATCAGCAGAGCTTGAGGCTAGAGAGGTGATTGGCAAAAAAAGAGCACTACGTTCTTAACCAGGACCAATGTTCTGTGAAAGAGCCCAGAAAAAATGACCCATGAAGGGATGCAACAGTTGCCAAAGAGGGTCAGATCAGAGTCACTGGTAAAAGCCTCAAGAATGAGGATTCGAGCCTTGACTCCAAATCCAGCCCTGGGACCAATGAAAGCTGCTGCCTTATCCTGGCCAGAAACGGAGACCCAGGAAGAGAGCTAACCTCACCCAGACTCCAGCTGAACAGTCTTCTATGTAGTTACATCTTTTAAAATCCCCCACTAATGCAATTGCCCAATCCACCTGTCTCTAGACTACCTGGCTTTTCCCTCTGGGCAATTTAGGGCGGGTTGTGCAAGGGCTCTGGGCTCTGAGCACAGAATCGGTGCTGGCCAAGGCAGCGAGAGCGAGCCGCAGTGTCGATCCGTGTCAGGGGAAACCGATTTCATCCAGCCCCATCTCTTCTCCTCATGAAGGACACGGTCATCCCCAACTCAGAAGTACCCTGTAGTGTCGGGCTCACAAGTCACTTGTGTTGCTTGTGTGGCTGAGTGCAGCGTGATAAAACTATGCATGGGCATTACAACACTCGCAGGAACGAAACCCCACAAGCTGGGTTTTCTTGAAGGATCTAGAGCTACAAAACATACAAAAGCTGAATTACTACCTTAGGAAATAAAGTAATAAAAACAAAACAAAACAAAAGGGGGAGTCAGCATGTGAATGTGATAAGAAAAAATACGATAGCACCTTTACGGAGCGAGCAGGGAGTAAGAGCGAGATGAGGTCAAAAGGAACCTTGTTGTGTTGGAGCCCACAATGACCTGGGGGAGCTCCCAGCCTTCCAAGGCCCCAGCAATGAAGCTCCCTGAACAGGTGGGCTCTGCTCCCCTTCCCTGGCCCCATTTCTCTGTGAATTACAAAACAAAGAACCCATCGCTATACAATGTAAATATCTGTGACTGGGCGACTGTAGCAGACACTGGTGCATACTGAGATCAGCACTGGAGGACGGGGCGGCAGTTGGGCCCATCCTCCTGGCCTCCTCCTGTGGGGAGGCCCCTTACATCTCCTTGGTGCTCATTCGCTTGGTCTTCTCAGCCGTCTCCTAGAGGAAGAGGGCACAGAAATGAAGCTCTGCACCTGCAAAGGCACTTGCAGTTCCCCAAAGCCTTTATCCACCCACAAACAGCACCAATAGTGACTTGCCTGAAAGCCACACACGGGTACTAGTCTCCACAGGCAAGAAGGAAGACTGCTCTTTGCAGAATAAGGTGTTCCCCTATCTACCAGGGAGTCTCCAAGTGGCAGAGACAGAGGGAATTCTAGTGAGGAGGGACTTTGTGTAAGCAGATGTTCCCAGCTCCACGCTTACCTGATGCTTCTGCAGTTCCTGAACGTATCTAGCCAGCTCCTCCTCAGTCAGGTCTTGCTCAGGGTGCCGTCTCTGACCAGGGACCTTCTCATTCTTCCCTGCAAACAGAAATGCAGTTCAGTACTTTGAACTCAAACAGGAATGGGGGGGGACGATGCGCAGTTCAGAGTGTGAGCTCAGGAGAACGGAAGAGGCAGGCTAGCCTGAGGCTGCGTCAGACCACAGTGTATCTCAAGGCTAAGGAGATTTTGGGAGGGCTGCCCAAATCTGCTTTGAAAAGGAACGTGGCTGCCTGGGGCTTCAGGAGCTGAGTATCCAGCCTGCCCCCCTCCCTGTCTTAAGGTTTCAAATAAAGCCACAAGGAAGAGGCTTCATGCTGCTGTCCTCCACTGTTACTTACAAGAAGCATCCTTAGTTCAATTATCCTGGCTGGATAAACTAAACTTCTTAGCAGATAAGAATATAAACAGAGCGCTCCATTGAGCTGCTTATTCGGGTCTATTGTAGGGAATAAATGGTGGCTGCGTGCTAACCCGTGCCTAACAAAGAAGGAATTTCGCATAGCGAAGACTGATGCATCTCACCCACATGAGCTGCTGCTTTCACCCCCTAACAACAGCTTTTAACTGCTCTGCTGCTCAGACACGGGCAGAAAGTGAAGGAACTCCTGTCCGGCTGCATGCTGCCGGCACGGCTGTGCAGCAAGGGAGGCAGCAACACCGCACTCTGCCCAGCAACTTTGAGGGTTGCTTCCAAGGCTGAGCAAAACTCAGTCCCTCAAGTCCTTCCCTAACCCCTGAGAGTTCAAGGCAGCTCTTGGTACTGCACTGCAATTCTCTCAGACGAGCTCCTGCTACTGCAGCCAGCAGAGTGGGACAGAGTGATCACAAAGCCCCTGCTGCATGCAGCTGGCAGCTGTTGTGACAGGAACTCCGCACATCCCTGCCACTTCCCTTGCTCCTTCCCTGCCCAACCTAGCGAACGCCGCCTGGCTACAGACGTGCACTCGCCCACTGCTGCCCACAAAGCTCAAGCCAAGGCCTTGCCCTAGGGAGGAAGGTCAGGAGGAGGCAGCCTGGCACTGGCAGGGTGCACCCGGCTCCTCCAACCAGCCCAGCACATTTAAACACTTGGGAGAAGGCAGAATGCAGAGCCTTGCTTCAGAGCCCCACTAGGGCCTCCCACAATCATTACACAGCTGTGAAAGTTTAAAAAGGGCCTGCCAGAGAACCAACAGATAGATCAACTACCCTGCCTTCATGCAAACATTACCTCTCTTCAGTTCCACCACCGTTATTTTTTTCTACTTCTAGGGTTTTTATTACAAGAATGTCAAGTGTTTTTCTGACATTATCAGCTGACGTCTTGTATTGCCTGTCTGGGGCAAGACAGGACCTCTTTTATGGTACTGTAAATAGAGAAACAGTGAGATATTGAGACACAAATAGGAAAGGTAACTTGCTCCCACCTACACATACGGTTGCAGGCAGTCACATGTTTGATTTGTGCATGCCCCAAGCCAGCCGGATGCAAAATAGCTCTGGTCTGGAAAATTGGGGGTTGAAATTTCCTGACACCAAACCCAACCCACAACCCCAGCAGTGTTTCCCCCAGCTCAGGAATACATTTTCCCATCTGTAGAACAGAACTAGCTTGGGTTCTGGCCAAACGGGAACACAGGAGGGGGGCTTCTGCATAGAAGCCACTCTCAGACAATCTTACGAAGAACGGGAAAGAGAAGGGATCTGGAGAGCTGCTACGCTGCAAAACCTAGAAAGTAAAAGCCCCTTTTGCACAGAACTAAATAGACCAATGTTGTGGGGAGCACACAAACCCTCGCACGTCATTGCGGTGCACACCCAGTTCCCACAGGCACAGACACAGCGGTTGCATTCCACCTCGGTCTCTGCTCCGTCTTCATAGGTTTCATCTTCCAGAGCACACTCTGGAGAGGGACAAAACAAGAGCAGTGACTGTGAGATACAGAGCTGGCAGGGGAGAACAGGCTCTGGAGACGCTTTGAGGGGAAGGAGGAAGAACCTTCTCAAAGAAGCCTTCTTCCCCCTACGCAAAGATTACGGTTGCTGGCAGAACATAAGGGCTAAAATATTCATCTCCAATTTGCTGTGTGAAATCAGTCAAAAAATATTGGGGAAAGTCAAACATTTCACTTTGACTTCCTCAAAATAATAGATGGCAATTTCTCAATTCCAAATGAAATCTCAACATTAGATTTGCTTGCATCTCCTGATTTGTTATATATGTGAGAGAACTTCCAAAGGGAAATGTTTGGGTTACTCTGAAAGCTTCCTCATTTCAGTACATAAGCCTTCTCACAGCTTTATTCTGCAGCTAACTCAAGGACCTCAAAGCACTTGAGGGAGTAGCTCGTGTTAGGTGAAAATCAGCTGATCATGTTTGCAGGGAGAGCTGCAACATCCCTAGCTTCCCACTGATGCAGGAAGCAGACAGTTCAACTTAACATTCCCTGAGAAGCGTCCCCTCTGTCAGCAGGTGGTGCCACTGTAGTGGGATGCAAATCCGGCACCTTCGGAGCAGCAGGTGCAACCCCCTTCCCGAGGAGACAACTGCATGGATGGCCAGGAATGCTCCGCCAGCCCAGCAGGGAGCTGTTTCCCAGGAAAGTGCAGCACAGTTTGAAAGGGTGGTGAACTTTGAGATGTTCACCAGGGAGGGTGTCTGTGTGAAAGGCAGAGCGCAGCAGGACTTTGCTCTGGTCTGACTTTCCCAAGTTATTCCGACATGAACTCCTCACATGACTTCTCTCCGCACTGTTAAATACGTGCCTTGACCTTCCACGCATACTGTACCCACCTGACCTACGTCCTTGCTTCTAAAATCCATACCTTTCTGAGCACAAGGGCTGTGGGTGCCCTGGGACAGAGAAAGCAGGACTTTTGACAGCCCCAGGCTCACAGAACAAGGGATGCTGTACGGCAGGAGGCAGGGGAACACTAACATCACCCTAGGAATGGTTAAAGCTGGTGTCCTTCCTCCTTTCTTAGAGTTCCCACTGGTTCCCCAATAAGAAGGAGGAGTTCCTACTTTTCTCTGGTGGGTTAAAGGATGGGCTGAGGCATTTGAGGAACTCGTTGAAGCTCAGTTTCCAGTCAGCATTTTCATCAGACAGTTCGATGAGGGCATCTACGCAGAGTCCCCTGAAAGGAATCGAAACACAAATTGAAACAAACTGAATCAAACTGAAGTAACGGAAGTTCCATCTGCATATGACGAAGAACTTCTTCACTGTGAGGGTGCCAGAGCCCTGGCACAGGCTGCCCGGGGAGGCTGTGGAGTCTCCTTCTCTGGAGATCTTCCAAACCCGCCTGGATGCCGCCCTGTGCCCCGTGCTCTGGGTGTCCCTGCTGGAGCAGGGGGGTTGGACTAGATGAGCTCTAGGGGTCCCTTCCAACCTCAACCACTCTGTGATGCTGTGTGAAACAGATGCAGGCTCTGGGTCCTACTCTACCAGCTTCAGAGTACAGATGAGGAAAAACAGTAATAACCAGGGAGATTTCAAGATGTCAATTACAGCTTTTGCATATATAAAGAGATGATACAGCTTTTGTATGTATAAAAAGACAGAAAAAACTCACTGGATATAGGCTGAGAAGCTGGAGGTTATTCTGAAAGAATCAGCCAGCAGAAACATCACTGTGCTGGCCTCCATGCCCTCTCAGGCAGACACAAGCACAGCCTGCCCACAGCAGCCCATTCTCTTCAGTGTTTACACACAGTAGAAGGGAAAGGTCTCCAGCTACGTTTTCATGTGATGCTTTCACCAGCTCTTACTGCGAGCTTGTTCTCCCACTGTTTCCTCCCAATCCTTGGCTATACATTCCCACCATCTTATTCTTTTTGTTTTGGGTCTACCAGTCAAGCACCTATGATGCAAGAAGGGTCTGCTGGAAAACTCAATCACTAGGAAATAAAAAAAGCACACAAGTTTTCCACGACACAATTCATCTTCTGACTGCACACCTACTGTATTCAGAGCAAGAGAGCAGGACTGTAGTCTAAGGTGAAGAGTAAGGATGAGCCTGCCCCTTTGGTGACACATACATCTAATGAGGTGGAAAGCCAATTTGTACACAGGCATCTTGGCAGATGCCAGTCCAGACTGGTATTACGCAGAGGCGTCTTCAAGCTGGCCTTCAAGCTTCTATGGGCTGCTGCCACTACCCACAACACCTGCCCCTTGGCTCTCCCTCGGGCCTCCTTGCCACTGCCCCACCTGAGCAGCTTGTTGGTCTCCTGGTCCATATAGGTGGTGATGTTGACAGCGGTTTCATTCTGCTCCACAAACTTCAGGAACTCAGTGGAGTCCAGGCGAGAATCACCATTGTCAAAGCTCTGTAGGGAAAGATGGGAATATGTGAGGCGGTCTGATTTAACAGTTCTGGGAAGCCTTTTATTTTCTCTCTTCTGAACGCACTTCTCACCTTGGAGGCTTTACTGAAACACGTTGAATCATCCCTGCTTTGCAGAGGCTCAGGGAAAAGCAGCAACGTATACATGCTAGCATCAGAATGCGGAGAGGTGCTCATAGCCTTGAGCTCACTGACAAGCTACACTGCCTCTCATTTACCTCCTGCTGCTTGGTTTATGGCTCTAACCCCATTTCTTCTCTTTGTTCCAGTCAGGCTTTAGCCTCCTCATATATCCTGCCATAAAGCAAAGCACTTGCGTTCAAGAAGGCACCAACTTTCCCGTATGTATCCAAACTCAAAGCTGTATCTGGACTCTGGCTGTGATAAAAAGAAGTACCACAGGAAGTCATTTTCTGCCAATCCCAAAGAAGGAACAATTTAATGCAACAGCACAATGTCTTGCCACCAACTTTGGGAGGTCCTGACAGGATTCCTGGCACTGAAGAGCAGGATTTTTAGCCCGCCAGCCCTGGCCGCCCTCCCAACGCAGCAACTGCATTCTGCTTTTCTGTCTGGGGCTGTCATATCGACAGTGCTGGGCGCGCAGCACGAGCTGCTGGGCCCCTCGGAGACAGCTGCCTTGCAGGGAGGGAACACACGAACTGTGGCTACAGGCTGCTGCGAGAGGCGCCGGCTCATTTCTGGAGTGTGACGTGTGGCAGGTTACGGTGTCTCCTCACACAGTGTTACCAGGAGTGAGGGCCCAGGGAGCCGGGCTGCATGTGCCTCAGCAAGAGGTCAGTAAGGCGAGGAAAGCAGCCCTGTGTATAACTGCCCTTTAACAGGCGTCAACTTCCACAAGACTTTAGGGCCTTGCCTCTGGCTACTTCCTCTGAGAGTGGCCACAGTCCTCAGTGGCCCAGACTCAGCTAGGCTTGTTACTGCACCTCCCAAGGCTAGCGGCGGCATCTCAGTGGTGGCCAGTGATAACGCAAGGGGTAATGGGTGCAAGCTGCAACACAGGCAGTGCCATCTCCATGTGAGGATGAGCTTCTTCACTGAAGGTGCCAGATCCCTGGCACAGGCTGCCCAGGGAGGTTGTGGAGTCTCCTTCTCTGGAGATCTTCCAAACCCACCTGGATGGCGCCCTGTGCCCCGTGCTCTGGGTGTCCCTGCTGGAGCAGGGGGTTGGACTAGATGATCCCTAGAGGTTTCTTCCAACCTCAACCATTCTGTGATTTACATTCCCCACCAGAGGCCCTCTGGAATGGAGCAGCCTCCCAGGACTGGCCTAACGCCTCTTGGCACGATGTCTTTCAAGGTCTAGGCCTCCCTACTTCCTTGCAGGGAAAGGGCTACGCGGCCCCGCTCATGGGCACACTGCAGCTTTCGGGTGCCGGCAGTGCCGGAGGCTCCCAGGGGCAGTGCTGGAAGCTCCCAGGAGGTGGAGGCTCCCTGGGGGTTTCCGCAGAAGGTGCCTGCATCAGAGGCCAAGGAGGCGTCGCAGGAGCAGCCTGCCCGTCTCCCCAGGGGGTGCCACTGCCACGGCAAAGGCCTCCTGCCAGGCACCAGGAATGTCTCCGCTGCCGCCAGGCACCAGGAATCTCTCGCTGTCAGCAGCCCCTGATTTAAGCGCTCTCCCTCGGTGCTCTCCCCACCTGCTGCGCCCGGGGTGCTGGGAGGTCTCTGCGAGGAGGCGGTGACGGGGAGGGCGGCGCACGTGGCAGGAGCGTGGCAGGCGTGTGGGAAGGGACAGCAGGGTGGCCTGGCTGCCAGCAGGCAGGAGAAACCAGCTCCCCGCCGGGCGAGAGCCTTGCAGGAGGCTGCTCCCTCACAGCACGGGGCTGTAGGCCAGCAGCTCCACCACAGCGGGGATTATCCCTCCCAAGCAGAGACCCCCTCCTCAAAGCCTCAAGTATTCCCTCTCCTCCGGGGCCTGGGGACTGCCTGGAACGAAGGATCAGCAACACCCTGCCACCGCAGCACGGCTCTGCACCAAGCCAGTAAGGAAGCTCCTTAGCCTGCCTCTTATTTTTCCTCCCTCTGCCTCTCCTTCCAGTATTTCCAACACTTTCATCCACCTTTCTCCTCTGGCTCTCTCCCGACCCTTGAGACTGATCCTTGCTCCGCTGCCTCAGGCACGTTTGCCCTTCCCTCCTCCTTTTCCGCAGGGCAGCCCAGACAGCAGGAGCCAGAGAGATGTTCCAGCTTCGTGCTGCCCGGCGGCTGTGTGAGGGGCTCTGGCAGCAGCTGCTGCAGGCAGCTCACAGCACATGATGCTATAGGATATAGGAGACTCCTGTGGCGCCCGTCGCTCCTGGCACGCCGCACACGAGAGCCTCCCGGAGCAGGACGGGCAGCTGTCCTGCAGTGACCGAGCAAGCAGCGCTTGCCGCCCCCCGGGACAAGCCTTGTGCTCCTTGCCTTGAAATACTTGTCCAGGACTTCGCTGTAGTTGCTGCCCTTGGAAAACCAGCCGTCCGGGATAATCTCAGCTTCCAGCCACTGGATGACGCGGCGCCGAAGCTCATCCCTGTCCGACTGGTAGCAGACAACTGTCATGGGAAGAAGGGGGCAGGGGGAGAAAGGAAGGGAGAAACAAAGTTGGCAGAGAGACCGCAGCAGTGACTGGCAATAAAAAGGCGATGGGCAGCGCCGGTGGCAGTTTGCTGGCGCCTTGCTCCTTGGAGATGAGCCACGGCCAGATCAAAGCAGAGGCGCCCTGTGCTGCACGGTGGCTGGGCCGTGGGTGACACCATGTGGCAAGGACGGCAAATGACACTGTCACCTCCCCCCTTCTTTCTCCCAGTCCCTTGAAGCTTGTGGAATAGCAACCAGCTGACTCATCTGGGCTTGAAGAGCTCCAAGAATAAAGGAGGAAGGCAGCTGACTGGCCTTGGACAGTGTCTCCAGGCTCAGAGCCCAATATCTCCGGAGATTTAATTCTTCAAAGCCCTGGCTTGCCTACGTAGACTGGAAACTAGACGGGTTTAAATTATGCTTGTTTGCTATGCTCTGCAGTCCAAGATTTCTCTAGGTGGCTGTCACTAGGACCCAACTTTGTATTTAGCAGCAAAATGGAAAGCCTGTGTCTTCTGGCTTTCGTGAGCTGTCACATCTGCCTGCAGGCCAATGGAGTCAGAAGAGGAAGCAGTATGAATTTTGTCCCTTGTGCACACAAAGAATCTCCTTCTAAACCCAATTGCTGCAGTCACAATCAAATAGACAGATGAACAAAAGAATAATTTTGAACTTCCCCTCAAGCACTTTGGGGTGATGGCTGTACCCTGACACAGGTCTTTGCCTTAGGCTTCCACAAGGGCTTGTTCCCGTCTTTCCGAGGACACAGAGGTTAATCATTATACAGCTTCAGCACTCAGAGGCCTTGGACAGAAAGTGCCTCCTTACGTAGCACAGGCCATGCCCCCCAACTCCATAGCCCAAAAATACATGGAAAGGCTAAGGGAGGAAGCCAAGCACAGGAATAAGAGCCCTGATGGTAGATGGGACAGATGGTTGAGCGACCCTCTGCCCCTCACCAGTGCTGCCTCTCTGTGCCTAGGCCTACCTGTTAATCCCTCCTAAGCAGAAGTCTCCTTTGAAAAGAGTGCTCACGGAGCCGGGGGCAGCAGCTCCACAATTACTGTGTCTGTGATCCCCCCGGAGCTCATCCCAGCTCCTCCCTCATCCTGGGCAATGAACACAGCTTGGGGCCTCGGAGGCAAACCGGGATTCTTTTCACCTTGTGCCTACCTGCGGTCCCTGAGATACACATCAGGAGAGGTGTGTGTGAGCAGTGAAGGCTACCAGGAGTATGGAGCTGGACAATCATGCATCAGCTGATTTATCAACTCAGACCCTGCCACGGCCAGCGCAGAGCTGCCACCTTAATACAGAGCTTGCAACTGCCCCAGAAGACCTTCCTCCTGCCTCTCTTCCTGAATACACATCCAGGTCCTAGCAAAGTAAGGAGATGGCTTCTCACCTGGACTTGCAGCTGGATTCTCAGACTTCTTCTCTGTTAATGAAGAAAGGAAAGGACATTTGTGATGCTACATGAAGCAGTAAGAGCTTTTTCTCGTCTTGACAAGAACATGGGCAAGTGCAGAAGAGCCTGGGAGCCTTTGGAAAAACTACTTACTAGGTTTCCTGCAACACAGGCAGACAATAGCTCCGAGTGTCCAGCACAGCCAGGGTGTCAGGACCCTAAGTGCACTAATGGACCATAATATCCCTTACCAATGTTACTGAGGGTCTCACCCACATACTCTACCCATTGGCCCAAGAGCTACATTTAAAACCAGTCCTGGGCCCCTAGATTTTGTTTTAGAAATGCTGTAGGTTTGCCCATCACTATCTTTGTTACAGTCTACAACTGGCCACAGATCCTGTTGATCCCTGACCTCCAGGCTACCTTCCTGCCTTGATGTAGGACCTGCTTCATCACTCTGGAGTTGAGCGGCAATCACTGGGCTGTTCAGGTTCTGGTTTTGACCTTGGTTACCATCATCAGACCTGATCAGGCCTGACTTCATGGCTTGATCTCGGACCTACTTCATCATCACAAACTTGCCTGATGATCTGGGCTCTTGGTTGAGCCTGCCTTCTGTTCCCAGGCTTTCCTGGTTTCCCTTGCTTGGTCATTGTGTGAGGGGTCCCTGATTGGTAACGCACCTGCCCTGCTGGCCACATTATCATGCTCTGCTCCCAGCTTAGGGAGCAGCCAGCCCTGGCTGCTTTCTGTCACGGGGTTACCTTTACAGTGGCCATCATAGTCCACCTGGATCTTGGAGCCAGTGAGGCAGGCGTCCCGGTGCAGCTCACAGTGGTTCAGGTATGTCTTGCCATTGCTACCGCACACAGGCCTCTTGTGAGGTTTACATTGCTGTGAGAGAATTAGAGAAGAGAGCTTCGTACCTGTCCCTTCTGGACAGACAGAGGGAGGCAGATGAGTCCCAGCATCAACCCAGCTCAACTTTTCTGTCACTGTCTTTTCCCAAAGGTGTTTGGAACAGGCTGAGCATTCCCATGCCCACCCCAGGAAAACTCTTGCAGGGTCAGAGGAGCCCATGGGTGCAGACTCAGATGCTTTCCTTTATTCCAGCCCCAGCTCCATCATCATAAAGGAATTCCTTCCAGGAATCAGAACATGTCAGAGAGAAACCAGGGCCCAGAATAAAGGCTGAGCATAAACCTGCACCTGCCTCTCTGCATGTCATGGATGTGCCTTTCTGGAAGTGTTTTACTGAGCATGTTCTGGACACCTCTGCTTGCACCTGCAGGTAGCTCTGTCACAACCACCTCTCTGCCACTGAAATTAGAACCAGCCAGCAGCCAAGAGCAAGTGCCTGCAGCAGAGCGCGAGTTCTCCAGTGTCACTGTTTCTGCTGTGCACTTCCTTCTGCGTCTCTGTCAGCCTGGGCAAGGCAAGCCAGGGGTTAGACTCCCTTCCTGTTCATGGAGCTTTTCACCTTCCAGTGTGCAGCCTCTGAGGGCAGGGGGAGCACAGAGCCGCACACCCGTCTCCGGAGGCCTGGCAGGAGCGGCTGTGAAGCCGAGGGCAGAGCACAGCCGCAGAGCTTGCTGCTGTATGGCTGGGAGCGGCGCTTCTGAACCCTCCAGGCTCTCTAGTTATCCCCATTTACAAACCTATTTATCCCCACAGTGGTCTGCCAAAATTGTTTCCATTTTAGGGGAGCTGATTTTTAGTAGGGTGCTTGTAAGCTCCTCAAGCTGGGCTCCAGCAAGAGCGGGCTGCCTTGGAGCTTGCAGGCCACTCCTTACAGCACCCACTGCGTATCAATACCCCACCAGGCTCTCCCAACAAGAGAGGCCTCCAGCCAAGCCATCCCTGCCAGGAGAGACTCCAGACAGTTGTGTCAGAAGCACAGCTACAGGTCCCGCTGTCTGAAAAAACCCTGAACTTGCAGCTGCCCCTGATGGCCTCCAGCCCCACGGTGCCATGGGACCCTTCCAGCGACCTGAACCCAGCCTTGGGTGGGGGGCTTGTGATGCCTGCCCCAGATGCAGAAGCTCTTCTGCCTCCCTACCTCAATGCAGAGGCAGGTTGGCTCTCCCTTTTCTGTCACAGCGCATTCTCGTCCAGCTCCACAGAAAACATTGGCGCAGATTTTGGATTTGCTCCTCGGTTCCTCCTGCAAGACATCAAGCAAGAGACATAAAATATGTCAAGTCAGCACTCACTACCTAGCTTAAAAAGAAAATAATACCTTTAGCCTGGATCAAAGGACATCACATCAGTAACATATAGAAAACAAAACAAGAACAGGATGTCACTACAACAGACGGAGAGCTCAGACCATAAACAGGAGCGGACACAAAAACCAGGGTTCGCAGCCCCAGCGAAGGAGGGTGTCCTTGAGGTCCTTCCAGGAAATTCACCCAAGAGAACTGGAGCAAACACAGGCAGAAGAAAACCTAGTGTGAATGGCAAGAATAATTCCCTGTTGTTGAGGTCTACTGACTTCAAAATTCTTCACAGAGGGCAAAGAACAGAGCTGTCTTTGGCTGAGACGGTTAGAAAGGAGATGAATATAACCCTGAAGAAACTGCTTTAGTACCAAATACTATAATACCGAAAAGGAGAAGGAAAACACCACGAGGCATCAGATAATGCCGCAGGCACAAAACATTTCACAAAGCTGCATGGCCTAGGATCTTGCTTCCACTGGTCAAGATTACATTCTTCCAAGGAAGAACCACTGTCACAGACAATTACACTGTAACGTTCTCACGGAGAATTTTTTTTCCCTGGCTCCTGACAGGGAGGGGTTGCCTACGCCCTAGGGCGTGATTTGTAAGCTTTACGGTCTCCTCCTAGCCAAAGTCATCACTTCTGGTTCATGGAACTGTCGGATCTTTCCTTGAGCCCCGCTGCATTCCCAAATTGGTGGCAAGTACCAGGGAAGAATTCCACAGATTGATCGTGCCTCTGGCAAAACCACCATTTGCTTTTATTAGCTTAGGGTTTCTTTTTATTTACAATCTTAAAAGAGAGGATGGTTCCAGAGGTTCATACTTCAGAGGCTAGGTGTAACTTCATGCTTTGTCAATAATCTCCTTTGTGACCATCATTACATATAATGTTTGACACCTAATAGTTAAGTATCTTGTTCAAGCTAGTAACTGGGCTTCCTCAGCAGCTTTTTACTGGAGATGGAAGACTGAATACTCTTGAAAGCAGGTGACCAAACCAGAACAGAATTTACAGAGGTGCAAGCCTCCCTGATGTCTATAATGACCCATGTGGAGTATGCCTTTTTCTCCCATTGTTTCTTTATCTCCCTCTTTTTATTTGCCTTTCTTTTAAACCACAATTACACACTCATTTACTTCTTCACTAAACTGCCCACAGTGACAATTAGATCATTTTCTGAATGAACTCGCCCTCGTCTTCAGAATAGGTTTTCTGTTGCATATGTTGGGCCTGTTACACAGTCATTCAGCCTGAGGAGGGATCTTCAAAGCACTGCGTAATTCCCTCCAGGCTTACCTGGGCATAAACACATTTCCGGCCTTCTGCAATATTACTGCCTCACGGCTCATCCTGTTTTCTACATTAAAAACAAATAACATTCAAACATGACAGACTCAGCTCAGAAATGCACACCACTTCCCAGGGTTGCTCACCTCATAAATATAGTTTATTACCCTCACTCTGTTCTCTCTTTTTTCTTCCAAACTGATCAATCACATATCATTTCTGAGCTATAAAAGACACTCTGCCTCTTTTGTAACATCTGTATTGCTGTAGCTGTCTCCTGTGGAGATGGATAAACGATCTGAGTACTTCTGGGGGGAAGGCTGTTCCCCTGGGGTTGGGATGGAGCAACATGAGTGCTCCACTGCAGAGAGCGACCTCACAACTTTGGATGGGAAAGGAAGAATAAATCGCTCTGCAAAAAAGCAGAATGAAAATCAAAATAAATTCTCCCAGGCTGGAAACTGCCTGTGTCACTTACACGTCTGAATTGCCCTGTGCATGCCCAAATGCTGATTTACTGTCAAGGGCTTCCAATCAGGTGCCCATCCCTGCGCGGAGCCGAAGACGGGCGTGGGAAGAGCCGGACATCGTGGGGAAGGCCTCAGGCGAGCTTTGCAGCCCAGGTCGCCGGCATCAGGTGGCAGTGCTCGGCCTCTCCTTGCCGGCGGGCACGCAGCCTCCGCAGCTGGGCCCCCTAACGCCAAACCTGCCAAACTTGCCTCCTCTTTCGGGCGACGAGCTCTGAGAGAAGTGAGGGTGGTCTCGGCACGCACCCGCCGGCCAGCTGGGCCAAGGAAGCCCTGTGACTCCTGTGGCCTCAGCAGCTCCTGGAGATCAGCTCCCCGTACACAGTGCTGTGGTCACCGCTGCTTTTCCGTAGCCCCTGCATCCAGCCTGGGGCTGGTGACACCACCAGAGACCTTCAGGACTCGCTGCCTGTCCCTGCCAGAGCAGCAAGTCCTGCTCCTCCCTCCTGCTGCCCACATCTCCTACCCGGTGGAGAGCATCTCGAGCATCTCCAACCTGCCTCTGTGTGGGCAGCGCCTCAGCCCGGGGCCTGCGGCTGCTGCTGCCGGTCCTAGCTTTGCCTCTTTCCAGACCAGGACCTGTTTTCTTCTGTGAACCTGCACACGGGTGGAGATGGGAGTCATCACAACTGCAGCTTGGTAGAGCCGCCCGGCCCCAAGGTGCTCCAGGGGCTACCACAGAATGGGAGCTCTTTCTCCAGTGGCTGCCATCCGTCTCCGCACAGCTTCCCGCCAGGCTAAGCTGCAGGCTAATGCTTGAGTCTCCTCCCCTCTGCAACTGAGGAGAAGGCTTGAGCTTGGTGGGGCCCTGGGAATCAGAGCTGATGGACTTCATTGTCCAGTCTGCAACAAACTGCAAATCCATGTCTTGTGGCAGGTACTTTGAGCTTGCTTTAAACCTTGTGGTGTTGGGTGCTTTTTATTTTAAAGCTTTACCTCTTGGAGCCATGTGAGGAGGGGAGGACGCCAGTTGTCACTTCAATATGAAATAGCCCGTCCTCGTAGCTACTGCACAAAAGCTTGAAAATGTGAGTGGCAAAGGCTGAAACAGCAGGTGACAAGCAGAGAGACTCCACAGTGTGTTGTGCATTCAAATGCCATCATGTCCCAACTAACCCTGGGGCTTGGGGGGCCTGGAAGTGTGTTCTCATACGGCTTCCCCTGGGTGAGCTGCCATTTCCCTTCCTGCCACCACCAGCTGTGCAGGAGGAAGGGAAAGGACCAGGAGTTCCCATTATCTGCTCCCAGCGGCACGCACACAGCGCCGTGGTGAGACAGTTCCTATCGGCACCTAAGCTGGCTCCGCTCAGTTGGGGCGATACCCTCAAGCACCGTTGGGAGGCCCGGAGAGCAGCAGAGGGCCCAGAGGTGCTCTGAATGGCCACCATAGCACGGTGGCTCCTCGCTCTTCACCCTCAGCTTTCACAGAGCACAACCTCAGCAGGCCCCTCTTGGGCCCAAGCCACAGGCAGAGCTGTTCGTTGCCACCCCGTGGCAGCGGGGCAGCAGCAGCCTCCCACCTGTGCAGCACGGACAGGCGAGGCGGGCACGGGAACACCCGCCGCTGGCGCAGCACTGCGGAGCCCAGCGCCACGGGCCACGGCTCCTCGATCGCGGCCTCAAGGCAGTTCCGTCCGCAGGGAAGTGCTGAGCAGGAGCCCGGAGCTGAGCGTGCAGCGAGCCCCCCGAGGTGCCTTGTCGCGGGGCGGCTGCTTGTCCCGCTACAGAGAGCAGGGCGAAAGGGGCATTTCCGAGGCACCTGCAGGCAAGAGGGGCGGCTCTGGCGCTGAGGAATCGCCATGACAACTGCAGAGAGGGGCCTCAGGGTGGAGATGTAAAATGAGGCCCTGAGGGAAGGGCAGCGCCTCAACGGGGCCCTGAGGGAAAGGGCAGCCGAGGAGAGCAGCGCTGAGGGGCGGCGGGAGCCGGGAACACCTGTGAGGCTGGGCGCTTGGGCGGGCGCGGAGCAGCCGAGGCGGCGGCGCCCGCCTGCCCGCGCTGCCAAGGCGGCCCCAGCAAAGCGCGCTGCCGCAAACACGCGGACGCGCCGCGCGCCTGGCGGCCACCGGCCTACCAGGGACCCGCCGCCCGCGCTCGCGCCCCGGTGCTCGCACAGGCCTGCGCCTCCACACGCTCGCAGGGAGCTAAGGGCCGGGTGAGGGATGGCCTGGGCCTGACTCCGGGATGTATGAGCTGCCTGAGGCTTTTGAGCAGGCTGCTCAAAAGGTTGATAGTTCTCCAACAGCACAACTTGGTAGGGAAGAACAAGCTGCTGCCTGCAAAGAGCTGTGCGAGCAGCTGCAGGTCCATTGTGGCCCAGTGCATGGAGGGAACACACCAGAGTCACAGATTCACAGAATCACAGATTCACAGAATATTTAAGGTTGGAAGGGACCTCTACAGATCATCTAGTCCAACCTTCCTGCTCAAGCAGGCACACCTACAGCATGTGGCACAGGGTGGCATCCAGGCGGGTTTTGAAGACCTCCAGAGTAGGAGACTCCACAACCTCCCTGGGCAGCCTGTTCCACTGCTCTGTTACCCTAACAGTAAAGAAGTTGCTCCTCACCTGGAGACGAAACTTCTTGTGCTTCAGCTTGTGGCCATTACCCCTCGTCCTATCGCTGGCCACCAGTGCAAACAGCTTGTCCCCTTCCTCCCTGCATTCTCCCTTCCTGAACTTATACACATTAATCATATCCCCTCTGAGCCTTCTCCAGAGAAAACAGGCCCAGCTCACTCAGCCTCTCTTCATACGAGAGATGTTCCATTCCCTTAATCATCCTGGTTGCCCTTCTCTGGACCCTCTCGAGAAGCTCCACGTCCCTCCTATACTGGGGTGCCCAGAACTGTACACAGTACTCCAGGTGCGGCCTCACCAGAGCTGAGTAGAGGGGCAGAATCACCTCCCTTGACCTGCTGGCAACACTCCTCCTGATGCAGGCCAGGATCCCATTGGCCTTCTTGGCCATGAGGGCACACTGCTCACTCATGGTTAACTTAGTGTCAGCCAGGACTCCCAGGTCTCTCTCCGTGGAGGTGCTCTCCAGCAGGTCGACCCCTAATCTGTACTGATGCCTGGGGTTATTCCTCCCCAGGTGCAGGACCCTGCACTTGTCCTTATTGAACCTCATGAGGTTCCTCTCTGCCCAACTCTCCAGCCTGTCCAGGTCCCTCTGGATGGCAGCACAGCCCTCCGGAGTGTCGGCCACTCCACCCAGCTTGGTGTCATCCGCAAACTTGCTCAGGGTGCATTCCGTGCCCTCGTCCAGGTCATTGATGAACAAGTTGAACAGCACTGGGCCCAGTACTGACCCCTGGGGGACACCACTGGCCACAGGCCTCCAACTGGACTCGGCCCCATTTATGACCACCCTCTGAGCTCTGCCATCCAGCCAGCCCTCGATCCACCGCACTGTACACTCGTCTAGTCCACTGTCCCGGAGCTTCCGTATGAGGATGTTATGGGAGACAGTGTCAAAAGCCTTGCTGAAGTCAAGGTAGACAACATCCACGGCTCTCCCCTCGTCCAGCCAGCCTGTCACCCCATCATAGAAGGCTATGAGGTTCGTCAGACATGACTTCCCCTTGGTGAATCCATGCTGACTGCTCCTCAGCAGCTTCTTCTCCTCCATATGCCCGGAGATTCTCTCTAGGATGAACCGCTCCATCACCTTTCCAGGGACAGAGGTGAGGCTGACCGGCCTGTAATTGCCCGGCTCCTCCCTCTTGCCCTTTTTGAAGACTGGAGTGACGTTGGCTCTCTTCCAGTCCTCGGGCACCTCCCCTGCTCTCCAGGACCTCTCAAAGATGATGGAGAGAGGCTGAGCAATAACCTCGGCCAGTTCCCTCAGCACTCTTGGGTGTATCCCATCTGGGCCCATAGATTTTTGAGTGGCCAGTTTGCCTAAGTGATCCCTAACCCAATCCTTCTCAACCTGTGGAAGGTCTTCCTCTAGCCCATTTACATCTCTTCCATTTGTGCCCTGCAGTTCATGGGGGGTCGTCTTAGCAGTAAAGACAGAGGCAAAGGAGGCATTTAGTAACTCTGCCTTCTCGGCATCCTCCGTCACCAAGGCCCCTTCCCCATTCAGCAGTGCACTAACATTTTCCCTCGTCTTCCTCTTGCTATTGACATACTTATAGAAACCCTTCCTGTTSTCTCTGACTTGCCTCGCCAACTCTAATTCCACCCGGGCTTTGGCCTTCCTCGTTTCGAGTCCTGCTATTACACACGCTCACGTGTGCTCTGAAACCACACACAGACCCAGCTGCTGTGAAGCGGGTGAGGAAAGCAATGACCACACGTAGAAAACCACCCCCCAAGCCACTTCCTGCACGTCCGTCCTTCCACATGAACTCTCTTCTTCTTAAGAGGCCTCAGAAGTGATTTTCTCAGCAGCAAAAGAAAGCACTGGACGAGTGGTACATGCTGTCCTGCTCCTACTGACAGCAGTAAATAGCTTCTGGGCTATCAACAGTTACTTCACGTTCAGCCTCTTTCTCTTCTTCTGGTATCAGTTTGTGGAAATCCATAAAATGACTCAGCCACTCACACAGTGCGCGGCGTTGTTTGCTGTAAAATCAAGGATTTGCCTTTCTGCCCTGCCTGATGTGCAAGCAAATGAAAATGCTCTAAAGCAGTGACAACGAAAGCTCTTCTGGGAAGCAATCTGATATATAAAATTGAGCACTATGTAGATAAAGCAAAAGTCAAGAAAACGATGGCTGGCGTGGCAGAGCTTGCACAGATTGTTACTCCTCAAGGAAGATAGGAAGCTAAAGCAGGGAGGAAGCCTTCAATTCAGAAACATGGTAACTCACAGCAGATTCTCTTCAAACAAACATAGAGAAATGAGCATTGCTGCTGCGTATTTTCAGCCAGTCCTCTTTTTGTCTTCACACTCAATCCCATCTTTTTTGTTCCCTGTGACACTGACTTCCATAGGGGTATGCATGTTGCGGGGCTCAAGAACACACCAAAGGAGCACTGGCAAGCAGTTACTCTGAGTAATTTATAAACCAACTCAATGTCCAGCCATGATACCAAATATTTCATTCAGCTGTTCTCTTGGCAATGTTTTCTTCTCAGGACAGAAAGATTGGGAGCTACTGGGTCAAAGATGAGGAAAGCTAAGGCAAGAGGCCCTGTCTCCTGACTGCAGAACCTCTCTCCTGCCTGCTGCAGGCCTGGGAGGGTGAATCACAGAAGGGCTGAGGTTGGAAGGGACCCCTAGAGATCGTGTAGGCCAACCCCGCTGCACACGCAGGGTCACCCAGAGCACGGGGCACAGGTGGCATCCAGGCGGGTTTGGGAGATCTCCAGAGAAGGAGACTCCACAACCTCCCTGGGCAGCCTGTGCTTGGTCACCCTCACAGCCAAGAAGATTTCCCTCAAATTCAGGTAGAACTGCCTCTGATTCAGTTTGTGCCCGTTGCCTCTTGCCCTATTGCTGGCCACCACTGAAAAGAGTCAGCTCCCACCCTCTGTCACCCCCCTTAAAGTATTTGTCCACACTGATAAGATCTCCTCTCAGCCTTCCCTAGGCTAAACAGGCTCAGCTCTCTCAGCCTGAGGAGAAAGGGAAAAAGGCAAAACTGCTGCAATACCCAACAGGGGGGTTGGGCAGCTCTGGGCACATTCAGCAACTCCTGTATGGAGATGGCAGGAGGAAAGCATCTGGCTCCTGCACTTCATCCCATCACCCGGCGGTGCCTCCGGGCACCCTCTGGCTCCTTCGGCAGCACACGTGCCTGCCGGATTGGGAAGCGCAGCTCCTACCTGCTGCAGGGACAAGCGGGCAGCCTCTGTCACCTCTAGTCTGCACCGCAGGGTGGGCGGCCTCCCTCTTCCCTTGCTCCGGCACCTGTCCCACCCCGGCAAACCTGGCCTGATTCCTGGGGCAATTCCCTGGATCCTCCAACGCCCTGATGTGACAGGGCAGAACTCTGGCTGTTGCATAAACTGAAGAGATTAGCAACAAAACAAGCAAGCAACGCCAGCCTTGGAACTGTCATAAATAAGTAGATGAACATTTCAATTTCTCTTTCTTAGGGCTGTTGCCTCAGGGCATCTGCGGGCTCTGGAATAAACACTGCACAAGCTACCTTGAAGTCCCATCTGAAAGGTTTATTTACAGCTGTTGGAGGGTAGATAAGTGTCTGGCTCGTGCTGTCTGAACCACGCCAGATTTCAAGACCAGTTTTCCAGTCAAAGCAAGCTCCCTGCTCAGAATTAATACCAGACTGACGCCGGGATTGTGTGGTGATCCATACCCATCCTTTGGGAGAAGAGATCACTAGATGCTGCTGAAGCCACTGCAGTAGGGCCACCTCAGGCCCCAGTCGTGCTCTTCCCCAGGTCCATCCCACAGTGACACTTTTCCATGGGCACTACAACCTCCCTCCTGCTACCACCTCTGGGAGCTCTCCTTCCCTTGGCTTCAGGAGATACATGACACATGTCCCACAGCTCAGGCCAGCAAAAACGTGGTCAGGCTGAAGGCCAGACGTCAGGCCACCCCCACGCTAGTTAAGAAGAAGGCACAATGCCAAGTTTGTGTGGCAAAGCTTGGGCCAGGAGCAGATTCCTCAGGGAATAGCCAACCAGCACACCGGACAATCAACAGAAATGAAGTCCTGTGCGAAAGGCTTCCACACGAATCCCGTGACGGATGTGAAGGAGTCGAGAGCCAGTCAAACTCTAGGAGTCTGTCTCCTCCTCCTGCTGACGGGGGGCCCAGAGGTGCCCTATGAGGAGCAGGACTAATGAAGCCCAGTTCCCAGACGCTCAGCACGGAGGGTCGGCTTGTAAGGAGGCAGCTGCCGAACTCTTTCCTCCAGGGGGTTACTCGTAGGCGCCTCTCATTAAGCCAGTCACCTAGAGTCCCAGAACCAGCTGGATCCCATTATCTGGGAGGCCTCACTGCTTTATCAGCTGTGGCGGAAACAGGCGGAGAGATTCAAGGGGTGCGGGAGGTGGAACAGGCGGGCCCAGTCTCAGTGCTGTGTGCTGACACAGCCTCAGCTCCTCAGGGAGTGAGGCTAAAAACAGCACCTCTGCACAGCTCCCCACAACAACCTTCCACCTCCTGCCCTCGTGCTGGGCAGGCTGAGCTATGCTGTTTGCAGCCCCAGGGTCAGCTTTTTGCACCAGGCTGTCCTGTGCAGGAGTCCTCGACTCCAACCCCCTTTTTCAGACTCGCTTTCCTTGTGTTCCAGATAGCCCATGACCCTCTTCCACTTCAACCTGTCCCCCAAAGCTTCCATCCCTGAGATATTCCAGCCAGCTGCAATTCCAGGCTGCTAACAGCCATGTGGCCACAGTGCTGGGAACTGTTGTACTGCAAGACACCCACTTCAGAAATACATGCATCCCAGTCCATCAATCCACGCCCAGCCACACATACCCCCTCCTTCCCAAATCCCTCCCTGTATCTCCTACTCTCAGCTGACACCCAGGACTGGCCTGCTGTTACTACATCACACAACAAAATGAAACCCTCCTAATGCTTTTTTAATGCTTAATAAATGAGTATTTAATGGCAGTGGACTTGTGCTGATGGATGACAAATGAGAGCACACATTTCTACCCATGCTGCGAATCAAAACCCAAATGCCCAGACAAGCAGACAAGGAAGTGACCTGCAGCTCTTAAGAGTCCAGCAGTGAATGTGTCTCGTGGGCTTCAAAACTCACACCTTACCCACCCGCATCTGACCGCTCTGGCTTTAGTCTCCGCTCAATCTCTCAAAGGGCTGCCTGAGCCCCTCCTGCAACCACGACTGCCCTGGTGGCACTGCCTGCCAAGGCTGCTCTGCCCTCTGTGAGAGGGGACCGGACCAAGGCCACAGCTGAACATGGACAGAAAGGCTGCTGCATTAGGAAAAAACAGTAGCGTGGCTGCCACAGTCCCCTGGAAACCTGCACCGAGGCAGGAGCTAGTGAGGAGGACTGAGCAAGCTCTACATCCCCTGTGACCCCGAGTACCCAGGAGCTAGTGAGGCGGACTAAGCAAGCTCTACATCCCCTGTGACCCCGAGTGTAGCGCAGGCTCCGTGGCAAGGGCCGTAACACATAAGACTCGACTTTCTTGTGCTCCAGGGCAAGTGGGTAAGAGCTGGAGTAAGCAACAAAAAGGATACAGGAGCTGGAGGCAGAAGGATCTCTCCCTCACACTCCGGAGAGAAGGAGAAAGCCATTTACCAAATAGAGCTCATTTGTCCTACTGCAGCTAACGTCTCTCGCAGGGACTCCCCTGTGCAAGGACTCTGCTTTTCCTTCTAAACTAGCAGAACGGCTCCTCTCTGGCCCCCACAACCTCATATTTTCCATTACAAGGCTAGGACCTGTGAGGCCGCATAAAGGGAACAATGACACAAGAGAGCTGTAGGGAAGGAAACCTCTATCACCACCAAGTCTGCCAAAGGGCTGCCGTGGGGAAGCACAATTGCATCTGGCAATGCAGCCCAGCCCTGCTGCCCACCCTCAGATGAAAAAATGAACCTCAGAACCACAGCCCCAGAACCATAATGATCGAAATGGCACCGTCTCTTGCACTCTTCCTACTACCCAGCCCTGCAACATTTCTGGAATGGGGCTGGATTCCTTTCTGCCGCATCATGCAATAAAACTGCCAGCTCTTTCTCAGCTCTCAGGAACTTTTTTTTACTAGTGCTGGCTCCTGACAAGGCAAGGAGGCAGGAGACCACAGACTGACTTGCACACACCAAGCCAGCTGGAGGCATTTCAGCTGCAAGCGCAGCACATTGGGTTCTGTGGGAGCAGAACAGACACTGCTGCTGCTGCTGCTGCACTATATCTTAGTGGGAGGATTTCTATTAATTACTTTGTATTTGGGTATGAAAACTCTACCTGCACTTTGGAGGCCCTAAATGAAGGGAGTCTCAGAGAGCCTGCAGAACGAGATTGGTATCATCATCAGGCTGGAAGAAAAGAAGCCTCAGGGAGGGGATTTGCTCAAGCACTACCACAGGGCAGTGGCTCAACACCTTCTCCACCCTGTCCGGGCCAGGACCTCCCTGCAGTCTGACGCACAAACCCTACTCCTTGCTGCTCCATGGCTCTCCTTGCAGACCCAGGGTGCTCTGGACCAGGGTCTGTTTGTGTAGATTTCTACATCCTGCTTTGACATGGACACACATGACCAGTGTTGCTCTCCTGAATTTTACCAGGAAGGTACCATTGCGTGTGTGGGCAGCACGTAAGATCCCAGCTCCTGACCTAAGGGACAGCTGGCCGTTCATGCCATACACGACCCGTTCCCTTTCAGCCCCAACCGTGGCGACCCTTAACTCTCGGTGTGTCGTGGCAGTCCCTCCTTGTCAGCCCTTTCTCTCCGTAATTTCCCACGCTCAGAAGCCCTGCAGATAGCCAGGCAGCAACATAGCTGAGGAAGCCTAAAATTTTACCGGTCCTGCCAAGAAGGTGTGTTGCCTGCTTTTCCAGCCAGATGGTTGGTGTGTGCCCAGAGACTTCCTTATGAACAGGATACAAACCTGGCACATTCCTCAGCCATCGCCTAGCTCCAGTGGAGGGAAGGGAAGAGTCAGCTGTGCAGCTGGAGGCAAATCAGGACTCTAGGGGATCCTCCGGTAACGGGGAGCATAAGAGGAGAGGCCAAGGTTTACCAGCAGCCCCCGGCTGTTTGCGCAAGAGTCTTCATCAGTTTTGTTCCTGGTACTAATGTAATGCATGGGATGATCTCTCTTTCCAGCTCTGTGCCTTCATCTTTCCTTAGCCACTTTCAACCACAACATGTTGCAAAAGAGCAACGGGAATCCTGCAGGGTGATTGCAGGGAAGCCCTGAGTCAGCCACGGTGTGGGAAGGAGAGGGAGAACAGAGCAGAACACCAGCCAGCTTCGCACTGGGCTCCTCCACCTGTCTGCTCTGCCGGAACTCTCCGACCACAGCCTTCCTCTCCTCAGAGCTTCCTTCCTATAGGAAAAGCTATGGAAGCCTCTTTATGCAGCGGGATCACTGAGGAAGAGTCAGAACAAACCCTAAGCATTGTTGGTCTAAACAACTCCTCTTGCCCTGCGGTCTCCCCTCTCTGAGAAGAGAAGCTGGGAAAAACAAACCTGCAAGAGTGGGGAAATTTGGGAAGGCTGGAATTAGCTGAGCCATGGTACATCTGCCAAAAAGGCACAACTCATCAAGGGTCAGTGTGACCCTGTAGCCAGAAGGATTTGCAAACAAATCTGCCCAAGTGCTGCCATCCTACAGCCTTCCAAAGGTGACCTAGCATTTGAGGAGGGGGCAGGTGTCAAGAAAGCTCTCTAGCTCCTTATAACCTCATTTCTGCAACTGAAGACCTGACAGCTGGCAGCGGAGCGTGTGACCATTCATATTGGAAAGTGGAGAGGAAAAGCACCACTGTAAGATTAAGAGGAAACCTTTGCTGCAAGAGGAGCGTGTCTGCGGAAGCACGGAGTTGGGCACGTGCTTTTCGCTGCTCACAGAAGCAGCACGTGGGGCAAATCCCACTAACCTGCCAGGGCAGTTTCTCTGCAGCCCAGTACCATGACCTCTGCCCAGCAGCGGCAGGCCCTCCAGGACCCAGCACACGCAGAACCGCTTCTTTTCAAGTCCTGCTGCCCCTTTTGACATCTGAGTCACTGCTAACCACTTCTTTTCAAGTCCTGCTGCCCCTTTTGTCCCCTCGGATGTGCAGAGCCTAGGAATCAGCACAGACACCTTCCCAGACGTAACACTGCTTTACATTTCTCTTGAAGAATATGGCAGGAAAGAGGATGGGGAAAGTGGAAGTTTCACTGCAAAATCCACTACCAAATCCAGAGCCCTGTGCAGCCTGAGCTTGGCGGGGATGGCAGGGCTGCTGGGGGAGCTGCGGGCTGCACGTGGGGCCGTACGCCTCATTCCTGAGTTAATCCAACATGGACAGCGAGGGGACAGGAAACAAACGATGCTGTGTGGGCTATCGGTGTGTAAGGAAATGACTGGCAGGCTCCGCAAGGCCGCCCTGACCTGCTAGCTCCCAATCTGCTGCTCTCGGAATACGCTCATTGAGACTTGGCTCCCTTTCACAAGGCTGGAGCGCTATATACAACGAGGGATACACCTTAATGCAGGATCAAACCTGTCACATACTGGTTGTGCTGGGCCCTGTATCACTGCCGGGGCCCCAGGGCCAGGCTGAGAGCAGAGACACTGCGGCATCTAAGGCTGGCGGCAAGTCTGTGATTAAGAAATGAGAGAAACGATCATTGATTTCCTATAATTCCTAAAGGCGGCCAGGAAACATTTTTCAGACAGATGGATTTTTCACTGGAAAATGCAGTTTGGGATTGATCAGAACTATCCGTGAATTTGTGCCTTATCTGGGGAACAGTTTCAATCCTCAAATTACTTCTCCAATGGAACAAACTGTTCTCCCTTTTTTACTTTAAAATATATTTCAGGATGTGTTATACATATATTGAAAGATTAAAAACAGTGAAATAGTGTTTTGATAAGCTTAACCATCTTTTGTTTGGCCAGTTCTGCTTTTTGTCAGGCATAAAAAACAGTCGATCAGTAATAAATTTTTTCTTTTGATTCTTTAATTCAGCTAGGGAGTTGAAAAAATCCTGGTTCCCATGACTCTATTGCTAAAGCAGCATTATTCGGGGTCTGGAGAGATGCAGCCATCTCCTCCTTTCTTCTCCTTCCATCTGGCTCTTCGTGACAGCGTCTGGAAATAATGAAGTTTTGCATATCTCTCTCTTGCAGTCACAGGGGCTGGAATTTTCTCCTGCCTAGCTAGGAAAACTGTTGACACTCGCTTCCATGACTTGACTTTTAAAAAACCCAAACAAACAGAAAAACAAGGCCATAAAGTTCCATTCTGTGGTTGCGACAACCCCAGGAGACGTTGCCTTGGGGCAGGTGGCCGCTCCGAGTCCCTGGAGCCAAGCGCACATCTAAGGCGGCCATTCTCAGCCAGGAGTTTTTGCAGGGGCTACAGAAAACCTCTCCCGTGCCCACTGCGCTCCAGCGCCGGCGCTGAGGCCTCCCCACAGCTTTCCCTCCTGGAGGTGCCCGTGCCGGGGGCTCCGGGAGCCGGAGGCAGCGCCGCGGATCTCACCACCCCCTCGTGCTCCGACACTCCCCAGAGTGTTGTGCTGTCCGCCCCGCGGGCTGGCGGGGCTCCCTGGCCGAGATGAAATGCAGTGGCGGCGCAGCTCGCAGCGCCCTTACGCATTCCTGGCCACAGGCCTCCCTCCCAACCGCTGCGCGGGCGCAGGCGGGGGAGCAGGGCGGGCGCGGGGCTGGTGGGAGGCGCCAGCGGAAACCCCTCCGCTCCGGGGCCAGCAGTGGCCCCCGGCCCGAGCAGCCGGGCCGAAAGGGCAGCCCAGGGCTCGCGTGGCCATCAGGAGGCAGGGCGCGGCGCTTCGGAGCCGCGTGTGCTGCCCAGCCTGCGGGTCCCGAGGAGGCCGCCACGGAGGGCCGCAGCCGGCGCTCGAGGCCTTGGCTCTTCGCCGTGGGGCAGCGCGAGCTCGGGGGGCGGCGACGCAGCCGGCATGTGGCGCGTGCCGTCCCCGCGCAGGCCGAGCCGCAGTCCCAGCCACAGGCGCCCGCCGCAGCGCCGCTCAGGGCGCTGGAGGGGCTGCTCCGGCAGGGCTTGGGCCCAACTCACCGCCGCCACCACTTCACCTCAGGCGCCTGCACAGGGCCTCGGCCCTGACCCCCAGTGGCAGCGGCGGCGTTGGGCTCCTCCGCGCTGACACCAAACCACAGCGTCCCTCCGTGCAGCACCGCGTGCCCCATGGCGCGCCCCGCCTGCAGCCTGCACCCCTCACAGGCCAAGGCCCGCAACTACCAACACCAAGGAAACAAGAGGAAAGAAAAGCGTTCTCTTCCGCTCTTCCTGCCCTGCACTGGGATTGCCCAGCTGGATTCACCGTGTGCGCCCTCCGCACTAACATCCAAACACCCCACGCCTGTCTGCACGTGGCAGACTAGAGCCAGCACAGGGAGAGGCGATGAAGAAGGGCCTCTTTGGACATGTCCTCTTAAGACCAGACTTTCCACCCTGTTTTTCCCAGACAATTACCACTCCTGTCCCTCACCTGCCCAGCCTTTCCTCCTGTTTTCTCCAGTGCGAGACTTGATTAGTGTTGAACTTCCTCCTGCTGCCTGCAGTTCTAACTGCTCTGTGTTGTCAGACTGAACACCGTTCTTTCCTCCTGACTGGCTTTTATTCTCCTGATTTTGTCACGATGAAGTTTTCATTTTTTTCACGGGTGCTTGGGTATTCTTGGCCTTTGAATCCCTTTTAATGATACGAGGTAACAAGTAGGGCTTGGGCTCCTTTGGTTGAAAGGAAACTAGAACCTCCCAAAGGGCTGGGGAATGAAAGTTCCTTTAGCTTGAACTCTGCTTTAATCTTGCTTTTTTGGTTCAGGAATCTCCTTGGAATTTGAGAAAAGAACTTCAAAAGACCTCTGTGAGAGGTGAAATCCAAGCCACAGAGCCAGGTCTCATTCCTTCCTGCTCCCTCTCCCCATACCTTGTCTGTCCAGCTGACTTCCCTTGCCCACTCTTTTAAGAAACGGCTCCTATTTCCCTCCTGCAAGTCTCATCTTCACAAATATTTGCCCTTCGGTCAAAACTCCAAGGAGATCAGGCCCACGGGGGAACCACAGGACACGGTGAGACCTCCTGAGCCATCAAGCCCCACTCCACGCTGCTACTGCATCCTTTTCCTACAGCTCCATTTACGGAGTCCCACCCCACTGCAGAGCTATTTTTTGCCTTTCCCACGGCGAGTTTGTTATCCAAACGCTTTACTTTTGCTGGTGCAAGCCTTCTTCTAACACCGAGACTGATTTTATTCACAGCCAATTTCTACATATTTATTCATACGCCTGCTCTATCTTTTAACTTAAACAGCGCTTCTCCCTTCCTGGCATTCCATTTCCCCCATCCCCCTAGCTTAAGGGAGGAAACTAGATAGCAATAACAGATGTCTGTCTTAATACATGGCACTGTTTTAGAAAAGTCATCTGTGTTTTGATTCATATTGATAACTCTTTTAAGGAAGTATGGGATCCAAAAACCTTCCACTGCAGTGGAAATCTGGGGCAACGGGCCAAATGGGGGTGAAAATACACAGGTTGACGTTTCAAAACAGAATTTTGTATTTTTGTCACAGCGCAGGCTTAGCCGAGATTATAATCAGGACGACAGTCACCTCTGCCAAATTCCTTTTTCTTCCAGGGAAAAGGAATCCGTCACGCAACAAGATAGGACATGTAAGATTAGTAATGGAAAAAGAAAGAAGAGCGGATTTGCCTTTGATTGCATTAGCCTAGGAATGAGCAGAGTGACAGCTCATAACACGAAGCTCTATTCCACAGAAGGAGCAGCCCCCCTCCAGAACCAAGTCTGCTACTGTTTGGAAGTTGATACCAATTACCTGCCACGTCGTTAGCTCCACAGGCCGCTGAGAGAAAAAGAGGCAGCCCTTACCAACGCTGTGGACCCTCTCTCCCAAAGCAGGCCAACAGAGCCTACAATTACAATCATCATGTTGCCTGTAAGAACTGCCGTGGAGGCCCATGAGCTCCCCCCATATCTGAGCTCCCGGGCCCCCAGAGATGGAGCACGTTGAGGGCCATGCAGAACGTGGGGACCTGACCATGAGGAGCCAGGGGCTCTCTCTTTAGCCCGCCCTTACTTGTGCACTGACCTACAGCAAATTCTTTGCCTGTGTTCACATGCTCCTTACCCGCCTCTCCCTGCTGCAGGTGACCACCCCAGGCAGCCCAAACATGAGGCATATTTTGGCAATGCTGGAGGGAAGGACTAGACGGAAAGGGTCATCTCCACCATTACCTGCCGCTTGGGTAAATAATGGACTTCTGCCTCCCGGGCTGCTCAGCAGCTCTAAATTCCCTCCAAGAAAGCAAACACGAGCACAATAAGGAAGCCCAGAAATAAATTCATTTCATTATAAATTCATTTTCTTTTCATTCCATCTTTCTTGCTAATAAATAATTTAGGTTATGTTAAGCACTTTCTTTTCCCAGCAATCTCTACTGGCTGTTGGCTAAAGAACCTTAAGCTTGACAGTATAATGGCTTTGTTATGAAAAAAAAATTACAATTATGTTATTTCCCAAGACAAATTCTACAGTACTAAACGTCAGAGCAATGCAGCACTGCCCTTGAACCTGCTGACATAAGAATTTTGCATGGAGAGACAGGAGAAAGAGATGTGCTCTCAGGAGATGCCTTTTGCTGTGTAGATCTGCACTGCCCAGAAATACAGAATAGATTCTGTACCGGGGCGCCCCTTGAACACGGGTTAATTGACAAACATCCTTCTGCCCGTGCGCTATTTGCAGTTGTGGCCCAGTGTCACTGCTAATGAGACATCATAACCATCTGAAGACTCACCAGTGGTCTGCATGAAGCTCTCTCTGTGGTAGCTCAACCCCTATCATACCAGCGTTCGTAACAAACTCATTAGCAGTGGCTAAAACTGCCTAGCAGGGGCTCAGGAGGAAGAGCTCAAGAGGCTCCGGAACAGCTGCTCTCCTTCTCTGGGGCCACCAACACATGGAAAGGCTCTCACAAGGAAGTGCTCAGAAAGGTAATTTTAGAAGAAATCCCCCTCTTGAACACTACTCAGAAAGAGAATATTCTGGGGAATGCCCAGACAGGCATAGACTGCGAAGACTCAAAAGTTAGGCTTATCTTCTGAAACTAAACAGGGCCATCCGAAGCAGCAGTATCAGCATTCCAACTTTGCTTGGCTTTGTCCGTCAGGGAGTGACCTTTGAAAGTCCTCAGATAACTGATGCGCAGTCAAAGTGGCTGCAAGTCAAAACTAACCCGCTCATTATACGTGGAAGAAATAGCACAGCACAACTTAAAGGTGGTCTGCACCTCCCATAACAAAGTCATCTCTTCAGTTGCTGATGGCTTTGCCAGTGCAACCTCTGCCCAAGGTGAAATTTTCCATGGCCAGTGTTTGCCTGCATCTCTTTCTAAATGTTCCCTCGCAAGTCATCAGTCATTTGAAGCCCCAGAGCTGATACCAAAAGAAACAGTAGTTTAAGATCCAAGGTGGATGGTATGAGATACAAGGTGGTGGTACAAGGGTAGGGATCAATATTGGCAGATGTTTTGCACAGAAGAGCCAGGCTTTGGACAAGACTGAAGTTAAGAGAGGACAGGATAGACACAACCACCTTCTGTGGCTACAGCCTGGCGGGGAACCTGGGTGTGTTTTAGTACGTGTACATGTGCTAAGCTCCCTTATCCAGCACGGCAACGAGAGGATCGCGCTCAGCACACAAGCGTGCTGGATTTGCAGACCCCGTGCCTGGGGGTTGGCCAAGTTGACCTTCCCCCTGTCCCGTTACCACCCCGACGAAGCTGCTCTCCCTCTCAGTCCCTCTCTGCAAGGCCAGGCTGTGGTTTGAAGAGCCAAAACTGCAGGTCACTGACACCTCCCTCTGGCTTCCCAGCGCTCTTCCTTTACTTGGCCCTGAAAGAGAAGGGCAGTGACTACTGCACTCCAGGCAAGGTACTGACTCCGCAGTGGCAGGCACATCTCCAGAAAGACCGTGAAGGCCACTGGAGGTGGTAGCTTCATTTGCTTGTTTTCCTCCCTGCTAACAGGGTGCAATAGGGCAGCGTCCCCTTATGGTGCTCAGTCCTAGAAGGGCTTGGGGTCTTTTGGGGGCAGGCACATGCTGCCCGTACAAGGCCGTGCTGCCAAGCACGGCCTGCCCTGATCACACAGCAGCAGCCCCCCGAGGAGCACACGTCACACAACACAACTTGTTGAATTTTTCATGACAGCTGGGGCTCCAGCAGCACAGACGTAGGCCCTGAAGCTCCAGAGGAACGTGGGGTGGGATGGGGGCATCCAAGGCGAACCAAGGTGCCGGAGCAAACAGATGAAAAGCTCGTGGCTCACACGGCATTAAACGGTCCCTGCACATCAAGTACTTGGTAATTCTGCCAGACCCGGGGAAGTCACTCACAGACCTGGAAGTTTATAGCAGCAGCAGAAGCCAAGATCTCTGCACAGATACAAGTTTTTAAAATACCAAAGTCAACTCCGTTGGCTTGGGGACTGGGTATTCACACAGGGCTTGGTTTACATAATCGCTGGTAATATTTTTAATCTGTTTTCCCAAAGAACAGCAATGTCAGGATGCACAAGCGTTCTGCTGGGCCGCTCTAGCCATGGGGAATGTCTGTGGCCTGGCTTGCACCCTCTCACGCTGTCCGTGTCCTCATGCATCGCCACTCTCCCTGGAGCTCGGCTACCTTGCTCACCACCCCAGGGTGCCCTTCTGGCCCCTGCAGGAACCACCTCTCAGAAGACCAACATGCTTGACCTAGGTCTCCTCCTCACCTTCTATTTCCAACCCTTTGGAAAGACTTTGGCTCCTTCTCCAGTGCAGAATATTTCCCTATTCATCCGGTATTCACAGATGCTGAAAATGTTTAACAGCATGGAAGGGAAAAGGTGTTCAGCCTCTGAAAACCCAGCCAAAAATCAGCCTAATGCTGAGTAACATCCTCCCTGTTCTAGGGCACACAGTTCCACAAAACCAATGCAGGGGCTGAGGTTTCTCTTTGCCAGCAATGCTGTAAAAATAGTTCATATTTCTCTACAAAATATTTCTCTACAAACCCTCCTGTTTGTGTGCAAGCATACAGATGCCACAGAGACGCTTGCTGCAGGCTGAGATTCGGTGTTTTACATGCTTTTTTTTTTTTTACATGTTTTCTGTTAAAATCAGTTCAAAGATGGGGGGGAATGCTCTCCGTTTGGCCGTACTTTAAGTTAAGCAGGCACAAAACATTTGGCACTTTTCCCTTGCTTAATGCAGCATAAACAATTTTGGTATGGGAGAGTGTTTCCCATTTAATGAACATGACAAAGAGCTCAAAAAGGAAAGGGCCGGGCTGTTTTTGCAGGGTGAATGAAGCAAGGCAGGGCCCCAGCTCGCGCGGCCCCACTCCGGAGAGCCGGGGCTGCCGCGCTCCTCCGCAGCCGGGGCCGCAGAGCCCAGCGAGGCAGCGGAGACAAGCGGCCTTGGCAATCCCTTTCAGGAAGGGAAAAAGCAGAGCCCGCAATTACTTGCAGAAGGGGGAAAAGAAGCAAAGAGCAGCCCTGGCAGGCACAAAATGGAGGAGGGCTTTGGAAGGCAGCCTCTGGCAAACCCCACGGCAGCGGGTGAGGACGTTCTCCCAGCTGTCTGCCAGCCTCGGCTCTCCGCCCCGTGGGCCCGCCGGAATTCACTGCAGCTCGAAGGAAAACGGGCCGAAACGCTCTACAGGACAGCCCTGAAGTGCCCGCGGTGCCTCGAGTCTGAACCCCTCGCCGCTGGAAAGCCTGTCGGGTTACTTGCTGCTTGTTCCAGCGGGAAGGGAGCCGTAGGCGCTGGGAATAAGGCCAGGCCTGTGGGCACCATCTTCACTGAGGGTGTCGCTGCGGCAGGAGGAAGAGCATCTTGCCAGGCTCCAGCCGCACAGGATCACGTGCAGGGAAGCCAGCAGCTTGCTTGGCCCGGACACCCGTGCTGCCGACAGCACCCTCCAAGTTGAAGGGCTCCGCTCAAGGAATTGCATCATCTGGATGCCAAGCAGGCAGCTTTTGTAGTCCTGAAAGGGGTTAAGACCGACCCTCTTCAAGCAGAAGAGCCATTTCAGTGCGAAAGCGGTGCAGGCTGAAAGAGATTGAGCCAGGAAACTGAGACGGGACAATAGGCTCTTTTTCAACAAGGATTTAAGAAAACCCAGGAAATTCACACCCCCAAAGCATTTATAAACGTGTGTTGCTAGAGCTGGCTTTGACTCAAGCCTACGAGGAAATCGGCAGTTGCCTCTTGAATACTGAGAACAAATTGCTTATGTACATATTGCTGCACATGTACAGAAATGGTTCTCATGTTAATGGTTCTTCAGGTTAGATGTGTCATGCTCAACCAAGTTATACTAGATGCTACCTGCACAAATGCACAGGCTGTAGGAGTTAAAGAAAATACAATGTTAAGCTTAATATCATCTCAGAAGTAAAATGTGCTATTATAATAATGTACTAAATCACAATATATTCTCCAAAAGTACAGACTTGGGGTTTTGCAGGCCTCCTTGAAGCTTTACATTTACGGAGAGGCTAATACTGTGCAATAAAAGGCTCAGTAACACAACTCTGCATTTCACAGAATCACAGAATATTCAAGGTTGGAAGGGACCTCTGGAGATCATCTAGTCCAACCCCCCTGCTCCAGCAGGCACACCCAGAGCACGGGGCACAGGGCGGCATCCAGGCGGGTTTGGAAGATCTCCAGAGAAGGAGACTCCACAGCCTCCCTGGGCAGCCTGTGCCAGGGCTCTGGCACCCTCACAGGGAAGAAGTTCTTCCCCACATGGAGATGGAACTGCCTGTGTTCCAGCTTATACCTATTGTCCCTTGTCCTGTCACGGCCGCCACTGAGAAGCGCTTGGGCCCTTCTTCCCTACATTCTCCCTTCATGAACTTATACATTTTAATCAGATGTTAATTACATGTTAATTACATGTTAATTTCAGTTTTCAAGTAAAATTTCTCCATCTGTTTTTCAAGGAAAACCAACCTTACCTTTTGGATATCCAGTAATCTGCATTAGCTCAAAACCAAAAAGCCACGACTGCCAAACTTGCCACTGCCTTTTCCTGCCAAGTGTCCAAACCCCGTCAGAGAGCAGAGATTTCCAGAGTATCTAGCAGGCTAAGTGAGGACTCAGGGAGAAGAGCAAGATCCCGGGTCTGGAAAGTTATCCTGCTGAGCAGAAGTAGCTCCCCTCCAGCCGAGGCAAAGGCAACATAAGGGCACCAATCTCAGCGTGAAGGGGAAGGAGTTATGGGAATGTGTGGAATGTCGCCCCTCTCACTCCAGGCGTGCAGGTTCACGGCAGCTACGCCAGCCCCGCACATGCAAAGTGACGTTGGAGGGGACAGCGACAAAAGGGATTGAACTTGGTACCTCTGCTGCTTTGGGCGGGGGGACGCCCGTTCTCCAAAGTGAAAATCCCGGCTCCTAAAGCCAATAGAGATGTAGGTATGTTCTGCAGCCACTGTATGAGACAGCTTCTTCCCGAGGCTGGCCAGGAATTGCATGGAATCATCACCTAGCACTTGTGTGGCAGACAGTTATCTTTTAGGCAGTCCATGCACTGATTTAGGAACAGGGCACCCCCTGCACGCTGTCCAAACCCCCTTGAAGTACTTGGGAAGGAATCCACACCACCATTTGAGAGACTCCCTTGCTTTCAGTCTTAGATGTTTATCTTTCTTTATGGCCCAGGGTTTTAGCAGCTTATCTACTACCACAGGAGGCCAGTGGGAAGCAAAAGCAGGGCCTTGCAAGTCCTGCCAAGTGACCTCCCTCCCCCTCCATGACTGCAATAACTGCAGTCTTCCAGCACCACAACCCTGCCCACACTTTGCAGGAAGACAAGCAAGAACACAAAACCTGCAGAATGAACCTTTCCGCATCTGGTCTTTAACCATGGTATTCCTCAGACTTGAACACATCACTGGGAGGAAGAAGTATTTGGGGACTTTCTGAGAGTTGGACAATTCCTGCTCCCAGGGCCAGATCCAAGGGCTCTTCCAGCGTCTCGCTCTGCCGCCCACAAGGAAGTGCATTACGGAGGGGTGAATGGCCCTTGGGCCACACGCAGGCCAAGCTCCAGCAGCGCTTCAGGCCATTCTGGTTGCACTTCTCACTGGCCCTACCAGACCCCCGCTTTTGTTTGCCAGGACCAGCTCCCTGAGCCACCAAAGCTGCTGAAACCCTTACGAGCTGTTCCCTTGAGCTCACCATGCTCTTCCACGCTGCAGGAAAAGCCCACCTGGCTGAGTTCTTGCTTCCCCAGGGACTCGCAGTGATACCCAGGACCCCAGCTGACCCATCTTCACCATCGGAAGTGCCACAGCCAACTAAATGAAGGAGGCAGCCCAAAAGTCCAAAATGGAGACCCCTTCAGAGGGAGACCCCTTCAGAGCCCTTAACTTAGCAGATAGGGTAGAGGTGGATGGAGATGCCTGAGTTGTATGGAACCAAAAGGGAGACGTGCATGAAACCAAGTGGGAGAGGGACTGTTCTCCCCAGCAGCTCCCAGCTAGGTTGGCCTCCACTCACTGTGGAAATGCTCCTTTAGATGTACCTTGTAAGACTGTTTGGATGCAGTTTTAAAAAAATCACGGCCCCGACAAACACTGGATTCTTTAACGAGGATTTAAGGAGGACTCTTTAAAGATGGGTTTTGAGCTCAAGGCAGAACACACAACGAAAACACTACCACGGGGAAGGGAATCATCTCCTCTCACCTCTGATCAATAGCCAAAACAAAACAAACAAAAAAGACTTCTGAAAAGATGGTGTCCAAAAAGCATCCATGAGCTTCCTTTATCTGACTGCCTCTACCACCCACTTAACACTGCCTTGCGGAAAGATGCCTGGAAGACACAAAATGAGGAACCTTCACCCCAGCTGCCGAGCTGGGTTCTTGGTTCTCCCAAGATGCAGAATGGATCTGAGGATGAAATACACCTTTCTGCTTGCTTTGAATAGAGGGAGAGAGGGAGGGAGGGAGGAAAGGAAAAGAAAAAAACAGGCATCCATAGAGACAAAGTTAAAAATTGAGGGGTACTCTAATAACTTCTTAACCTTTATTATGCATATCCAGTAGAGAAGCTTCCCAAGGTCCAAGTCAATATTCAGCTCAGTGGGTGCCAAGCTCTGTAGAAACACATCTCCAAACAGTGTCCATGCCCTTGGGACAACATGTATGCAAGACCTCATCTTGGAAGAAATTCCTCTATTGTTACTTGGTTAGAAACAGATCTTTTGAGAAAAGGGTGGAGTGAGTTACAAGCAAGCTGGCTTTGCCTTCCTCGCTAGCTGTACTCAGCTGGGGCCAGACTTATTGGTAATAGCTCGAGTTTTCTGGAAGGGAAGCAGCCTGCCTGCCCTGCGTGCTGCCTCTGTCCCATTCCCAATGCCTGCCTGTAAAATAACCAAGTTTCACCTAAATACATCCAGCCTGGGACTTCCTCCCAGCAAAGTCCAAACCCTTCAGCAACCTCTACTCTGAGCAGGGGCATACTAATTCAAGAAACAACAGTACCTGCTGGTATTCACACGGGGCTTCCGAGTGCAGTTTGCTGGCACGGACACACGCTCATCAGTGTCAGTGATGCAGCTTTTACCAGCCCTCAGAGCCCAGCTCTACAACCTGCACAACAGCCCGCGCTTCCTTTGCACTGTGGCCATGTGGAGCCCCGACTCAGTCTGCCACAAAGCGTCCTGCAAGTGCAGAGCTCAGGGCTGGCTTGGGGACGGCACGAGGGGCAGCAGGGCCCACCTCATAAAGCAGCTGTGTAATGGCACGACTGCCATGTGGCATGGCATGTTTAATGGCATGCTGCCGTGTGGCGACAGGGCCCCTCTATGACATGAGCTGAGCGCGCACGCCACTGCCCCAGCTGCAGCCACACCGCGTGTGCAGGGTGCAAGAAGAGCTGAGAAAGTCCTACATATTCCAAGTCTTTTGCAACACACTTTAACTTATGTGTGTCATGATTTATCACAGCATATCCCAAACCTAGGCTGTAAATGGGAACAGTATCAGTATATCCGTGTACTGTGGGCAAAATGGTCATTTTGCCAGCAGCACCGTTTGCAATCCCTTTTGCGTGGGGTGATCTCCCTAATATTCTAATTCTCTCTAATTCTCTCTAATTCTCTCTCCCAGGAAACAGCAACAGAAAAGGAAAGGGCATCGCAGCTCCTTAGTCCAGGCCATGACAAATTCAGCCTTTTTTTTTTTTCCCCTTGCATCTCGGAGAGAATCAGCACAGGAAGCATTACAAGGGGTTCAGCAAAGAGCCCTCATAATGAGTTAGCGATTAGGAAACGTGCCTGGCGGGCTGGCGCAGCCACACGGGAGGGCAGCAGAACTATGACTATGAACACAACTACGACTCTCTTCCGCCGAGCAGATTAAACACCAGCTTCAACATCTGGAGCTCACAATTTTACACGTGTAAGCTAGAAACGAGGTGCAACAGCATGATGGTCATTAGCCGCTGCTACAACACACCAAGCACAGTGGTATTTTCCATTTGTGGTAATTACTTAATCAAGGCTAGATGTTTTAAGACACGCTTTAGAGTCCAGAGCAAATGGAACTAATCAGAAAGCTGGGTCTATGGGACCTATTATGCAAGAGGGCAGACAACACTCAATGGCACCTTCTGGCCTCACCATCCACTAATCTGCTGGGAAAATTGCTCCCTTTATTCTCAGTAGCACTTGTAGAGAGCCATAACAAGAGACACTACTGTTTATGTGAAATAGTGCTAATAATAATACCTCATGTTTCAGGCACATCTCTAACCTGAAACGCTTGGAGCTCTTCATCAGCGCTGTGTCAGCCAGCCTCACAACTCACCGGGTGATATGTTGACATTATTATTTCCCTTCCATCAAGCTTGGACTTTTTCCAGAGTCGCTAATCATCTGCTTAAAATTTATACCGGAGATGGCACTCGGATCACCTGTGGTTTTGGGCACCTATTTGCTGGTCTGCTAGGGAGAAAATGGGCACACAAGTGCCTTGCCCAAGGGCCCAACACAAACGACTCCCCAGCAGCTGCCTTCTTTGAATGCTCATCTCCAGCACGTAACTTGCAGCACAGAAGTGCTCCGTATAACCTCTTTAGAAAAATACTGCTAACAATTTATTTTTAAAATCAGAAGTCAGCGGTTGAAATGCTGAGAAAAAGAGAAAACAACAACAAAAGAAATGTTTCCTAGGAGTTTTAGCAAATATCTTCCTATGACAGGGGGAAAAGAAAAAAGTAATTCCCATTAGTTCCTATGGCAAGGCCTGGAAATCGCTAGCCCACCTTCTCCTCGTTGTCAGCCTTGGACAGGCGTGCCAGGGGATAGTGGCGACCATGCCCTCTGCAAGGTTCTCTGCCCACCGGCAGCGTGCAGCTAACAAACATCGGCCCTGGCAGAGCACCAAGTGTTCCCCTCACAGCTCATCTCCCACTTGCTTTCTCTGAGCTACCAACCGCATGAGTTTGCTCCCCTCAAGCAGCAAACACGGCTCGGCAGCACAGTTCCCACTATGTGACATTCCAGCTCTCCCACCCTGCGGTCCTTCCTCTGTGTCTGGTTCCACTAAAACGTTCCTTCCCACTTGGAACAACTGGCTACTAACACAACCTACATCTTAAACACAGGTTATATCAGCACTGCCCTTGCTGGACATCTCACAGCAATTCTCATCCAGATGTTACCCACATTGCCCTCACTATTATTTCCACGGCTATGGGTAAGGGCAGGCGTGCTCTGCGCCATGGGCTGCCCCTTCTGCACAAGGCTCTTGCACCTCTGCTGGCAGGGATGCCCTCGGCGAGGCACGGCACACTTGACAGCCCTGCTTTGCACACGTGAACGCTGCAGCTCCCAGCAAGGAAGTGCTTTGCCCAAAACCGACACACAAATGAGGGCACAACGATGAAGAAGAGCTGGAACAAACAGATCTGGCGAGAGGAGCCTGTTGACGTTTTCTTGCTGCCTGTGGGCTCTGAGGCTGCTTGAACCAGACATCCTGAGACTTCTTGCTTGCTTTTCCTCCAAGAACAAACAAAACCCAGCAAATAAACGCACCAAAAAAGTCTCTGCTTAATACTGCTTTCCTGTTGACCTTGCATTGCTACCAGGACAGCTAGAGAACGTGAGTGCTTGCATGCAAGCTGCTGCACTGCTGCACAGCAGCAGCTTGGCACTGATTTGAGAGGACCACTTAATGCTCAGCTGCTTTGTTGTCTCTTCAGGCTCTAATGGGCAAAAAGAGTGGCCTGGTGCTGCATTAACTCCGTGGGGTTTAGGGCTGCTCACAGTGCACAATGAGGTCCAGCACTGCACACCTAGCGAGGTGCAATAACTATAGATAAACACAGAGGTGTAACAAGATCTGCTAGGGCAGAATAAAAAGAGAGTTCATTTATGAGGTCCATCAAGATAAACTTACCGATTTTGCAATACAAAAGACTGGGGCATCCCCTTGCCCGCAGGGCAGGAAGGGGCCATCACTTAGCAAGGATGCATAAAATGGGATGTGACAAGACACTAATGGCTGCAGTGTGTACAAGCAGCCACCCGCCTCAGGGCCCGCTGCAAAGCCACCGCTCCGTGTTTCCGAAGGAGGGAAATGCTCCGATGCAGGGGGCGACACGCGGCCCCACTTGCCGCAGGGACGGCGCCAGGCGGCCACACGAGGGGCCCAGCGGGGCTCGTTTCTGGACGGTGGGTAAGGGCACGCTGACAGGCCCGGGCGCCAAGGCTGCTCCTTCATGGGCAGGCCGAGGGCACCTCGGGTGGGCAGGCAAGCCCTGCCTCCACTGCATCCTCGTCCATCGCGGCATCCGAGCCCCAGGTCGGGGCAAACCCAGCGGAGCTGCAGGAGAAACGGAGCCGCTGTCGCAAGTCAACTTCTCTGCGGTCCCCAGGGGAAGCGAGCAGGGGGCACCAACCCATGGAGGGCAGGCTGTTATTACTCATCCTGCACCACTGCCTCCAGGCTGGAATACACCACAACTCACACCCCACGGGCAAGCACGCTGTCCTGCGGGAACACCTCCCCTTTTCCGCCAAGTTCAAAGCAAAGCCTTCAAGGGGAACCCATCTCTTGCCACCCCAGTCCTCCAGAGGTCCAGCTCTCCATGAACAAGCTCCAGCCTGCAGCTGGGTCACAACCTTTCCAGCCCTCCCTGAGGAATTTTACTCACCCAGACAACTACACGATCCAGACATAGCAAGAATTCCCCGAGGAAGTCTCCTTCCGCCTACATACAGGAAACAAGACAGTAATTCCATCCCCGTAAGTTTCCTCAAACATAAACATGAAGAAGCGGCCAAAGTGCAGGAGGAGAACGAAGCCCCAGAGCAGCTCTTTCAAGAGCTCCTTGTGCTGTCCTGGTTTACAGCATAAGAGGTGCTAAACTGTCCCTTTTTGGGACAGCCAAGGGAGACTTTACTGTTGACCAACTCAGCCAAGGGGAACTTGGCACAGAAAACCATCCTGCAAGATCCATATAAAGGAGAGGGGTTCGAAGAAGTCTTTGGTCTCTATTTCCTGGTTTTCCTAGCATTTTCTCAGAAGTATTAGAACACTAGGTCCCTTCTCATAACAAGGCAAAGAAGAGATTTCAGTCTTCAAGCTAGGCTTAGCTTCCTCTGCCAAAATATTTGCTTAGCTGTCAAACAGTAGAGAGTGGGACCTACCTACAGGTGAGCTACGAAGATAGTAACTCCCCATATCATCCAACGCAAATTCCTTGTTCTTTCCAAACAGGTTCACCCAAGAGAAGCCTCCAAACTGATGGACCAAAACTCGTGGACCAAAAAAGGTGCAGCTTTCTCAAGAAAGTCTATGCGTACAGACCGAGGCATGAGCTTGCTTTTCTTTGTCATCTTTCATCGTCAACATAGATCTAGTCCTCTGTCCCCAAGAAGTACAAGCCCAATGTTAAAACCCAGTAACACAGTGTAATGAATGAGAGTGCTTGAATATACAACAGGAAATAAGATCTCAGACCCCAAGCAGGGCAGAAGCCTTTTTGGCCATGACCTTCTGTGAAGATTTAGGCTGTATTAGTAGCCCACCTAGATGCCACTCTGTGCCCCGTGCTCTAGGAGACCCTGCTGGAGCAGGCGGTTGGATTAGATGATCTCTAGAGGTCCCTTCCAACCTCGACCACTCTGTGATTCTGTGAAGGTAGATCCAACCCCACTAAACATGGCATTTTTTGGAAACTAATCTCCCCTAGCTCCCAGGATATGGAACAGGGCCCAGTTAATAGCAGTCTCAGGAGCTTGGAAAGACGCATTTGGCTGAGATTTGCGACCCACTCCTGTCAGTACAAAGAGAAACCTTCTCCAGCTCGTGTAACAGCACACAAGACAGATCAAAGGGGTCCCGGTGCCTCCTGATGGGCGAGCAGCTGTAGCAACAGCGGCAGCTAGAAAAATGCGACAGGCAACACGAGCCTTTCAGCCAGCCCCCTCCTCCCACGCCGGGAGGAAGAGGCCGCCCCCGGTAACTACCCCCACAAAAATGTGGCCCCTGGCCGCCAAAGGCATTCACGGAGCTGCGGGCAATTCGCACAAAGCGGCTCAGCCCGTACACGAAACGGCAGCTCCATCCAGCCGAGCAGCAGCTCGGGGTGTCACACAGCTCCCCAGGCTACACGGCACCGCCTGTGTCGCCGGGCTCACACCTGCGCAGCCAAACTCGGGGCTTGAGCACGGCCGGGGAGCAGCTTGAACCCCCACGCACGGGCAGCTTGGCCAAGGAGGTCAGCGCGGTGCAAAGAGCCCCGGGCAGGGCTCCCTGTTTTGGCCCTCGCCATTTGGCGCAGAAGCCCATGCCCTGCCCCCTTCATGGGCCACACGCTTAGGCGCCGGGCTAGAAGATGCCTGCAGTGCCCGCTACGCTACCTGAGGGCATTGGGCCCAAGGGTCCTGCGAGGAAGGCCTGCCTGGGTCCCAGATCAGCTCCCACAGCTACAACAACAGTGATTTTTCCTTTCACCAAGGACTGAAGTTGTGCCAGCAAGCTGGAAGGGCCGTTTTATTACCCTATGTGACTGGCTTTTCCATTAGTGCACAAAGGCGGTGCACGTTAGAAATGGCTTGGGATAACCACGTGACACGCACCACCGGGTCCTTTCTGCTCCCACAACCATGGCCAAAGTGTCAATGGGCACAGGACTGCCCTATCCCACAGAATCTCTACCATTCAATTCCAAGGCAAATGAATCCTTCTCGGAAGGACAACTGCAGGGCTAACTTCTGGCCCTGTCTCAGAGCTACGCAATTACATCAGGAATGCCAACTTCCACTTAGTAAGGGAACAGCTTCTAATCCTCAAAAGGCAGGAAAAGTTTAACTAAACCTAAGCTAAGGATGCCAGTCAGAACCCACTAACAGCCTGAAACCAAAGGGAGGCAGGCAGGCAGGGAGCGAGGGAAGGAGGAAGGGCCACACCAGCCCTTAAAGAGACCAGCCAAGCTCTCAGCTTCATCTCCCCGGGGTCTGCTGGGCAGGGGCATGTTGGCAGGGGAAGCACATGGCCCTGAAAGCATTAGGGCCTTTCCTCTTTCCATGCAGGAGCAGCCAGGTCAGACTGAGAGGAAGCACTTAGGTGATTTAAGAAAACAGAACGTAGCCTAAAGCATTTCTCGTTTCCTCTCTTTTCCCCCCCCTCTCTCTTCTGGCTTTTCACATACAGAAGTTACGCCAATGGAAAACAGGGCGGGTGGAGAGATGGATGCCAAGGTTTCAATGGATGCACACACTGTAACAGTGCACCACGAGGAACGGGTATCAGTTGGTCTCGAGGTGCCTGACACCCCTTGTTGCTTGGGGGTTACAGCCCCCTCAGACCTCTCAGTAGGGCTTCTCCCCAGAGCAATCCTCAAGCTCTTTTTCCTCAAAAAGAGGACAAGACAGCTCTAACCGTTTGCCTATCTCTTCCCAGAGGCAGGTTCGTGTGGTCTGAAACGCACCAGAGGTAATTTAAGAGAAGAGCTACGGGGATTAAGCCGAACGGATGGCAGAGAGCTGGGGACAATGACATGCTGGCGCTAACCTTCTTCTCAGCGTCCGATATTCCCTTGTAAAAGAAGCTTCTTGATGGTTCTGAAGCAGGTTTAGGCCAAAATGGAAAGAGAAGAGACAAAACACCCTCAAAACCCTCACTCCCGTTCTGAGCTAAGCATCCTGATGGGATATACAAGGACACTGGTCTCATTACAGCAGTACATTTGGGGAAAACTTCTCCATGCAAACTACCCCTCAGAGCTCCTCGACACAGTCGGAGGGACTAGATTCCTTTCCTGCGTCAAGCAGCTCTCTGCTCCACTGGGATACGCACAGGCGATCAAGTTACACGCCGGCGGATTAACTTTTAATACGTTCATCAGACATTTTGTGCCTCTCCCTTTTCCTTCAGGGTCATGGATGCTTCCCAAAAACCATTCTCTCTGCCTAGGAAAGCACCAGCTGGCAACAAAAGCAACGTCACCTCTACAACATCCCCGTTAATCCCAGCAAATAGCCTCCACACGGAGACGCTGCTCCAGGAAGGGAGAGATAAAAACCATTGTCTGAAACGGGGGCCTGGCTTCCATCCGAGGAGGAGAGTTCACCGTCTATTGCTCTTGTGACTATTGCAGAACCGGGCCAAGAAAAGCTCCCAAGCTCTGGCACGGCTCAGATTTTCCAGTCTGTATAAAACCATGCCAGGAACATTTACTGAAGCAAATTTTTTTCTTACTGTAAAGCCTCTATTACAGAGACGAGAGCGGTACAAAAAGCCACCCCACCCAGTTCAGATGCAGTGTTGCCTACACACGGGTTATCAGTTGACGGCTCCGCATTCATGTTCTGCATGTCCTGAAAGGCACCGAGCACCAGCTGCAGCAGCAACAGGAGAAAAAGAGAAGCTCTAACCCCAAAACCCAGGCAAGAGAAAGCCGCCGGATGCTCGTGCTGCTGAACATGATAGAGCCGGGCGGTAGCAAGGGGGCCGCTCGGAAGGGGCTGCCTCCAAAGGCATCCCCAACTTCTACACCACTCACCCCCCTAGAAGACACAAACAGCCAGCTCCCCCACAAAGGGGGTTAGGGGCCCAGAAGCAGGCCCAGCACCGAGCAGTCACGAGCAGCTGGAAACCAAATGGAGGCCCCCAGAGAAAACTCACCCGAGGCGGCAACCTTCCCTCGGGCTGGGACCGAACCTCAGCCAGCACTCTTGAGCTTTATGGAATGCCCTGGACACGGACCGCAGCATCCCCTGCTTTGACACTGGGCTGTTACTTCAAAAACCACTCGCATCACTCGTTTAGCCACTCCAGCAGGAGCTGGCCTTTAAGTGCAAGTTTTGAACCTAACAGAGGCACGTTTTTCTTACTTTCGCCTCCTTGGTGGGGATGCCAAGGCACAGAAACATGACTTATATCTGGGCAGCCAACAAGGCACTCCAGATCGCACGAAGCTGGGCAAAAAACAGGATTTCACAGTCTGTCAAAGTCCATACAACACGAGCACCACCAAATCAGAAACTGGTGGCCAAACGCACCCTTGTCGCAGTCGTGCTGGCCACCGACTCCACCACATTTCCCTCAGCCTGCGGCCACTATTATTTAGCTGCTGCTACTCATCCTCTGAGTGTATCATTGTGCAATTCCTCCTTACAGAGGTCTCTCTGTGCATTGCCTGGAATTTATTAACCATGTGTGAGTGTTGGGGTTTTTTTAAGTGGATAAAACCACTGTTTCGCTTTTCTGGAGGGGCTGCACGGAAGCGTTGCGCACGAAGCCCATGGTGCTTCGGGAGGCATGTGTGTCCCAGCAGCATCGTGCGGCGCACGAGGCCCGTGCTCCCACTCCGTTCCTGCTCCGCTCCTGCGCTCGCTGCCAGCAGCGCCACTCGGCACGGACCACCTTTACTTACATGTTGCTCACAGACCACCTTTACTTAGGGAGACGCACGCAGAGCAAGGGGCTCTGCTCCCAGCCCCCTTCGCCAAGCCCAGCAGGGTGGGACACGGTAGAGGCGGGAATTGCTTAGGGGAATTGCCTGGAGGGATACAGGAGTGCTAGGGCACCTCTGCATGGCGCCAGGCGGGGATGCTCCAGGCTGGGGCAGCCATCTGGGAGCAACGTGCAGGGAGCGGAGCGAGCAGGGGCTGCTGCCCCCTCCGCCTCCCCGCGGCGGGCGCTCGGCCGCCTCCCCGGCCCCGCAGCTTGACTTCATTCGCTCCAAATCACTTCCACATTTCCCCGCCGTCATTACCGAATATTTTGCTCCTGACCTCACTTTTGTTTTTTCTTTCTTTCCCCCTCTCTTTTTAAGGCGGCGGCAGCGCGGGGAGCCGGGGGCGCAGCCCGCTCTCTGCTCCCGGGGCCCGAGGAGGGATGGGGGGCCGGGCAGGGGGCCCGGGCCGCCGCTCGCCCCCGTCCCGCCCGCGGCGCCGCGAGAGGGGGGCGCGCACCGAAACCCGCGCAGCTTCGAGGCCTTTAAAAAAAAAAAAAAAAAAAAAAAACTTTTTTTCCCCTTTACTTTCGCCTTTTTTCCTTGCAGGAAGCATCCCCCCGCCCGCACTCCCTCTCCCCAACGGCGCCTACCTCGGCTCGCAGCCGCGCGACGGCCACCAGGGCGCAAAGCAGCGAGAGAGTTTTCCAGACCTGCAAAAGAGGCAGAGAGCGGAGATGGGAGGTGGGCGCGGGGGAACCCGCTGCCGCCGCCGCCGCCACAAACTCGCCGCCGGCCGCTCACCATGTTGCAGGCGGCGGGGCCCGGCCAGGCGAGAGCGGCGGCGGCGGCAGCAGCAGCGGCGGTGGCTTCTCCCCGGCTGCGGCGGCGGCTCGAGGGGCGGCAGGAAGGGCCGCCCCCCTGGCCCCG
>NW_020455954.1:2855652-2902055 GCF_003342845.1 Nothoprocta perdicaria
GGCTGCGCGAGTAACGGCCCCATGAACAACGGCCCCATGAACAACAGACCCACCAGTAACGGCTGTGCGAGTAACGGTCCCGCGAGTAACGGTCCCGTGAACAACGGCCCCGTGAACAACAGCCCCACCAGTAACGGCTGTGCGAGTAACGGCCCCATGAACAACAGCCCCACCAGTAACGGCTGTGCGAGTAACGGTCCCACGAGTAACGATCCCGTGAACAACGGCCCCGTGAACAACGGCCCCACCAGTAACGGCTGTGTGACTAACGGCCCCATGAACAACAGCCCCACCAGTAACGGCTGTGCGAGTAACGGTCCCACGAGTAACGGCCACGTGAACAACGGCCCGTGAACAATGGCCCCACCAGTAACAGCCGCGCAAGTAACGGCCCCACCAGTAACGGCCATGCGAGTAACGGCCCCATGAACAACGGCCGCAGGACTAACGGCCCCGTGAACAACAGCCACGGGAGTAATGGCCGTGCGAGTAACAGCCCCGGGAGTGAGGGTCCTGCAAGTAACCACTGTGTAACGGACCGAGGAGTAACGGCTCTGGGAGTAACGGTCCCGGGAGTAAGAGCGCAGTAAACGCTGCCGCCGTAAATACCGTCGCCATAAGCAGCGACACCAGGGTGCCCCAGAGCAGCTGGAGCCCCGGCTGCGCCCCGGGCTCAGTGGTGGCCGTGGCAAAGGCGGGTGTTGGCCCTGGAAATAGAGCCCAAGGCGGTGGTGGGCACAGGTTTAGAGGGCAGGGAAGGGTTGGATGAGGGATGGAGACGGAGAAAGCACCTGGGAAAGGGGGTCGCTGCCCTTCTGTCTTTCCTTACAGCGGAGGTAGGGACAGGCTGGCTTCGCTGCCTCGCATGGCCCGCAGCCACTCCAGCCATGACCATGGAGGCGGTGAGGTTTAAAAGAGGAGTCGAAGCCTGTGTCCATCAGGATCCAAATCACATCAGCGGAGCCCGAGAGCCAGGCGAGGCATTACCACAGTCACCCAGGACCGCGAGCCTTTTGTTCGGTATCTGCAGCACTGGATTCAGGAGCTCCTGCTGGCACAAGGAGCGGTGACCATGAAGCAGGACTCGTCAGTGCCAAGAGACTGTCCCTCCTGGGCACGGTCTATGAACGTGCCTCAAATACAGTCATCTGCACTGTTACGCGTGGCACCAGTTGGCAGGGGCTTCCTTCAGGGCATAGGGCTGTTAATAACAAAAGCCAACACTTTGAGGTCCCGTCTTGCTCCTCACCACGTTTCCATGTCCTGATGCTCCTGCATGCTGGAAGGGGCACACCCTGAAAGGCAACTATCCGTGTCTTGGATCAGGCCAGCTCTGAGGTGCCCATGGCAGCTGTACCCCTTCACTGGGCTCACCCATGCTCCCATGTTGTGCTGTGCTTTAAGACTATCACTCACAACTTTGTATTTAGAGAGCATCATCCCCATCCTGCCCTGCTTCTGAGTGGAAGTGACCTACAAAGCAGCCCAAAGAAATGCCTAATTATTTCATGTCTGATGATAAGATGACGTAGTTTTTGCCGTAATTTTGTTATGAACTTGCCTTCACATCGTATCTCTTTGCTTGGGAGCCACGGATTCCCTCGTTTCATGAGCCAGCGCTGGCGGAGTTATGGCTGAACTCAGCCAGACTTTAATTTGCTGAAGCATCAGAGGGCCACAATAAATTAAACAAACAAAAAAAAATGGCAAATGATAAACCAGCATAGAAAGATTCATTGATTTGTGGCCTCTTGATGCCTGGTTCTGCCCAGGCAGAGTTCGCTCTCCCTTGACGGTGAAGGTGACTCACCTGGCTCCTGGAGGCGCTGCCATGGAAGAGATCTCCCAGATCCTGCCTTCCTGCCTTAGTGTTGGGAGCACTCACCGCACGCAGTTTCAACAAGCCACCGTCCTGGGTTATATGAATTTGTCAGCATGAGTTTTCTGTGTAATCTAAAGACTGAATATGAAATGCAGAGCAATGTGGTAAGCCCCCATTCTGTGCAGGTGCTCCGGTAGATAAAAGGGTGATGAAGAGTTTGGATCTGAAGCACTAGAGTGGTTTTAAAGCTTTGGTCATTCTGGATATGATAATTCACCTGGTCACACAGCCCAAGTAGTATCATACAAATGCCTGCAGTTAAAAACCCTGATTGTCTGAAATTCTGAAGGTTGCCATGCTCTGATGGGCCAAAAAAATGGGAATCATTGCTCCATAAGAAAGATATTTTACTGCGTACACTAATATTCTGCTGGCACTTCCGTTCCAGTCACTGCTATTTCTAATACAAACTTTTTGTTGTATGTCTAGGATGTCAGACCCTGATATCTGCACACAGGCGGGCGAGCTCAAGTGGGCCACGCTCCCCAAACCCTGTGAGAAGCCACCCCCTGAAACGCAGAGCACCTGAACCCTGGGCTCCTATGAGTTTGCATCTCCTGGGCAGAGACATCCTCTCGTGGTTAATCAAGTGCAAGGTCCAAGCAAAGCCACCTCTGTTGCTGCGACACTGTAAACATTTTTCTTGACTCTCTGATGTCTAATAAGAGTTATTTGAAAACAGCAGCCTCTCCCTTGTTACAGCATACGCACAGATATGCACCCGAAGTGATCATATAAGCCTCATTTCCTTGGGAAAGCAGGCTAAACATGTGCCAAATTCCTACTTGTAAATCCTCACCCAGCCCTTGTAGCTATACCATGATATCACCCTCTCCCCATCACCTCATTCCTACCCACAGCACTCACGTTTCCTCCCTCCTCCGGGCCCCTGTCCCGGCAACCCCGAGAGCTGCTCGGAGCGGTGCTGAGCGCAACTAGTTGGACGAACTAGTATAGATCCAGCCTTTGTGACATGGCCATACTCTGTCCTCATGAGAAGTGTTGAAGAAATTTAGCGTTTTTCGGTGTACATAGGAAGTAGGGTATTATTTTTAATAGCTGATGGTTAAGGAGATAGCTGAGAAGGCTCAGCTGGGGTGGAATGGGATAACATCAAGATAATCAATGTTATCTTGAGCTGTGGGACTAACTTGTTAGGACCAAAGGGTAGCTCTGCAACTGAGCCAAAGTGAGGGAGGCACAAAAGACAGCTGGGGTCTCCCAGAAAAAGACACGAGAGACAGACTAAGGTTGAGAAAGGAGAGAAAAGCCTCAAGCAGAGCAATGCCTTTCGCATCGAGCCTAAACACAAGGTTGGTACCAGCTTAGGGAGATGCCAAATTACTCTTGTTAGCCCGGCTTTGTAGCTCCACTGCAGCAAGAGACTCTTCAGTTACAACAGCATGTGGCTCTCACCTGCGCACCCAGGCGGGCCAGCTACGGTGGGTTCAGTGCTTCTCTGCCTCAAATCAGGACACAAAGGGAGTTACTTTTCTAAACAAAATTCAAACTTGGGTAAGAGGTAACTGTGGCTATCTGCAGTGTGAGGATATACATGTGAAGAGTAGGTTACTTAAATCTTCCTTTTTATTGTGCAGTCATTTCTCACACCCCTACCACTTTCCTGTAGTGTGGTCACCTTCCAGCCTGCACTCAGTTAAATAGAGCCTTTTTTTTCAAAGCTTTTTTGTCTCTTTTTCTTGCTTCATCTCCTTGCTCTCGTAATCTACCTTCTCCCTGTGGCTTCCCCAGGTCTTGCTCCTGCCCCAGCTGCAGTGTTTGCCCTAAACACCATTCCTGAAAGCCCTAGTTGCCTCCAGCATGGACTGGCTTTTCACTGCATGCAGGACCTTCTTTCCTCCTCCAGCTCACTAGCCATGGGCACAAAGGGGCTCAAAGCCCCCTGGCTGTTGGCTCCAGCCCTCGGCAGAGGCTGGGATACCTCCTGGGTGACCTCCAGGGATTTGGTTGCCCAGAGGCTCTTTGCCTGGGAGCTGGGGCGGGGTGGGAGGGGGCTGGATGTGGGGCAGGCGTGCCGTGCATCGCCCAGGGCCGCTGCGGCTGGGAGGAGCTCAGCTGCAGCCTCTTGCAACACTCGCTGCATGAATCCAGGGCGGCTGCTCCGGTGGTCTGGGACAGAGCGGGGGAGTTGGCGGGGTGAGTTGGGCAGCTGATCTAGGACACAAACATGAGCTCCGGGACTCTCATAAAATGAGAAATGGAGCTGCTAAGCAAGAAAATGTGCAGTGTGTTAATAAACACAGCTCACCCTAGAGACCAGCGCTTGTCATTGCTTTGCAATGCTATGAAATCATATTTTCCCCTCCCAATGCTGGGCTAGGCGGTGGAAAGCGAGGGGTTTTGGTTTCCCCCATACAGAGGTACAAAGCCTGGCCTAAACAGACCTGTCAGCCCCTAGGATGTGCTAAGCACCCTCAGCTCCACCACTGAGCACGGGAAATGCGGGTGCTGAGCACCTACAAATAGAGCTGTTGCATTAGATACTAAATACGGAGGAAGCATCTGGCCTTAGGCATCCGTATCTGGACATGCTGCCCTTTATTTGTAGCAGCCATGCTGCCCCACTGGGGCAGGATTTATGCCAGACCTTTTCCGTGCACGAGCAGGTCAAATAGATGGAAAGCAAAGCAGATCTGAAGGAAAAGGTCACCGCTTCCAACCTGCGCGAGAGAAGGCTCATGGCCTGGAAACGTTAGTGACAGGCAACAAAAGGGACAAGAAGTTGTAACTGCAAATTGGACAAGTTGTCCCCTGAGACCAGAAACTGGCTCTGATATGATACTACATGGGGTCTTGATGACAGGACAAGGGAGATGAAAGACCCATTTCTGGCAGCACAGCTGACTGGAAGAGATGAGCAGCGCAAGCCAGGAGCAAAAGGAAGGGCTGAAAGCCCCACCACAAGGCGCAGGAAGGAGCACGAGCAGCTTCCAGCTGACAGGAACAGAGGTGGAAGGGCCTGCCAGGCACTGGGAGGGAACTCATTGGCAGGTGTGGAGCTCCTTCTCAAATCCCACCCGGACAACAAGCCTGCTGGTTCATTGACATTACTGCCAGAGCATTCCCACCTTGAGAACGGAAATGTGATTCTATGGGATCTGAACATTGGCTTCTGATTAAATGTCCATTCCCCAGGGGTCCCATAGCAAGAACTTGAGCAGAGCTCAGAAATATAACCCAGTTGACAGACTGAATGCAATCCCTTTCAATCAGGTTATATTCCAGTGTTGAATGGACCCACACACCCAAGGCTTTCACAAACTCATGCCTATCTCCCTGCATTTGGCAGGTCACCTGCTCCTGTGAAAGACAAAACAGCTGCCTTGACACTTCTGGCTCCTGTTGCCATATACCACTGTTCTGCATCCCACTCAGATGTGGATTTGTCCTTCAGCTTTCCTCTCAGAGAAGACCGAGAAGGGATCTGATCAGTATGTGTAAGTAGCTGAGGGGAGAACGTAGGGAAGAAGGGACCAAACTCTTCTCAGTGGTGGCCAGTGAAAGGACATGGGACAACGGGTATAAGTTGCAACACAGGCAGCTCTATCTCCAAGTGAGGAAGAACTACTTCACTGTGAGGGTGCCAGAGCCCTGGCACAGGCTGCCCAGGGAGGCTGTGGAGTCTCCTTCTCTGGAGATCTTCCAAACCCACCTGGATGCTGCCCTGTGCCCCGGGTGTCCCTGCTGGAGCAGAGAGTTGGACTAGATGATCTCTAGAAGTCCCTTCCAACCTCAACCACACTGTGATTCTGTGATCAACACAGAGGTGACAGAGATGGAGCCCTGCCTGGCACAGAGTTACCAAGCAGTGTGCATGGGATGTGGCCAGGAGCGCGCACGTGTGCGGGGAGCGCTGCTGCGGAGCCGGCTGCCAGAGCCTATCCCACCATGCAGCTCCCCAGGACACCCACACCTGGCAGCAGCCAGGCCATGCAAGTGTCACGCCTGGAAGTGTCAAATTAGGCAGCACCGTGGATTTACATGCTTCTCTGTCATTTATGGCTTTGCCTGGTTCTTCATAAATGCCACGGCCCTTGGGAAAACCTGGAGCCATTGGTCAGCGAGACATTCCAGAGAAAACACTACGAGCTCATTTCATGAAATAAGATCTTTGTTCTGCTAGCTTTTTCCTCCTTTTTTTCTTTTTTTTTTTTCCTCCTCTTTTTTTCTGAATGAGGCAGTTTTGTCCAGGGATTACCAGCCAATGTTCCAGCCCTTCACAGCCGTTTCCCATTATCAGAGCTGCCTCTTGTCCCCCAAACCATTTGCTGCAGGCCTCCTGTAAGTCAGGCTGCGAAACGAAGCCAAGAGCTCGGGAGCAAGCACCCTGCTGCAGACTGCTGCCAGCACAGGAAAACGTGGGACCACCCAGACGGCCGCATCCTCAGCTGGGAGGGCAGCGGCTGAGGAAGATGCCAGTGGTGGGAGGGGGCTGGGTACCCTGCCCAGCCATTTAACCAGCTCAGTACCTTCACTCATGAGATACAATGGCCCTGAGGAGCTGGGAAGGGTGGCAGGCAGCTCTGACCAACGATTAACTCCAGGCACAAAGCACCAGCAGGTCCTTGTGCTGCTCCCCGCGGAGCTGCTCACACCGAACAACTCCTTCCTGTCGCGGGGCCAGATTGTGCCCGCTGTCGAAAATTGCTGAAGGGAGGTTAGAAGGAGGCCAGGAAAGCCCAAGCGAGGCTCTCCGTTTGCATTCCTTCCCCCCCCTCAAAGGGATTCTCTCTGCAGGGAGGAACCAAGTATGTGGAGCTTGGAGCTGGACCACCTACTTGTTGCCCAGATCCAAGCAATTCCCTTCACGCGGACAGAAACAAGCTCCAGGAATAGCAGCAGGCATCCACACTGCAGATCCTCCTGCTGCCTAAGACAACTGCTCGAGGGTCACCAAGCTGCTGGCCAGGCCTCGGCAGCCTCCTTGGTGCCACTGTATTGCCTGGTACTCCTACTTCTGTGGGAAGTCCTAGACTTTCCTCTGAAGAAAAACATAGCAAATTGATTAAAGGTGATTTTCTAAATTGATTTTCTTACCTCAGTACAAACTCCAGTGCACGAGCTCTTTTATTTTAAGCCACATTTTCTTTTTGGCCAGCCTGAAGTGACTCAGGTTTGCTCATATCCCACGGAGAGGCTGGTCTTCAGTTATCTAAGCGGGAACCAACATGCAGCCTGCCTGAGCACAGCTGAAGGACTCACAAGGCCCCCCTTTCTGCATCCCTACATAACTTTGCTGCTCTAGCTTTTGGACCTCCTGTATCCAACCAAAGGGAACAAAAGTTCCTATTCTCTCCCCCTTTCCACATCCCTAAGCCTGAGGAAAGCCTAGAAACATGTCTCACCAGCTCTGCATCTAAAGATCTAAATACCTGGTTAATTTGCTAAAGATGGACAGCACCTGCTTTTCTTGCAGACCCAAGATTTTGCAGATGTGCTTAAATCTGCAGCCTCACCTCCTTCTGTGTTCTGGGTGTGGAGGTTTCTTGGTGTCTGTGGTGGTCTCCAGCTGTGGGAAGTTTGTGATCTAAAATGGAGCTGTCAACTGATGTGTGAAACTGAGTACAATTAAATAGGTCTTGTCTCTAGATGACCCGAATCACCACCTGACACTGGTGCTACATTCTCTGCTACATTGGGAATTAGCCTATGGCTCTTCAGGCAACTTCAGCAATGGTTCAAAATTAGGAGCAGACTTGCTACAGGTCTAAAAATGACTTAAAATGCAGCTTGAGAACACTTGAGTAACTACAATATATTTTCCTATAAATCCTCCCACTAAGTTCTCCCTCATAAATACTGAATATATAGGCATTCCACTGCACAGAGACAGCTTCAGCCCTATTCTCGTGCTCTGAGCGTGGATCAAAGAGCATTATGTTGATAAAAAAAACTAGATAATTTAGCTAAAACTTTTCTAAGAACGATGTTGTTCTGCTTCACCTATCTGATGTGCTCTTCCCTTTGGGGGTCATATCCTGTTCTTCCTTTTCTTGCAAACATTATATTGCCACAGCAAACAAAATTGAAAACAACTTTGTTACACTGTTCAAAGTCAGAGAAGAGATCAGGCATCTTTCCCAAAGTGACGATGATTGCCAAGTGACTGCCAAAGTGACTGCCAAGAAATGCTGCCCGAGTGAAAGCTTCTCTGAACAGATGAGACCCCCTCAAAAGGAGGCAGTATATCTGTTGTCAGTTCCCACGTCTTTAAGGAGAGATACGGGACGCCCAAGGAGAGAGAGCAGCTTTTGCAACCAAGGTGCAGGAGCAAAGGTGTGGGAAAAAAGGGGGAAGAGGCAGAAACAAAACACTGATGCTCAGAAAAAATCATGACAGAACTGAGAAATGGAGAGAATTCATATCTGGAGGAGGGTTGTATCTAGGAGTGTTCAAGACAGGCCTGATGATAAAAGCCACTGAAAGGGAAGAAAAAAAAATGTCTTATGTGGGAGAGTGATATTTGTGGAATGGGTAGTTAACAGGAGAGTGTTTCTGTGGTGGAGATCACACATGGCCCACCTGCTTGGGATGCTTTTCCTCTCGGGAATTTGTTTGCATTTCAGCATGCTTTAATCATCAGTCTGTACATACAAATTTAGGCTTGGGTTCTCACTACCCCTTCAAGCTGAACATTGCGTGTCCAACTGACATCCAACGATCTCAGCAGGGCCCAGCCTGGAAGCCCAGCCTAGGCCTAGCCTGAAGAGCCACTGCAAAGCTGTTGGCAGAGAGCCTTCAGCAGCACCTCTTGAGTTAGGAACTGCCTCATTCATTTCAATGGGTGAAAACGCAGCTGCCAAAGCTGGTGCTGGGAGCAGCGAGATCACTGCCTGCACCCTCCTGGGGAATTTCAGAATATTTCAGAATTTCAGAATATTTAAGGTTGGAAGGGACCTCTACAGATCATCTAGTCCAACCTTCCTGCTCAAGCAGGCACACCTGCAGCATGTGGCACAGGGTGGCATCCAGGCGGGTTTTGAAGACCTCCAGAGTAGGAGACTCCACAACCTCCCTGGGCAGCCTGTTCCACTGCTCTGTCACCCTAACAGTAAAGAAGTTGCTCCTCACCTGGAGACGGAACTTCTTGTGCTTCAGCTTGTGGCCATTACCCCTCGTCCTATCGCTGGCCACCAGTGAGAACAGCCTGTCCCCTTCCTCCCTGCATTCTCCCTTCCTGAACTTATACATATTAATCATATCCCCTCTGAGCCTTCTCTTCTCCAGAGAAAAAAGGCCCAGCTCACTCAGCCTCTCTTCATACGAGAGATGGGAAGCACCATCATACAGGATATTTTTTGGAAGGGTCTGCCTGGAGGGAAGAGAAGGAAAGCGTGTGGAGCAGAGGGCATTTCCGATAATGCGTGCTGAGTCAGGACAAGAGCTGCAGCTCCAGTTGTGCTTGTGCTTAGGGACTAGGCTCTGAGCTGCAGCTCAGCGGCGCGGGCCTAAGCGGATGGCGAGGCAGCAGAGGCACACTCACCACTGCAATTCCACGCTGGCTGGGAGCAGGGCACGACTGGATCCCCACAGCAGGCACACGCAGATATCCCATGATGTACCTGTCATTCAGCGAAGAAGCAGAGCATCAGCCCACCAAGGAGGGGAAGGTGGAGACAGGAAAGTGGAAACCAATAGTGCCCAACTTGGAGCGGCGCCGTACAAGCCGGCGGGCAGAACATATAGAGCTCCTGAAGAACTACTGTGGTGGATCTGCCTCACTGGGAGTTGCATGCAGTGCACAGCACAGTCTGAAATAAGCTTCCTGGAGTGACGGGACAAAGCATTTCAGCTTGGTAAGACTCTGCTCTGTCCCTTCTGAGTCTTTTAGAACAACAACGGAAAAAGCTCAAGATGACACAACAGCCATAACAAAGTCCCCCTCTGCGGTCTCATATGAATACCTCACAAGAACAAGAGTGAGGCTGGAGCTTTTACCAAAGGGGACTAAGTGCCAGCCCATGTAAATGGAGCAGCGCTAGGAGAGGCTGATGCTTGTGCCCTGAGCGCAGGTCCCGTGGGTCCCTGTGGAGGGCAGGGGGCCGTGCTGCCCACAAGCAGAGCCCTGGGGACAATGCGAGCCAGGCCTGGACTCCCTCCAGTTGGACTCCCTCATTCTCACCTTGCTCCACTCCCTTCTATTCCCCAGCACTGATTCCTCATCCCAGTACTACGACCTCTCCTCTCCAGTCTCTGCCTGCAATCCTTCACTCCTTGTTTTCCTTTTCCACTTCCCAAAGCATCTGCCTATTTTGTGTATTGAGGCCAAGGCTCCCTCCTCTTCTCCTCAGCCTGACCCTAGATGAGTTTTCCAGGCCCTGTCACCCCTCTCATCTAGCCGTCTCTAGCCATTCTCCTCCAGCTTCTCACCTAGCCATCCACCCTCCTGATCTTGTTCCTCAGGCAGTTCAAACCCCCTCTCACCTCATTCATGGGAATGTCTCCCCACCCCCAGTCCTATCTCTTCCAGTAGTTTCAGGTTCTACCCTCTTTGTCCTACATATCTCTGGTACCTCTTTGTCCCGCACAGTCACTTCCTCCTATTTCTGTCCCAATGTGATCCTTTTTTTTTTTTTTTCCCACGTGGTCCTTACCACTGAATCTGCAAGGGAGGAAAATGCCTAGGGCAAATGGTAAAGCACTTGTAAGAGACAAACAGGAAGGACAGATAGACCCCCTGCCTCTGGACATGAACCACATGGGCAAATTTGTCCACTCCAGGCACAAACACATGCTGCTGCCATCACCCAGCTGGTGGGATTGAGCTGGTGGCCATTCACCCAACGAAGGTTCAGGAAATATCAAAGCTCAAGGCAATCCCAGTGATGTTGAGTTGATGCAATGTATATAGGCATTACACTCCTGCTCAGAGAGAACTTCATTTTGCCTCCTTGTTACTAATTATCTTTTAGGAAAATAATACTCTGGGGATGCCTCATTTTAATAGTTACATAAGGACACGTAGCAAAACAAAGCCCTCCTAGGGCAATCAACTACACATCCTTGGGAAAAGTCCTAAATTGTCTGTAGAAAGATTTACTTCCTAGACTAATTTTCTGATGGGAGAGGAGAAATGCTTTGGTTGTAGCTAAAGAGTTTGTGCAGGCTGGGGACAAGAGAAAGGCAGAGAAGCTAGAGAGAGACATTTCAAGGAACATGCTGTACTCTGTCTGACAAAATAACTGCTACTTCTTCAACATAACAGTCTTTTGGAGCATTTTCTGCAAAATAAAAAACATTCCAACAGTCACTTTTTTTTTTCCCTTAGAAATGTGATTACTGGTAGAGCCAACAGGAACAGCCCCTCTCTTACAGTGTATTACAAAACCCTGTCAGCTCCTGACTGCCAAACATCCACCGTTTGGACTGAAATTTTCCATTCTTGCTCTCTCAGATACGTATTTCAGTTCTTACAGAAATAGCATCTTTGCTTTCTGAAAAAGGGCTTGGGAAAAGAATAGTTTTAACAGCGTGGAGTTCTTTTTTACAACCATTCCATAAAGGGTTAGAAATTCAGGGAGCTGGAACAAGCCCTTGAAATTAGAGAGCGTGGCCACCTCTTACCTTTCTTTTTTCATCTCTTGGATCCATGGCAGACTACAGCAGACTCTTCAAGAACCTAAGGGGTAGGATTAGGATTTATCAGCACACACGTTTTCTCTGGGCTCCAGCGGACTGGTTGAAGGAACCACTGGAACCTGGCTGAAAATCATGGATTCTGGTTCCTTCGATTTTACAGACAAGTCAGCATTCCTAAATCTTTGCTGCCTAGCACATTCCTTTAAAAAAACAAAACAAAACAAAACAAAACAAAACAAAACAAAACAAAACCAAGTACTTTCGTAACTTTTGTTGTTCTTTCAACACTTTTCACTGCAAGACTATCAAATTTGGCAGGGTGCTAAGTCAGGGTGAGAGAGAACTTCTTTTCTCCTTGGTCTCCTGCAAATCTGTTCAGATTTTGGGTTGACGTACAAAATGTCACAGATTTCCACTTCCCATCTGCGGCTGGCAGAGCACAGCTTGCAGTTCTGGCCACGTGCCATAAACTCCCTGACGGTTTTACTGCCCTGTGCAAGTGCTGGCCCCGTGTCTCTAGCACTTTCCAGAGAGCTTTAATCCAGCTGATCTACTGCCAGCAGAGATGATGTGACCGAACGATACGGGAAAAACTTTCTGCCGGCGGATGTCTAGGTGCACATATGTCTTCCCCCCTCAAAAGAACTGTTGGATTATTAGGATATTGACCTCCTTGTAACCAAAATAGTAAAGTATGGACTGGATGGGTGGACTACAAGAAAAACTTGTTGTATTGATGGACTTAAAGTATAACGCTCAAGGGTTCAAATAGGGAGCCAGCTATGAGTGACATTGCTTGCGAGTGAATACTAAGACCAGTACCCTTCAAGATCTTCATAAACCACCTGAGAATGGATACAGAAGACTCAGATGATATCAAACAGATGATCATCAAACGGATTATATTACAGATGACATGAAACTTGGATGAGGGGTGGATATGCTGGAGGGAAGAATTGCCTTTCAGGGGTATTTTGAGAAGCTGGAGAAACTGGTTGGCAAAATTCTCATAAAGTTCAACAGTTAATAGGTTGATAGTTAATAAGAAGTTTTGCACTTCTTGCAAGCCTCCCTTTCAGCAGTGCAAACTGGGCTCTGACTGTCTAGAAAGCAGCTTTGCAGGAAAGGGCCTAACTAGTTGAACAAGGTGCTCTTCTGACGAGTGCCAGCAATGAAGACTAAACGCATCCTAAACTGCGTAAGTAAGACAGTAAGTCAGAGGTGGTGATTTCTGCCCTTTTATTCAGCACCCCTAAGGCTGCATGTGGAGCACTGTGTCCAGCTTTAGTCTTCCCAAGGTGTGAGAGATACTGATATTGTGCCACCTGTTCTGGGTGTCTCTGCTTGAGCAGGCAGTTCGGACTAGATGATCTCTAGAGGTCCCTTCCAGCCTCAACCATTCTGTGGGTGTGTGTGATTCTGTGATACACTGAAGAGGATCCACCAAGATGGTCAGGGATCTGAAGGACATAGCATACACGGAGAAGCTGAGGAAGCTGGCCTTGCTCAGCCTGGAGAACAGAGTGAGACTCTTCTCAGAGGTCCCAGTTGAAAGGATGAGAGGCAAGAGACACAGGCTGCAGCAAAAGAACTGCGGAGGCCCATTCCAACCAGATATAATGAAAAAAAAGGACTCAATAGGGGTGGTTCAGCACTGGAGCAGGTGCCTAGAGAGTCTACGATCTCTTCCATTTGACTTCCCTGAGGCCCTGAGAAACTTTATCTGTCTTCAGAGCTAGTCCTGCTGTGAGCACAGTTGGACTGGAGACCTTCAGAGGTCACTTCCCACCTAAGTTATTCCCTGACTCTCCAAATACATGAACCAGTAAGACCTCACATGCAATAGGCCTGCGATTTGCTTGAAAAGGTGGGATTTCACAGCTGGGATTTGTTCATGTGGACCACGTACCACATGGTCCTCTGTTACCCGCAACACAAAGTCACAAAAATCACTTGGTTCTCCTTGTCAAGAGCATTCAACTTTTTTTTGATTAAAGTACTTTGATTTTCAGAAAGTATATAGGGAGTTTTCATCCCTTTTGTTAGTGTGTGCAGCCTGGTGCACCTGTGCTGCACTGCACGGTCACCTCTCCGCTCTGAGCACATCTGCTCACTGAGTCTCACAGATACTCTAGCCAAGGGGAGTTGATTACAATATCCTTAAGGTTTATAACACAGGGCTCATACTTCCTGTGGGACACCCATCCTGGGCACAGGGGCCCCCTGCCCACCAACACTCTTTCTCCTGAAACCGGTATCTGAGATATCTCAATCCTCCCAGCTCAACAGCCACGTTTAGAAGGGATTCCTTAGTCTCACAGAACAGCTTCCCTTTCTCAGTGCTCTCAAACACTCAACTCAGAGACTTTTTAAAGCAACACAAGCCCCATGAGGCACTTACCCTTTCGGTGAGCCTATGCTTTCCAGCACTGAAGGTGGGCCAGCACTGCCTTGTCTTTTGCAAATGTGTATTAGATGTTACTGTGGTTAGCCCACCTTTAAAACAAGCTCCCTTTTCTCTGTCCCACATGCTCACACTGGAGCCCTAGAACGCGCAGCCTTGCTGGCCATCTCATCCCCCTTGCCAGATCACTGTGTTTGACCACAGTGACACTACAGTTGGCACCAATGGAAAATACAGTTCAGTGTTCAAAGGAAAGGTGAAACTCTTACCCCTTTCTTCTGACACGTACTGCAAGCCTTTCTTGTTTCAGTGCTTTTCTGTCCCCTCATGGAGGTGCGGGGAACTTGGTGGCTTCATGCTAAACCTTCAGAGAAACAAGGGCAGCGGCAAAGTGATTCTTTTGTCTTCCAGTCTTTGGCTCTAGCTGGGTCACATTTTCCTTTTTTTTTTTTTTTTTTCCTTTGGTCTGAAATTACATATTTCTTCTTTGAATGAACAGATGTTACGGTCCTGTCAAAATGACAGGGGACACAGACTGATGCTTTTGGTACCATTTTGAATGCTCTTAAGTCCTTCGTTGTCTCAGCTGCAGTTTCCCCCAGGAAATAGTGACTAGCATTTAATTAAGACAACACGTCAGGCTCCCTCACCCCACTTCTCAGTTCAGCTCAACACACCTATGTGCACCCAAGAAGAAGCACAACCCTGTGCGTCTCCCCATCTTCACATGCCACCTACAAATGCAGAAGAGCTGACAGCGTGGCTTGCACTGCTGCTTGCTCCAGCTGGCCTGCTAGGCTCTCGTGGTGCCCCCTTCGTGGCCGGAGGGGCAGCTGGAGGAGCGGGGGACAGAGGAGAGAGAACTTGCTATTGCATCGAACAAGCACATCCCTTCTGGCCTAAAGGGCCTCCCTGCTGGTGACAACTCTTCTAAGGGCAGCTCGGAAGCTGTAAATCCTAACAAGTATTAACTGCGTAACAAGTTGGTGCGTTGCTCTGTCAATAGCTGCCTCCGAGCCCCTCCTGGCCTCAACACAGGGCACATTAATCACACAGAGCACGCTTGGCTTTCCAGGGGGTTCTGCTAAACCTTCAAACTCATCTTCATTTGAAGAACCGCCGGCGTTGCTCTATGTTCAGTGGATATTGCCTGGTGTGACTTGCCATGTGCTGGCAAATTTGTTGCCTACTGGAGACCCTGAACAAAACCTGCCTTGCCACATAAATGACTATCAGCAGGCTGTGATTTCTCTTGCACTTGTATTCATCAGTCCTCGGCTGTTGCCGAAGTCACCCGCCCTGGCTTGCTCCTTGCAGCTCTATTTCTGCTATTTCACACAACAGCCTCTGATCTTCTCTTCTGCCTGTGCTTTCATCCCGTGCCAAAACCCTATGTCTAGCTTTTGCTTTCTTTTGACAAAATGCAGTAGCAAAAATGTCCCTTATGAATCTCCTTTCGGGTCTCCTGTATCCATTTTGTTTGGCATTGCTGTTAGTCCTTACCTTTTGGCCTTAGTCTTTTCTCTGCAGACAATGATATTTTTTTCATTCCAGAAGTCTGTGACAGCCAAGGAAGCTTGTTATTTTTTGTGCAGGTCACGCTGCTCTCTTTGTTTCCTTTTAAAAAATATCACATTCTCTACTGCGCTTCTCTTGCTGTTTCAGATAACCTGCTTGTAGAAAGCTAAGTGTTGGACTCTCGCAGGTATTCCTTCCTCTAGCTCCTCTACCTCTCTTCATATTCTCTAAGAAACCCCGAGAAAGAACATTTGCTAGAAGAATGTCTTCCCTTGATTTATTTCTTCATTTTCAAGTCAAAACTTTCCAGTTTTAGGCTTACATGTGAATAAGGTGGCGGTACAGAAGTGGGAGGCTTGTGAAGAACCGGTGGATTGTGATTCACTCGCAGCGTCGGCCTGTGGTCAGACATGTGCCACGGAGAACTCTGACAGCCAGAGACGAGGGCAAACACTTGCTTTCCTAGGAGCTGAAAGCACTGGCTTTATTTCATCCATACACTATGAGAGCTCCTTCCTACACCTTCACCTACCTGAGTTGGTATTTTCCTTGCTTTTGCAATGGGTTAGCCTGATTTAGAAATTGACTGATTTTTGCTCGAGTTTTTCTTCCTACCACCTCTTCTTTGTGTTCCCCATCCGCACCTTTCCCCATTTTCTAAGACGTTGTGCGTTTCTGCTGGTCTTGGAATACACAGCGCTACAGCCAAAAGTCCTTGTGCAGCTGACTTTTAGGGGGAGGTTGCCGTTCATTATCTGCTTTATTCACTCTGAATCAAATATGATGCCTCCTCTTTCTGCAGTGTGACCAAAATAATTTCATTCCCCTATGCTGATTTGCATTTTGCTGTGACTCAGTTTCGGGCTCCGCTGTCGGCTCCTTGTGGGTGACGCTATTAGTCTTTTTTGTCATGTTCCTCTCTGGCTCTGTCATGCATGCGAATGTCATCAGCAGCGACTCCGGCTCTTCACCGGCTCTGCATTATTTCATGACTCTTTTGGGGCATATCTCCAGGCTAGGCAGTATTTTAAAAGGCAGCCGTTTGAAGTGCTGTCTTCTAAAAGTCATTATCTTCCCGCTTTCTTGGCCCAGGATGATCTGCCAGTGCCCACATGGAGTGTTTAATATGTCAAGGATATTTGCTGTGGAGAGCAGGCAGGTGAGCTCATCCCGGGTGTATAAATAGCAGCTTTCTCACACAGCTTCCTCTGGGTCCCGACAGTCTCTGCAGCTCTCGGATACAGCAGCGCTTTTCCCGTGGCTGTTGTGCTAAAGTTTTCCTGGGCTTCCTCCAGCACCGTGTTGACTCTAGCTGCCACAGGGGCTCTGCTCCCTCTCTGCTGTGAGCCGTGGTAGCCGTGGCTGCCGTGACACCTGCACCGCTGCCTTCCTAACTGCGCTTCGCTGCAGGGAGGACGTGTGCGGTAAATCTCACAGGGACCCCGGGCAGCTCTTGCAGGTTTCAATTCCCTTGCAGCAGGGAGGAAGAAGACATCGCCCATCGTCCCGTGCCACGGAGCGGCCCCACTGCTCGGCCAGCGTCCCAGCCCCAGCTTTGGGGTCGCCACAGAGCCAGGCAGGGAGCAGCAGCGGCAGCTGCTCCACGAGGCAAGGAGAGCGGGGAGCCAACATGGCAAGGCAGAGGCAGCTGCCTGGTCCCGCAGCAGCCTGGTCCCGCAGCATCCAAGCGAGGGGAGCAAAGCAGGGCCCTAAACTCCTAGAAGAGGAGGAGCAACCCAGGGCCCCAGCAAACCACTTGTGAGACGTGTGTTACGCACATGGGCCGCCCTTGTCCTTTGCCTTGAAAGCCCATGCCAGTATTTAATTTTCTCTACTGTGAGACAGACTTTAATATTTTTATCAGGTTTCACAGACTGAAGATTTACAGTCCCAGAATTGCTTTTGCTGACATTTCTATATCACAGAACTTGAGATACTTGACATTTTGATGTATAGCCGCAGGAAACTCCGTTTTCCTGCTGTGCCAAATAGCTGTTCTCTGCCTCCTGCTGTTGCTGTTCTTGCATTCACAGGACGGTTCAGCCTGTGCTTTGCCATTATTTTGTCTCAGAGAAGCAGCTGGCTTGTGTCCTGATGGCAACACCCGGTGTCACCAACGTGCCTCACAGGCCCTCTTGTGAGAGTTATAAATGCCTCGTTGCTTTTTCTTTCCTGCTCTGTGCTATAGCTAGCAAGAACGCAGTATCATTGCTGCTAACTACCATCCTTAGAGCCCTTCTTCAGCTATGCCCAGAGGGAAGACTAAGCATCTTTCGTCTCGAATGAGGGTCTCACACTTACACTCCTGAGCACTAAATGCACTTGTTGTGCTGCCCAGCACCCTGCAGCAGCCCCCGTCGCGTGCAGCTTTGCTTCATGCTCCTGTAAATGCAGCCTCTGGCTCAGGCCACAGCTTCCTCCCTACTCTCGCACTCCAGTTGGCCCCTGTTACAATGCTCTCTCTCAGCACACCGCTCTGCCCGTGAAAGCAAAGTTGTCCTTATAGCCTCAGACCAGGATTCCTTGCTGGAAAATCTGAATTCGTTCAGGAACGTTTTCCTGTGGGGAACTTCCATATGTGTTCTGTTCATATTCTGCTTCCCTTGGGACCCTGAGCTTCGCTCTCTTCCTCTGCTGTGGACTCTGCAATTACTCCTGGTCCCTCAGGAAAGAGGGAACTATGTACATGGGTAGCGTCAGGGAGTGGGCTAACAAGCCGCCTTGGTGAGATGGAGACATGGACGTGAGCGTCCTCGTCGTGACAGGGGCCTTGAGGCACAGCCCTGCTTTCTCGAGCACTGCCGTGAGCTTCCATGCTGTTCCCTCTCCGTACCGGAGGCTGTGCTCTCCACAGCCCACATGGAACAGAAGGTGGAGGAGGTGCCCAAGGAAGGCCGCAGAGATGGATCCTCTTTGCACCTCAGGAGGCCGCGCGCGCTGGCGATGCCTCCTTACCTGTTCTTAGCTACTCCTCGCTCCACGCCAAAGCCAGCCATGGCACAGGAGGGAGAAACAGCTCCGGGTGCACTTTTGCTGGACTTCTGGAAACATGCGATGTACCCTCTCGCTCTCCTCGTGCTCACTCGGGAATCGTTTCACCGCGCGTTGCCAGGAAGGGAGCAGCCCTCGGCCGGCACCTGGGGCGCCCTCGCCAGCAGCCCCGGCCCCGCGCAGCCCTACGTGCGAGCCAGAGCCTGCCCGTCTGCTCCAGGTATCCTTGGGCTCATCTCCAGCCCAGCCCATGAGCCCGCCTGCTTCCCTCCACTGCCTCCAGCGTCAGCTCAAGGAGGGCGTCTAGGAGGGCCACGAGCCCTGCGGGGAGCGGGATAGGAGGAAAAAAGGAAGCGGGATGTCCCGTCCTGACAGCACTGCAGCATTAGACCCACAGCCTGGCACACACCAGGGGCCAGTGGCTGTGGTTGGGACGCTTTTAGCAGTCTAAGGACTGCCACAGGCCTTGCACCCCACAGAGAGATGTTCAGGCGTTTTTCTTTCTGGGTAACACGGTAAGGCACCAGCAAATGGTTAGAGCAATTGGGCAGTTCAGAGGCATTTATGCTCAAAACCCAAATGGAAGAAAAAAAGGCACCCCTGGCTCTGCAGACAGAAAGCTCTGCGTCGGCAGCAGCAAATGTGGGCCCTGAGCCATCCTATAGATCATAAGTAACAGTATCAGTGAGGCCTTATTTTCCTCTGTTAAGCTGGGGTGACTCCACTGAGGACGTGGCCACGTCCATCCTGTCCCCTGGTGTAAAACATGTGCAAAGTGAGAGCAGAATGAAGCCCTAGGAGGGCAGACCTCAGGCCACGCAAGAAAGGCCGCTCAAGAAGGACTCCCCCCTGAAATCTGAGGAAATCTGTCGTATTGCTTGGCGCCTGCCCAAAGTGATTTCATTTTCTGTTGAGGATTAAGATGCATTAATAGCCTGAGGGCAGCAGTTTCCTTGCCAAAAATGCCTTTCTTCCCACCCTCCACCCCCTATCCTGGTCCGTGTGATGAGGGCTGCCTGGTCAGGAATGAACACCCAGCAAGTATTCCTTGAATTATCAATAAAAGGACAGCAGTACCACATTCTCTGGGGCAAACACTGAGTTAATTAAATGGACCCGCTGGACTTCTTGCAAATTTCCCCTGATTCAGGGGTCTGTATAATGCAAAGGCAAACTAAAAATAGCTTGAAATACAGCACAAGAATGCCAGCCTTTAAGGCACAGCCATTCTAAAAATTTTACTGGCAAGAAAGACTGTCACTTCAGTCCCCCCTCCATCCTTGACCAATATAGCAAAGCTGGCAAAGGCCTTTAATGTCAATGTGACTGTGTTGGCCAGAAAGCCTTTCAACGAGAGTGCTGTGGTCTCCTTGGGGAAATGGCACAAGCGAAAATGGCAAAAAAAATGCTGCTGCTGACAGAAATTGTGTCTCCACAAGGGCCTGCCCAGCTCAACAGGGACCTATGTGGGCATTAGAAGGCCTCAGTGAGGGAGGTTTGCTTTGCAGACTAGTTGAGCAGAGAAGGGCTCCCATGTTTTCCTCACCAGCACATGGCCTTGTGTTCTTCCATTGAGTAGCTCCTTCTGCAGCAGCAGCAGGAAGCTCAGATAGTCGCACCTACATCTCAGGATCACCTCGGGAGAAGCTACAAGGGTCTCCCTTTGGGCCTGGATGGAGAATTGAGCACACGGGGAGGCAGCATGCACAGTGGGACTAGGCACGCATGGGGCAAGAAACCTGGCGTTCCCAGAGCCACCGGGGAGGCTCGTGAGTGAAGACAGCAACCTCGCTGCCCTGAGCGAGCCAAAGCCATTTTGTATGCTAATAAAAATGTGTGCACAGACCAAAGCGATGCCTTACCCTTTCTCTCCCTTCCCAAACTGCTTTCTGTTGCTTTGCTCTAATGACTGGAACTCATTGGATTTGTGCGGTGACATCCCTGTATGAAATTTGCCTTCTCTTCATTGCACCCGTCACTCTCTAGCACATTGATCTCAAGATGCAAAATCACTTTACTCTGTCCCAGGCAAAGTTTCCTTTCTACCTGTGTAATTACGAAACAAAGTCAGCAGCTTCCATACAGCCATTTAATAGCTAAAGGAAGTCAGGGAACCAGCTGAGAGCTTTGGGGGCCGGGAGGGCTGGCTGGCATACACTGCATCCAGACCAGTTTAAAAGGTTTTTTTGTTGTTGTTGCACCATGAGATAACATGATTTGGCTGCTCAAACTCAGCCCTCAGAACTAGCTTGAAGGGATCAGCTGATCCTTAGAAAAGATGTCTCTATGAGACCTAGCAGTGAAGGTGACGGGCTCTTGCAGGAGGTTGTGGAAAAGACCTAGCAAATCTCTGAAGAACTATTTTGCCTAGGCTTCTGTTAAAAATGGATGTCATTCTGTTACAATGGATGCCTACATGGAATTTGGGGCATGGCTGTAAGTTGTTCCTGGCTGCAGAAACAGGCTGGCTTAACAAATACCTGCCCTACTCTGTGGAGCAGGCAGAGCAGAAGGGCACCCATGTGCTGACCAGAGCAGGGCAGGATGCCCAGCCACACATTGCACCCGTACCCCAGGCCTGGCCAGGACAGACTGGGGCTGCATGGCCCGTGCCAGGAGTCAAGTCCTTCCTCATCTTTCGGAGCGGGAAATCCACATGATCTTCTGCTAAGAGATCTGGGTACCACCAGCTATTGTAGAGCTGTGTGGTAGGGTATCCAGCACCCTGTGATCCGCTGGGAAGCATCTGCTCTTCCCAGCTGTCTCATGTGTCTGCCGCTGCCTCCCCACAGGAAACAGGAGCACGTGGGAAAGTTGCTGCATCTACCACGTGTTGGGAGAGCAACAGAGAGGGGCTTGTTTCGCAGTCACAGGCATCGGCTGCGATCGATCTCACCCTCACAGAAACGATCAGGAGGCATGCTGGAAGGGGGGCTTCAAGCACAATAGGGCATTTTCATTGCCTTCCAGGGAAGGTTTCAGCAAGAAAGGTGATCCAACGCTGCCCTACAAAATAAAAGCAGGCATCCCAGGCAAAATATGGCTAGGAAAAGAGACACTTTATACCTCTGAAGGTATCCAGAAAGCTAGAATTCAGGTGATGCAGTGAAAATTCCCGAAGAGCCTCCCAGGTACAAGCAAAAGAGCTCATTTAAAGAGGCTGCTCAGCTTGACGGAGGAGGCACCTGTAGGTACAGCAGGGCAGGGCCGAGCTCCCGCGGAGGGCACCACCGCGGTCCCGACGGCCTACACTGGCTGCAGGTAGCGGGGTAACCGTGTGGGGCACCGACAGCCCCCAAGCTCAGGGCAAATCTACGCACACCTGCGCTGAGGAAGGAGATTCCTCTTGTGCACGTGGACACCAGATCACCGAAACGCTACATGGCCAAGGTACAAGAGCAGAAGTCACAGAATCACAGAATGGTTAAGGGTGGAAGGCACCTCTAGAGATCATCCAGTCCAACCCCCTGCTCCAGCAGGGACACCCAGAGCACGGGGCACAGGGCGGCATCCAGGCGGGTTTGGGAGATCTCCAGAGAAGGAGACTCCACAGCCTCCTTGGGCAGCCTGTGCCAGGGCTCTGCCACCCTCACAGTGAAGAAGTTCTTCATATGGAGATGGAACCGCCTGTGTTTCACCTTACGCCCATTGTCCCTTGTCCTACCACTGGCCACCACTGAGAAGAGCTTGGCCCCTTCCTCCCTACATTCCCCCTACATGAACTTACACGTGTTAATCAGATCCCCTCTCAGCCTTCTCTTCTCCAGAGAAAACAGGCCCAACTCACTCAGTCTTTCCTTGTACAATAGATGCTCCAGTCCCTTAATCATCAGTCAATACCTGTTACAGGTGGCAGGGAGTCTTTGAAGCACCTCATCCCATGGAAAAGAGACATAAAGGAAGCCCGTGTCTGTGATTACATGCCATTGGTGTCTTGAAAATGTAACCAAGACCCAGGATCCTGCTGGACTGGCTACCATCCTGGGCATGGAACAAACCCACCTCATCTCAAGGAGCCTTGGGCTGCTCCTGGAGGTGGGATTCCTTCCAGCTGCTGCCCCAAGGCCACCTGGGGGCTCATGTGAAGCAGGGACAGACCGTGGTAGCTGGCTTTGCTACTGAAAGCTCTGCAAAGAGCAGAGGGAGCCACGACAAAAGTCAGCTTCAGCTCTACCCAGGGTGAATCCAAAAAGTGAGGAGCAGAAGGGAAGAGCTGGCAATATCCATCAGGATAGAGAAAGAGATGGAATAACTGGAAGCACCCAGCGCCACACACAAGATCACTACCCTCTCATCTATTATTAAGCTGGCAGAAATAGACAGATGATAAATAAATACAGCTAAATGGGATGAAACATGGAGGAAAAAGTCCCAGGACAGGCTCAAGAGTTACCAGCTTTTAAGTGATCTCTAGGCCTAGGGACCAGGCTAGAGTCTAGCTGGGCAAAACACTCCTGCTTTTGAGATGTGTTTGCTGCAGCAGAGCAGCTACGGCCTGCATAACAAGGTCAGGAGCCGCTGGATGGCAGAGCCGCTTTTCCCTAGTTCCGGAGTGGCAGGCTTGGAAATACCAAGGAAACATGCTGCAGTGCACAGGCTCTGAATCCGGGGGGAATGCTGGGCTTTACACCACGTTTCCACACAGGGCTTAGATGTTAACAGGGGTAGGGCAAGTGTCAGGGTGGAGTTTTCTCCATGTCACAGCCAGAGACCACATAAATTCTGATGCATTTTCAGCAGCACCACTGCAGTAGCAGAGCTGGTTCTCTTAACCTCATTTTCTCCAGTCTGCCCAGGCACCAGCATAAAACCCACAAAAAGAAAGGTTACAGCAACATTTTTTTTTCTGGAAAAAAAAAAAATTGTCAAAGGGAGGCCTGGCTCTGCTTAGAAACGAACCCAAGTTTTTTTTTCCATGGATTTCTTACCTCTTTCCCCTTTGATCCTTTCGGATCAAACCCCAAAGAAATCCCTTCTTTCCCCTTCATAGACCAAAGCCATTCTCAGCAGGATGCCAAAGGGGAGCAAAGGAGGCTGTGCAGGGCTCTGTGGACTACCAAAGACCAAAGACCATGGACAGAACGGACCTAAGAGCAGGGTACAGGGCCTGGTGTCCGACTCCCCATCTTTGCATGAGATGCTCCTCTCAGCCAAAGCAGACTGGAAACGACCAGAAAGACGCATGAATTTTCCTTTAAACCCCGAGAACATTTTTCTGCAGTGAGAAAAAGCTACACCATTGCAACATGGGCTGAACAACAAGAAATTACACTGGCCTGAGAGGAGGATGTTTGCATTGGTTTTTTAGGCCATCTGGGCACAGCTCATGTGGAAACGATGAAATACAGAAGATGACTGTGTGCTTCCCTGGGGGACTTAGTGGTGCTTATAAACCCACCTCCTAATGCATCAGATGCACCAGACTATCCCTAAGTGCCTAGCCCGGCGCTCCAAGCGCTCTTTGTGCATGTGTGTGTGACCACTACCAGCATTTTGAACTCGTTGCTGCAGTATTATACACACATATTGCTCTGCAGTTAGAGAAACACTGAAGCACGTAAGGGAATCCGAGCATCAGAACAGGGGCATCTTCTGCAAAATCACCTGCTTGCCCCTCAGCTCAAGGGTGGCTGCGCAGAGTCGCTACGATCCTAACGGGACCACTGAGATGGGACAAGATTTTAATACCCACCTGTAAAAATACCCGTGCATTCTGAAACTACGAAGGCCAGATGGACATTTGGGTCCAAAACACTGGCTTTACATGTATCATGAAACATGCCAGCGATTCAAGGAGCTAACACTCTGAGTGCAGGTGATAAAAATACAGTCCCCAAACAAGAAAAATAATATGTAAAAGCAAAGGGTAGAAGGGCAGAAAATCCAAGGGTAGAAGGAAATTGGAAGTACTCCTTTCAGTTTCTCCAAGTAATCCAGAATCCTTAAAAAATTGCTTTCAAAGGGCAAGAGTATTTCTTTACTTAGCCACAAAAAGAGAAAGTTCTAGAAGTTCTCTTCCAAATAATGATTCTTTTCTTTTGTCCTGCTGTTTGCTTACATTATAAATTCTGAATTCCCTACTTTATTTTTCTTGGAACAGGAACAGAAGAATTAGCAATATTATCCCAAAGATAATATACTACTGTATGTAAATTTTAATTAAAAATTAATTTCTATTCCTATTAATTGATTAAAATGAGAGTTGTTTCCTTTATGTTAAAAAGAGTTTAGCTCAAATGGCAGACAAATAATTAGGGAAAAATATATTTTTCAGCGCCTAGCCTTTCCATTCAGACCTGATAAAAATACAATTTTACTTTCAGTAAAGTCTCCACAAAATTAATGGACTATCAGGCTTGGCATTCCCCTTTGAAAGCACAATTTAAGCAGAAAAAGTGTTCAAATGGCAAGTCAACAGTTTGTGGTTCCCAATATGTTTTGAGAAGAAATCAAGCGTGCCCAGTTCTGCGCTCTTTCCCTGTTTATGGGACACCTTTAAAATTAAAATCTCATTCTGTTCTGCCATCATTTAACGCCAGCCTTTCCAGGGTCAATGGCTTTAGGAAGCTGTGCCACCCGCTGTGCATGGAGCTAGAGAAAGCGTCGCTCAGCCAACCCGCTATCGCAGCAGCTTCTCCAGCGGCGGTTTTCGCTCCCACTGACCATTTCAGATGGGCTGTTTTAGTTATTTTGAAGCATGCTGCAAATCGTAGGCCTACGCTCCCCAGCACGTGCCTTCACATCACAACATCTCGCTAGGCCAGTATAACAGTCACATGAAGAACCATCAAGAACTTGCTCGAGCAGAAGCGCAAGTCACAGAGGTTTCACGTCGTTGCTGTCACTGACCTCTTGCTGTAGCGCTCAGGGTGAGGTGGGTGGCGGGAGAGGGGGTGTTTTCCCTTGGAAAATCCATTCCTATCTTTCCCTTCCTGTTAACATTTCAAAGCCAACATGTTGAATATTCAACTCCAGCTAGCGCTCTACCACTGCACTGACCAGAGAGCGGAGCTGGGCAGCTGCCCTGGAAGCGCCTTTGCTCCCGGCTACAGCTCCACGCAGGAGCAGGATTGGCTACCACCAATGTCAAGAGCACAGGAGCTGCTGGCCAAAAGGAGACTGTTTTAGAAGCTGGCTCTTTCTGTGCCCAGAAAACAAAAAGCTTCACAGTTTTGTGAACAACTCAGACTGGTGTTGAACTTAACTACGGGTCAGGTGTTGTTAGTAAATCCCACCTGGCCCAAACTCTCCTTTCAAGCAGCAGAACTATTCTTTTGCTGCCCACTTTTTGCCTCCACTGGGTTCTAAGTCAACCGAACCTTTGGCTGTGGACGGCTAAAAGCTTCCTAACTGTGCTGTGGGAAGGGCTTGCTGTAAAGCTGAGGGACACAGCCCGTAATGGCAGCTCTCAAACGCTACCAACCCTGGCCACAAATCTCGGAGCTGAAATAACCGAACTCCAGATCACAGCACGGTCTGGCCAAGCCGCCCCCGGTACCACACAAATAATTATACTGCTCTGGCTGGAAGAGAGGGCCTCTGAGAAGAGCAGAGACACTCGGGACTCATCCGCAAGGAGGCCTGCAGAGCCCGAGAGGTTTTTGCCTCATCGTTTCTGCCTCGTTGTGCCACCAGAGGGCAGGGCTCGCTTCTCTGAAAGGCAGACGAGCTCCCGCTATGAACCCGCCGGGTTTGCCTGCTACACAGGTCTGGTGGGTTCTATTAACCTTCCTCCATGCTCTCCAGGCTGCCCAAAGAGCTAAAAATGTGTCTGAGAAACAGAAACCCCGAGGAAGCAGGGGAGATGCTACACAAACCTCCACAGGGCCCATCCTGCAGGGCTTTGCCTGGATCCGTGTCAGCGGTGGTGGGCGCTGGCAGGGTGGTCCCCTCAGGGCCGCAGCGCTCCCGCCCTCTCCACGGACACAGGTCCCACATCACCCACATTCGTGGGAGGAGGTGGCAGCTCCCCAGCGCGGAGCCCACGGAGCCGGGGCAGGAGACGCGTGTTGTTGGCGAGGGCAGACAAAAACTGGAGCGGGGAACGAGTATCCATCACTGACGGTTGACAGGCACTTCCCTCACCAGGCTCCTTGCTGCCAGACAGCTGGCAGCTGGCGAGGCAAAAGGGAAGGAAGCCAGCCATCGCTTTGCATGGTTTGGAAGGGCATCTGATACCGCTTAGAGGATCCGAGGGGATCCCGTTAGGGGCGGTTCTGCCACATGTCCTATCTTCTGCCTCTGCTCTACCCAGCTTGTGCCCGGTGGGCTCCACTTCACTGTCGGGGCATTTCTTGCCACCGCATTTGACAGATCCATCAGAAAGCGATTCCCTACTTTAAGGAGGGAACAGCATCTCCTACCAAGCCATTCCCTCCTGCTCCTCCTTACTCTAGGGCCTTGGAAGGGCCACACAGAAATACGCTAGTCCGTACGTGAGTGTTTTCAGCATGAGGGCTGCTCCCTTTGGAGACAAGGAAAAGATGCAGCCCTTGGCCTCAGAAGGCTCCCTAGTGCAGGCCGAGGAACAAGGTGAGAGGATCCCCTCTGCGCGCCCCGTGGAACAGAGGGGCCCCAGGAGATCTCCCCTTGGAGATGGGCTTGCACACAGAGGAGAGCACCAGCCACCTCTTGGCTTCAGATTTTCTGTTTCGAGTCATAATCCTCTGCCTCAAACCCTGGGACACTGATGAGCACTGGCAGGGAGGTGTTAGGGCTCCAAAGGTGGAGTCCATGTGAAAGCCAGAAGCAGGTTATTACCAAAGCAGCCACTTAATAACAGGGAAGAACACAAGCAATCGTTGTTGCTCTCTGTTAGCCACAACGGACATGACTTGAATTCCGACAGTTCCCATGGTTCAAAACAAAAAGGAAAGACACAGCGGGTCTGCTCCATCCAAGCACCAGCCAACAGAGCCTGTTGTGCTGGAAGGGATTAGGAGGGTGCAAGTGCTGGTTCAGGACCTACAGATTTCCCAGGCAACAAAGACTGGGTTTCTATGCAAACGTGGAGGCTACCAAAACCACCAGAAGTAAGGAAACTGAAAGGATCCGCTTTACAGAAGCAGAAACCTCAGTCAATCAGCTCACCAAAATGCACCAGCAGGTCTTCAATGGTGCCTAACACACCCGTTTTCCTCCTCTCACCCTGTCAAGCTGTCTCTCCACGCACACCAGCCGTCCTCGACCCCACGGGGCTGCCAAAGCTCTGTGAGAGCCCTAGGCCCCACGGGGGTTGTGGTGCGGGCAGTGCCCGCGCTCACAGCGGAGCTCATGGTCCCAGGGCTGCAGCTCCTCCAGCCGACGGGCAGCACTGAGAACGCGTCTGCATCGTGTCACGAACCCCTGCGATGCGACCCGTGATTTCTTTTGGTATATCCTGCTTGACAAAAGACATTACATCTGTCCACTCTCCATCCTATATCCTGTAGTTGCCAAATGTCTCTGGGGTGCCTGCCAGAAACACGATGTAGATGGTACTTGGTGACTTTGTCCTGCCAGCACTGAGATTCCAGGGCATTAGTCCTGCATGAAGGTGCCTGGTGCTATAAATGGCTCTGTGTGTACTTCCAAATACCGGTCAAAATGAGTAATCTGAACCTTCTCTGGACAAAACTTCTAAATTACGAGCTCAGGAAAAGCTTGCTACTTCCTAACCTCAGCAACAAAAGCTAGGTTTTGCAGAGGCAGCATTTTCATTCCTACCCAAGCTTGCAGCAAGGTGGAACCAGCCCCAGTGGCACCTTTGCAATGGCAGGGAGTTACTTTCTGAGCTTTGTAGACCAACCCTTTTGCTCCAGCTCTTAAACACCGGTCTACAACTACCCCACTTGCAGGAGCAGAATTAAACCCCCAGGTGATTATGCAGCAATGAGGGCACTCTAGGTTTTCCATGGAAAACCTAGGGCACGCCAGGCATGTGGCGCATGCACGCTGGCTTCCACATGCCCAGCGGGAGCTCCTCAGCTTCCCCAGTGAGCAGCAGGTGTGCACTGGCCTGCCCCATAGAGAGCTCAGCCGCCCCACAGAGAGCTCGGCCGCCTCTACCTGCGGGGAGGCAAAGCAAGGCCACACAGACCCTGTTTGCCTCTTGCAGGATGGCATGTTGGGCACGTGGGAGCTTTGAAAGCAGCTCTAAGAAAGCCTGTGACCCCACTGCCACCTCGCAGGGTGCTCTGACATTTAACCATCCACAAGAGCGAGGCCTGGAAATGTATTGCAGTCTCTTTCCAGCTGCAAACACATTACATCTTTATGACAGGCTTTGCCCACAGGAGCAAGCAGAGGGAGCCTGCTTGTCCTCCTCCCTCTGCGCCCTACTGCAGAGCCGAGGGAAAAGCTGCTCCTTTCTGTTCAAGAGGCAGAGGCCTCATCCCACTGAGAGTGCAGCCTCCCTCTGCCAAGGACCCCAGCAAAGCCAGGAATCGGGGAGCGCTCTGAGCCATCCCCCCGGCCCCATCTCAGCTCAGCCCAGCATTTTACGTGGTCAGTTTTGCCTGCAGGGACAAGAGGGCACCGCTTAAGCAAGGAGTTTTTATTTCAATTTTGTTTTTTTCCCTACGTTGTTTTCTTTGTGAAAGCTAAATGGCAACTGAAAGAGCTTTCCTTCAGCCTAAAAATATTTTCTGGAACAGCTACTTCTTTTAGTGCTGCTCACAGGAACAACGGGAAGGTCCTCCAGAAGCAGGAACTGCAGCTCCTCTGAAGTCATGGGGGCTCTGGCAGCAGCTACTTGCACAAGTAGAAAGCAGCGCAGGGTTAAGGGTGAAGCTGTAGGTGAAGCATTGCTGCTCACAGCTCCACTCTGCTTAGTGCTTCTATTATCAACCTTTATCTTCCCCCTCAAGGAATTTTGCTTTGGGTTGAAACCCAGTGCACATAAAGCTGGCCAGAATTACGGTTGGTCCTTATTACTTCTACGGGTGCAGCAGAGCTGCATCTTGAAAACATATATTGAATTTTAAATTACACCAATGTTCCCTTCCTTTTGAACTTTTTCACTCTTTTACTAGGTTGAGGAACCCTCTTTATTGCTCAAAAAACCCATTCAGCTGTGTGTGTTTATGCCTCCGGAGAACATTCTCTAATAGACAAGTATTAGTTTAAAAAAGAACATTTGCCACAGAATATCTGATATGACCTGTATGATTACAGAACTGATTTTCTTTTGCTCTCCGCAAGGCAGCAGGAGCACTGGAAGAAGGAATCGCCTGTTCCAGCCAACAGTTCTGCTGTGTCACTGCTGCTGACCCCTTGCCTTCTGTAGAGTTTCCCTGATTTGGGCTCAGGAAAGCCAACAGAAGTTTCACATCCTTAATAACTCTCCCAGAGGAGCACTGAGGAATGTTTCAGCAAACTGGGCTGAATAGAGCGTAGCTACAGACAAGAACATGTCGAGGCTCAGAAGCCTTTCACCTACCTGTGCGGAAAGAAGCAACTTGGAGTCGCTGTATGGAGCAAAGCAGCAGTTCTGGATACCTGTGAAGATAGTAAATAGCACAAGTTATTTAGCGCCGCCTTTCTGCACCTCCAGCCTGAAGCGGGAATGTTCTAGGGGTCAGCCTCTCCCGGCTGCCTTATGGGAGTCTGTTCTTGCTCCGTTCAGAGACACACAGTGCGGCAGGAATTGGGTTGAGGGGGTGTGGAGAGCAGAGCTCCTGCTGAAGGGAGGGGTTTCTCCTGTTTTTATCAGGATGGTGTTTCTGTTTTCAGACGAAAAAAGCAGCTCCAAAATAACATTGTTTTGTTCTCCCTCTCTCCTCTTATTTATTCCTTCATTTTCCTCAGGAACTGAGACAAGGAGGAGAAAAACAGGTGAAACTAAACCAAGGGGGCTCAGTCTAGAGAAGCATCTGTTGGTGAGGGATGCAGGTGAGATGGATGGAAAGGGCGGAGGATGGAAAGGATGGAAAGGATGGAAAGCAGGCGGCAGGAGGAGAGTGGGGAAGCCCCACACCTTTTGGGTAACGGACTCTGCAAGGATCACATCAGAGGTAAAATCTTTCCTTTGGAGCTGCAAATCACAGTCACACTGGGCAGGCTAGAAGCATGTGCTTCTGTAAGCAGAAATGGCTTATCTAGGGAGCAAGCCTCTCCACCAAGAGGTTATCTAGAGAAGAGGCACCGATACAGGAGGCAAATTTAACCTTGGCAGCTGCCTGCGCTAATGTCCTCAATTAGGCAGGCGAGACCTGATAGATACAGGGTTCTGCAATGCTAAAGGAGAGATGGATCTTTTCAGCTCATGGTCCCAATTTACAAAATGATTACAAGAGTGCAAGGAAAGCACAGCTCTGCCATTCTATTTCTAAGGGTCAGAAGTTTAAGATTTTAGTGTGGTCCTATTTTTTTATAACACAAGAACACCAAGGCTGGACATTGTCCATCTTTCCCTTTAGCCGGCATTCTGCAGAAACAGCCTTATTTGTATTCTGTATTTTACTTGAGGAGAAAAAAAAGAAAAAAAACCCACTCTGCATTGCCACAACTAAGTACTTCCCTGCTGCGATACAGAGGTTTCCACACAGTCACAATAAATTCAGCATGTCCCTGCTTACATATTTTATTCATACTGTTGGGCTGCTTAGCCTCGCCTTAAATTTTAAGCTCCAGACTTCTTCACAAATATATAAAGCAAAGTAAAGCCACTTGCTTTCTCTACATGACTGTACAGTGGAATTGCCTCTCCTTCAAAGCTGATCTATTATGGACTCCATATAGACTTTTTTAGACTCCGTAATAGATTTTTTTTTCCCTCCCCCCACAGAAGGCTTAAATATCTTCCTGCCCAAAGAAGACATGTTTGCCTTCTGAAAGTGCTCTTGTCTACAAACTGTGGCTCCTTTTCCAGTGAACAAATGTTTTTCAAGCTGTGGAGAAGCTTTGGACAGGGTGGTCCCGCAGAGCGAGTCTTCCTTCAAGGCCGTGCTCAATAGGGGAGCCCAGCGGGACACACAAACCTTCCAGCACACAAACCAGCCCTGGGGCGCTGCTCTTCTGCCTGCAGGAGAAGTGACCATCTCTGTTGAGGGCTGGTCCCTCTGGTCCTTCTTGGTTGGACCTTCTCACACAGAGCAGCGGCATTTTCCTCATACTCAGATTGTGTTTGTGAAGGAAAATGCAGCTAAACCCATCAACTGTTCTCTAGGAAGCACTGTGGAGAATTTGATGGCTTTGGGTGCCAGAACCACTTGTAGAGCTATGAGCAAGGCAAAGATTTCACCTGTGCTTCTAGGCAGACATTAAAGGAGCATCCCCCAGGTAAAGTCAAGTGTAGCATTTGGCCTCCAGCTGCAAGAGCCATGGCACCCTGACACGCTTTGGATACTCCGGGGATTGGGGAGGTAAAGAATTCACCCCACCTAATTTTAGCCCTTTAGAAGTAGAGGTGTCCACACTAAATTTGACTCATTCCACATGAAGACAGACAGGCTTCCCTAAGGGAGGGCTCAGGAGAGGCTGACTCATGATCTTGAAGTCTCTCCATCATGTCAGATAGACGCAGACAGAGTTCATAGCAGGCTCCTCTACGTTGCAGATGCCCTAACTGAAACAGACAGATCCATCCTTTCTGATGTGAACAGAAGAACACACCTGAGGAGAAAAGGAGGAACCCGCCAGCTGCTGGCAGTGATGTGTCAGACACAGTAGCTCAGGAAAGATTCTCCTCTGCACAGCGTCAGAGGCATTTTCTGCAACACTTAAGTTTCCTCTCAGTGGCTGTTGTGGGAATCAACCTTCCAAATTTCAGTGAGCTGCGAGCCAAGGGTGACAGAAGCAGGCAGGACATGGACCCAGCCACGGGCCCCAGACCAGATGAGCAGGACAGGATGGGCACCAGGACTAGCTGCAGTCACTGCCAGGAAAGGCAGGGGGGAGGTCAAGCTCGAAAGCCGAACCAGCAAGGTCCGAGACCAGCAACAACACAGCGCAGCTCGGGCCAGAGCCAAAGCAAAGGGTCTTAAGGGTCTAAGCAACTTGCAGCTCGGGCAAGAGCCAAAGCAAAGGGTCTTAAGGGTCTAAGCAACTCGCAAGGAGCTGCTTAAGAGCAGCTCTTGGCCAGTGGACACAGGATGTGTTAAGTGCAGGGCCCAGAGGTGGCTGCTTAGGGTGGTGAGGGCTCCTTGGTGTGCTTTGGGTCGTGACTGCTGTAGGCCCCATTGACTGGTTACCCAGCCCTTGCACAGCCACAGCCACAGCCAGTCCCATGACTCAGCCTCAGACATTCAGCTTTTCAGTTGTCAGGAGGCCTCATTCTAAGATCTCTGCTTCTCCCACTCCAGCTCTCCCCCAGCATTACATGGCTATTGATAATCTCTCTCGCAAGGAGCTGGAAGCAGAGGGAGAGCTAAGGAAGTCAGCTACACGAGGAAGTGCTACAGCCGATGCTCTGCGAATGAGCAGAGAGGAGATGTTCACTGCCAGCTTCTCCTCCTTCCACCAGAGCTTCTCCAGCAGCTCCCAGCTTGGGCAACTCAGCCAGCGCCGTAATTCAGTGTAAATCAAAAAATGTATTTCAGCAGGAAGAGCTGAGACAGCAGAAGGATTCTCGTCACCATCTCTGGATGAGCCCAGGAGGGGCAGAAATGGTTTGTTTAATGCCGTTTCTCATTATTCCTGACACTTTATGACTCATTAAGTGTCCTAGTTTCGTAGCTAACTCCTGCTGAGCTCACCATTTGATATACATTTATGGGTGGCCTGTTGGCTGTAATAACAATTGAACTATTCATAACTCCCCTAACCACGTTAACTCCTTCCTGTGTCTGCCAGCTTCTTCGTTGAACAATTGAAAGATAAAGATACTAGAGACTTCAGTTCCTACCACAGAACGAATTACGTTTAGCTGGACAATTTATTACCAGAGCACTATACTGCAATTACAGACACTTGATCTGAGCCTCACCAAGCTGCATCCTAATCCCTTTTACACTGCTCGCCTTATTCGAGTATGCTTTTTATCATGGATTTATTTGTGCAAGGGGATGGCTGATACTGACTCTCCTCAAGGTGGGAAACGTGCACCTTATCAGTGTTAATCCGTCCCTATGGAACTGGAGCCGGAACGAAATGACCCTTCTTGGCCATAGGAATCAGAAGCAAGGGACTTTGTGGAGGAACCTCCCTGTGACAGGAGTGATCTTGCCAGCTTCTGCCCCGTTTTTCATCTGGCTTTCTTTGAAAAAGATCAGTGGGAATTCAAAACAGAGCCCAACAGCATTTTGACCCCATCTGACAACTATTGCAAATGGGGCGGCCAACAGCACTCAGCCTAAGTCTGACAGACAGAAGTATTTTTCGAGATAGCAATGGATTTATTGCATCTCCTCTGCAAGGGCCAGGTACTGTCATCCTGCAGAGGGGTCCTCAGGTCTGTGGGGTTTCATTCGCTTGAAACACCAAGCCACTTAGCCTGTAAAGACAGGACTTCTGTATATGTTGTGGAATAAACTTAATCTATGTGTATTTCAGAACATGATTGAAAAGCTGTTGATAAAATTGCACAGGACTACATGCAAATTGAATATTATCTTGGGTTGCTTAAACTCGAGCTGAAAGGTATAAGCAGCTTCAATACAACAGCCTGTTATGGCAGTAGCTCTGAGTTCAAATTTCTAATTTGGACCGGAGCAGTCTCAGAATTCAGGTGCGTTTTGGACTGGTGTTCACCAGACAAAGATTAATTTTCACAACTGATTCCCTCAATTTAGATACGTCTGAGCACAAAGAAAACAGATAATGCCCTCGAGGATGCCTTCAAGGCCATTTTTATATGCCAATTCTCAGGCTCGTTCTACACTGCCAACCTCAAACACTCAATATCCCCCAGTCCTGATTAAAATGAAAAAAAAAAAAAAAAAACCAAAGGACATTTTGGGTCTTGACTTTTAATTCTCTATGCTTAAGCCCACTAGCCTTTTCTTTAGGATCAGCTAATTCCCATTCAAGACTAGGCCCCCATTGGCGTCCCCTGGACATTCCTGCTGCTTGTGTTGGGTCAACATAAGCTACTGCGCAGCCACGGAGAGAGTTAAATGAGTTTTACAACCTGGCCAAAACCCCACCATGAACAAGGTTAGCTGTCCTCAAGATCAGCTTGTGCTGACAGAGAGGAGCCAAGAACTCTCTAGTAGATGGGCTTAACTGAGCATGTAGCTGCATAGGAATCTGTGCTATTTTGATGAGTCACTAGAAAGGCCTCCCAAAAGAAAATCCCAGAGGACTAGTTTTCCAGTGGATGAAGCAGCAGTCATTCTGCAGATGTGCGCTTGCTCTCCATTGTGGAAGAGCAGGAGCACAATTCCATTTAGACTGGATGCAATGTCAAGCCAAGCCTTCGCTCACACTGCCCTCGGATCATATTTTCAAGGCTTTCTCTGCAATCCCGAGAGCTAGAGTTATATTTATTTTACTTAGAGAAAGGTACTAGTCCGTCCACTAAAAGAACTCATGTTTTAAAAAAGGTCAAAGGCAGCAGCAATCTGAGCAATGGGGAGAAGGGCAGACACCACCACCACCACTGGGTAAAATGGGCCTTGTTCTCTCTTGCAAAATCTCTCTTTTTCAAGAGAGATTCTCTTTTTTTTTTCCCAAGGACAGTCTGCAGTAACAGCCAGGCTATATTTTGAATCCACCACAGGGTAAACCAGAATGAGTGGGTAATACAGCACGTCTGCTCAGGGGCTGGTTAGTCCAGTCTGTTTCTGCAGCAGTTTCCACTATGCAGAGCAGAGCCAGGAAAAGACAAAAATCAAACAGAAAACCTACCAGACCCCAAACAAATCAACGAACCAACCCGAAAAGGTATCTCTGGTTTCTCTTAGGGGCTTTGACTGCAGCATCTCCTCTTTGTCTTGCACTGGGTCGTGCAAGTTTGAGACCCTTACCATTGCTAATTGGGGCTTTTGCTGCAGGTAAAGCTGATATTGGAAAGGCAGAGACATGTCTGCTGCCAAGCACAGAAAATGCCCAGTATCACATCAGGAGCACGGACTGTGAGAAACCGTAACGCAGAGCTTCAAGTCAGACAACACGCATCTATGGAGGTGATTTAGTTATTTTTGTACCCCATGAAAGAAGGGACATCTCCCTCAAAAACGGGCTCCTTGTAGGGAACTTGATCCGTTGGAAGGGAGGCTGAGTTAGTGATTACAGCTGAAATGCAAATGTGTCTTCAGCAGGGTGGCTGGTTGTTCGATCTTCTAATACAGCACATCAGCCTGTTAATGGAAATGTAGCTTTTCACCTTCTGTTTTTCTCCCAGCAGAATTAATTCAGCACTGTTTGCATGCCAGGCATGCAAAGGCACAGCTGGGAGCTCTGGAGAGAGGGAGAAGGCACAGCTTGCACCCGGCCAATGCTCTAAGATCATGGAATATCTGCAACAAAGCTGGGAACTCAACCCACTGCCTTTGCCAAGCGACTTCATCGCAGGATCATCTTTGCTCTTGTCCCTAGGAACCGTTTCACACTCTTGCAGACTGCCAGAGCCAACACACTGGGGGAAAAGCGTCTGGGTGCTCTGGAGTCCTTCTGCAGGGACAGAAGCTTCCTGTTCTCTGTGATGCTGCAGAAGGGGGGGAAAAACATCTATGTTTTCCCACAGGAGCAGCTACCCCTTCCAGTATGCTAAACTTCTTTCTAGCTACAGCCTGCACTTCCATTCCTGTCAGGATTGTCACTCTTTCAAGGCTGCAAGGGCCTAGTTACTCAGAAACAACGCAGAACAGGGGGGAAAAGCTCTTACAGGCTGCCGAAAGAAGAGCACTGGAAGGGCACCACAGGCTCCAAGCGGTTTGGGAAGCCTCCGAGCTGACAAGAGCCACAGGAATGGCACCTTGCAAGGCTGCTGCTGCTGCACATATGTGCTGCTAAAATGTCTCAGTAGCTGCCAAGATACAGGGCAGTTATGGAGGGAGATGCTCATGCTGCTTAGTAAATGGTCAGAGATGGTCATGTTGTTTATTACATGGTCCTGTTAAGACATGAAATGGGAAAGGGAGTAAATTTGTTCAGGTAACATGAACCACTGCCCATAGCAGTGGCTATGCTGAAAGCCCCAGGAAACAACAGACCTGGGCATGTGTGAAATGCCTCCTTGTGAGGCGACTGCCAATGGAACAGCTGAAATTCTCGCTTGGATTTGCAGCTGCGCGTTTGTGAAGAAAATGAAGGTGGAAAAGCCATAGAAACACCGGGAGGAAGCTGAGACGAAGTGCCTGGGAGGGCTGCAGGCTTGTACTTGAGAGAGGGAAAAGTACATCCTGCTGTGCTGATACACTCAGGATACAGAAAGCGAAGAAACATCCAACTCATATTTCTTCCTGTTGGAAGCAAGTCCCAAAGCTCAACACCTAATTAGCTGCTCAGACCAGGAGAAGATCATCTATTTTTCCAAGTGCTCAGGTAAAAAAAAATATATATATATATAGGAGTGAAATCATATGGTGTGAGGCAATCTTCTGCTCTATTACTGTGGTGTCAAAATACAGCTTCTTAAATAAAGTCAGCAATATTTTTTTGTGTACGCTTAGGAGCAAACTGTAATCCCTCATCCACCATTACCTGAGTCTGCACAGTCACTCCCGTATAAATGACACCATAAAGATATATATTCAGTCATAACCTTCCTTGGATCCAATCAACATAACTACTATCCTTGCTTCTTTCTGTATATAGCGGTGAGAAAAAGGGGCCAGTTTGATTCCAGAAAGAGAAAAGCAATTTGCATGTAGCTTTTATATCTCTGCAGAACAAAAAGCTTGTAACCCTGCCAAAACACAAACTTCCTAAAGCCAAAACCTACGGGGCAGAGCTTTCTTTCTTCACCTTGTGCTAATCAGCAGGCATTGATTTGTGAACCTGTCGATAAGGTTTATCGGAGTGGTGAGTCATCACAAGATGATTTTGAAGGTTATCTCTCAGCACATCTAAGCAGCTTGGCCTTGCCTAAAGAGATGATTTGAAGATAAAAAATCAATGGCAGGGAGATTTTGCAACTTTCAAGCTCCTTGTGATGGAACTTTTATGTAATGAGGACTCAAGTATTTTGCTCAGATGTACACAGCACACTGCTGTGAATGTCCGAATTTGTGTTCGGGCACACAACAGATATACAGACATAAATCAAACACACCAGCACAAAGCTCAGCTCTGCTGTGGCAGTCCCTTTTTGGGGCTAGAGGACACAATCGGTACAAGCTGCTGCGACTGTTGTCAGCAAGGCAGCAACTTGCCTTTGAGGTGAACACCCGTCTGCTAAAAGTCAGTTCATGTGAATCCCCCCCCGAGAGCTATCACGGAGAAAAGGATTACACCTGTACCAGCCGGGATTCGGTGAGCAAGGGAAAAGAAATTCCCATTCTCTGCTAACCTTAGTTCTCCTGTCGCCCCAACAATCTCTGCATGTTTCCAATTCCCGTGGGATTATTTCTGCAGGAGCTGAAGGTGATGCCCAACATACCAAAGAGAGCCCAGCTCCCACAGGAGCTGAGGGCATGGAAGTACCTACAGGCTTAACACGGCCTGCAGACGTGGCACACCTGGAAGCTGCACTCGCAGCTGTCTCCCCATGGGCATCCCTGCTTTTTCACACACACACACACAAAAAAAAAAAAAAAAAACCCCCAAAATCCATGTTTTTTGTCCCCCGTGTCACGGGCATGCCAAAATGGGGGACGTTCCTGTGGGTCCTGGCTGCTGCTGATGGAGCCAGGCTGCTCCATCGTGGCTTCAGAAAATGCCACCTCCTGCGTGCAGCGCCTTCGAGAACAAACTTCGCGGGGAACTGCCGAGCTCCTCCGCTCCGAGGGGCGCAACGAGGGCGCCCAAAGCAACTCGCTCTCGAAGCGCTCCCGGCTGCTGCCCGACGGAGCCGGAACGAGGCGGTGGCGGCGCCAGGCGGGAGCCGCGCTCGCCCTGCCGGCCCCGAGGCGGCCATGGCCGCCAACAGCCGCCAACGGCCGTTGGCGGCCATGGCCGCCTCGGGGCTCGAGGCACCCGCTCCATGCAGGCACCTCCCGGCGGCGCCGGCGGGGGCGCCATAACCGCCACAACCGCCGCAACGGCCGCGCGCTGAGGTGACGCGCGCAAGATGGCGGCGGGCGAGTCGGCGGCCGAGCGGTACCGGCCCAACCGCTTCGTCTCGCTGCCCGCCGAGCTCGACCCGGCCACGTTCGAGGCGTCGCCGGAGAAGCGTCGCGCCGAGGCGGAGCGGCTGGCCATCCGCGCCCGCCTCAAGCGGCAGTACCAGCTGCAGCTGCACGACCCGCGCCGGCCCGCCGTGATCGTGAGTAGCGCCCGCGCCGCGACCTTGGCGGCAGCGGCCGCGGGGCGCTCACGGCTTGCCCGCCTCGCCCGCAGGAGGACCCGGCTTTGCTGCGCTGGGTCTACGCCAGGACGCAGAACGTGTATCCCACCTTCCGGCCCACGGCCAAGACCTCCTTCCTGGGAGCCCTCTACGCACTGGGGCCCATCCTCTTCTGGATGTTCGCCTTCAAGTTCGACAGGGTGAGTGCCCCGCAGTGCGACCCCCATCTTAGGGGTCTGAGGAGGAGCGTTAACCCCCACGCTGAGCCCGCTTGCACTTCTATGCTCTCCAAAACCCTTCTTTTTGTCTCGCTTTTCTCCCAGCTCCTGCAATGTGGGTGCCCCAGTCAAAGCGCTGGGAGATCATCCTTAAAATGCTTAGGTACATTCAGGAGAAAGTAATGCCTGGCTGGCAGGAAGCCTCCGGTAGCCCTTTTGGCTGCTCGGCTTGTGGGTGTTGTCAAACGGTTTCGTTTCCCTATCCTGAAAAAAAAAAAAAAAAAAAAGTAACCGTGTTCTTTGTTCTTTTAGGTCAAATCATAGACCAGGAAGCACAAGCTTCAGTTAAAATGAACGAAATATTTATAAGGGATGCTCTTTTCTAGTATAAACTCAAAATACAGGTTTTAAGAAACTTAGAGGACATGTGGATATCAGTAGCTTTAAAACTTAGCGTCTCTACAGTGTTCTGTGGTGCTGGATTTTTGACACTTGAGTGGCCTAGCATGTAAATAAAATTCGAAATAAATATCGAATATCGATAATAAATATCGAAAATATCGAAAATAAAATTCGATAATTGAAATTGAAATTTAGATATACTTGCCTGGGAATATGTAAACTGAAGTATTTGATACAGACTCCAGGACACTTTCTATTTCAGTTTTCTTACTGTTTTTCCAGGGGATTTGTTTTCCACTTTTATATAAAGCAAGGTAGTTATTACATTCCTTTTTCTAAGAAGTGACCTTTGTGTGGCCCGAGGAAGTAGAAAATAAATTTAAATTGCTCAGATTTAAGAGCTTAAGTAGATTTTTTTCTGGTTTTGTCCAGCAGAAGGGGATCCTGACAATGCCTACAAGTTTTAAATATGGTCCCTCTACCTCTCAGTAGAAGGGCACATGATTGCAGAGTGAGATACCAGTGGGGTGAACGCAAGCAAAGGAACATTCAGGCAAGCTACCAGAGATTTCATTGTGAAGAAACTTCTTAAACTGTGAGGTGCTCAGCCAGAAAGAGGAGGTAGGAACTGCTGTGTAAATCAAGTAGGGAGAGCTAGTTTGGCGACAAATATATCACAGGCGTTGGACCTCTCTGGCCTGGGAGAGTGGGTAGGTGTGCAAGGAGAACCATCTGAGCATCATTTTTCCAGCTGATAGGTGAAGCTATGGACCTCGGTTTTTTTGTTTGTTTTGTTTTACTTTTTAACCACAATGGCTGTCAGGATCTCTGCTCTTTGGGTTCCATCTTCTGCTGTTCAATGCTGAAAAACTAGAATTGCTTTTCTCTTATTCTGGCACGATTGAAATGACTTCTTCAGTAGAGCAATGATAAACATTTTTGTTTCCTTCCCCAGGATCGTAGAGAGAAGCTGTACCAAGAAGGTAAAGGCAAGCATCCACTCAGCCTCTTCTGAGCTCCTGGAATCAGTGCTGCTATCAAGCAGCGCTGCTGTTGGGACACAAATAAAATTAGTAAGATGTATGTATACTGACCTTTCTCCTTCCTAAGAATAAAACTTAATTATCCCTTTGTTGTCTTGTGTCTTTAACAGTTACAGGAAGTGAAACAGTACAGAATATTGATACGTAATGAAGATGGGTAGAGGGTGTTCAGAACTCAACAGTTCATTGCTTCGGGTCTACGTAGAGAGACTCGTTTTGCCCCGTGGAAGTTGCTGCTGCCAAAGAGCAGCTCAGGCTGCTGTTTGCAATTAGGCTGCTTCCAAAAGAACAGCGTTGCTTGAGTACTCGCTGCTCCTTCATGATGACAGCTTGACTGTGTAGCTTGCCCATATCAAATAATAGGGAATCTCTATGGTCAGTTTTGAGCAACTCTTCAGGTGCCTGTCTGAGTGTTTCCAATGTGGCAATTTTTTCTTTTCCCTAATAAATATAGGATTTGGGCTTGTGTTTTATTGCAGTAAACATCAGGAAAAAATTATGCTACCAAATTTGGAAGTACTGAACTGAAGATTGTCACTTTAGATCTGATTAGTAGCACTTTCACTATTCTTCTGATTCCTGTGAGAGCAGAACAAAAAGTAAAACAATAAGGCATTTTGTTTAGACATAGATTCCTTAAGGGAATCCCTTTGTTTTCCTATGGAAATGGGGCATGATTAAATGTATGCCTGAACTTGTGCCTGCAAAGGTGTCTTTCTGCTAAATTCTCTGTAAGAGCACGAGTCATTTCTATCCAGGATAACTGGTGTAGGAGGATTCTGGAATTGTCAAAAACAGCGAGATGAGTTTCACAGAATCACAGAGTGGTTGAGGTTGGGAGGGACTTCCAGAGATCATCTAGTCCAACCCTCTGCTCCAGCAGGGTCACCCAGAGCACGGGGCACAGGGCGGCATCCAGGCGGGTCTGGAAGATCTCCAGAGAAGGAGACTCCTGAGTTTGAAGGAAAGATTTTAATTTAGAGTTGAATTTTCACTTGGCCTCTAGGTGCCATCATGATCCCAGTAGCAAAACCTTTTCTTCATTTGCCATTGTAAAGGGGAGGATTCATTCCAAAGAGGTCAGGGTTAAGCTGCAGTTCTTTATGCAAGAATTGAACGCTTCATTCTGTGTGCTGTGAAAGCAGCCTATGTTTCTAGCAGTGAAGATAGCAAAAACAGCTCTGGTAGGTTCCTTTCCTGTGGTGTAAGGGTGGGACACTTGCAGTCCTCCTTGATGAAAGTGAATTAATAAACGTGCAGTTTTCCCTTTTCCTGGCTGACTCGGGAAGTGCTTAGGCTGTGGGGGCTTGGCACAGCTTCTGTGTACAGCAGCTGCTCAAGGCTGTGACCTGTCTTTGCATTTCCCTGTGTTCTCAGCAGCCCTTCGGGGCCTCCCTGCAATTTGTTCTTCTGCTAGCTTAACTAAAACAAACTCAGATTATTCTCTTTGCAGAATTGCTTCTAAAAGACTGTCACAAATGATATTACAAGATGTGGCTGGGAGTCAATGCAGGGGGAGAGAGAGAGAGAGAGAGGCAGCAATGCATGGAGAAAGTGGTATTTAGGGAAAGAAATAATTGCTTGTCTGAGCATGCTAAATTAACTATCTTCCTGCTGCCACAAACTAATTTGATCTCCCAGGACCCATTTCCTTAGCTAATTGGAACTCGAGTTGCCACACATGTAAACTCTCCCTCGCAGCTCTGTTGGTTTCAGGGCAGTTGAACAAATGGTTTGGGACGGCTTGTGGATGAGCGGGGCGCCCCTGGCCCTGCAGGGCAGCCTTTGGACTGCTCCCTGCACCTTGACTAACGTATTACAGCCCGTGTCTACTTCAGCCATGAGTCTATGGCGAGGGAAACTCAAGCATGCAGGTCACTGGATAGTAGTTTACATCCTAAACTGAACATTTTTCCCTTTGGCGTGTAAAGCATTTATCCCTGGATCACTCTGATAAAATCGACTTCTCTGGCAAATTGTTTCTCCTGAATATGGTCTTCCGAGACGGTTATTCTCAAGTAAACATCATCTCCCTGGCAATTCTATAATGTAATACTTAGCTCAAACTGGTGTGTTTTTCCCCTCAAGAATCTGATGCAAGTGCATTGATGGACATGTCTGATGTGTCTGACTTCCTCCCTCTTTTAGTAGACAGGATTAAGATCTTCAGGAGTGAGAAGCGTAGACCGTGATGGCACCAATCTTGCAGAGTTCAGACTGTTACCCAAATTTCTCTTTATCCCGATGGACTCAGAAGAAGAAATCAGCTCTACACTGACGATAAACGAGTAATGTGTGTCGTAAGCAAACTAGCCAGTTGAGCACATACACAAATGAGACAGATGCCTTGACAGCAACATTTACTACCTTGCTGCCTTGCTAAACTTGAGCCCTCCAAATCCTGCTTTTGACAGGACAGGTGGGTACATGGCTACAGCACAGGCCTGAGGGTTGGGATTCCTAGATGGTGCATCTGTTTCCTAACCTACCACAGGCTTCACTTCTGCATCCGCCCTGTGGAACAGGAGAGTGGTTGGAAATCATTGTATAGGGGAGCAGGCAGATTGAGTATTCCAGTGTTTTTTGAGCTATTCCATAAAGTTGTCTGCACTCAACTTTTCTTCCAGGTACCTTTGCAGGAACAAATACTTGGGCTGCCCAGCCAAGCCCTTTCATATTCACTGAGCGCAAATTGGCACGTAACCGGTGAGAGAAATCGCCAAGTGCCGATAAAAAGCTTGGTGTAGAAAGATGCCTACAAGAAAGATGAGCCTGAAAAGAAAATATTCCCTCAATGAGAAGTGGAACACTTAGGACTCTCCAATCTCCTCCAATCTGCAGGATAGTCTTACGACAATAAGGGCTTTTCTTGGCAACCACCCAGAGAAGAGTAGCTTGAAATGCCCTGCTCTGATGGAAGACACAGTCTGCAGCTCATATTTTGAAAGTTCCTCCCTTACAGAGGGCATAACACCTTGTTGAGCCCTAGCTACCCACACTGTGGGAGACACCTCACATCGTATTTTCAGGAGGCCCCTGTGAAATGGGGCTGTCACAGTCACACAAGGTGCAGTATTCCCAGCAGCTTGGCATGGTGAGAGCCATACAAGTATTTCAGCTTTGGTGTGTCACAAGGAAAGCTTTAATTAGGTACATGAAAACTAAGAAGAGAGGTGTTTTTTTTTTTTTACCACACTTCAAGTTACACAGGCATGATCTTTTTAGTGACTCGGTGGCTGCTGGAATTACCATTCTGCACTGGAGCACCCTGTATTGCCCGAGTCGATTACTGCAGCACGTGTAAGTGTGTCAGACTTCCCTGTCTTCATTGACACCTTGCAAGCAACAATTTCTTTACTTGCAATTAGGATTGAAATGGCTTTTCAGAGGCTCCCAGCACTTGTAGTAGTTTTTATCTAGGCGGTTGGAGGTCTTGAGGCCCCATTTGGTAACAGCCATACTGAAGGAAGATTCAAACATGAAGGCCTGTTGGGAAAAGGAGGATTTATTAGGGCAGGAGAGACTGAGAGTGTGAATTTAGGCAAGGTGGCTCTTCTTCCAACCGGCTCAACCCCGAGAGAGAAAGCAACTCCCAGCAAAGACTGTGAAAGCTCTTGAGAGCTGGCACTGCAATACTGATACCAATTAGGTCTCTGATGTGACTTTGGATTCCCTCTACATCTAGTAGAGCCATGTTTTTCCAAGAGCTCTGGCACCTGGCTGGTTGACAGTTATCATTATGACACTTTAGGAGCTAGGGAGAAGAGGACAGTCAGGGGTTTCACTTCTTTGTCTATAGGCTAAGGCAAAAAATAACTTTATTAGCATGAAAATTCCTGGCTCCCTCCTCAGGCATCAATTTATGCAGGCAGATGATCAAAGCTGCCTGGTATCTCATATCTCCAAGGATGCTCCTGGGTACTGAACTGATCAGTACTGATCAGACTTACTGATCAGTAAGGGATGTAAGTACTGTACTTATCCAAGTACTTGTTCAACTTGCCAGCAAGAAGCTAGACCATTCTCTGAGAGTCCTGCAGTGGCAGAAGACTGTGCTGCATACAAAATCTTACTGTTTTCTTTGAATTCTTACCATAGTCCCTTCTGCAACCCTCTCAGGCTCCAGCTTTGCTTTGCTTGCCTTCTCGAAACAGTCGGCGTCTGGCCCGTGAGGAGTCATCATGCTGTGCAAGCTGGCCCCTCCAGGCTGGAAACCTTCTTCCTTTGCTTCATAGTGGCCTCTGATGAGCCCCATGAACTCACTCATGCAGTTCCCTGTGGGAGCAGGCAAAGAGAAGCTGCAGTGCAGCACAATTTGGAGCACTGCAGCTTCACCAGGAGCTCTTGTAACTCACAGTATATGGAGTGGGCTGTATATGGATTTGGAGGCTCCTAAGCAGTATAACACAAGAGTGACCCTATCAATGGGTCTAACAGTGACCCTATAAGCAGTGCTTGTAAAGCTGGGCTACATACAGATTTTAATCCACTCTTAATTATCTGAATTCAGAAACCAGGAGCTCCCTAGTGAAGAGATGCACTGCTATTGATAGACCTGTGCTTTTCCTATTACTTGGAGCTATGTAACTATTAAAACATTTAGACTGCCTAAAGCCTGACTGGATATTTACAGGCTTTCATTTGAATTCTGAAGCCCTTGGAAAGGAAGGCATAATTATCCCTGGAAGGTGCAATTATCTCTGGGTCCCTGTCACTGAGGCACAAATGGAGAAGAGGAAGGCTGCAGCCCAGCCAGCACACTACACGGAGAGCTTGGTCTGCTGCCCCAAGTCCTAGCGCAAAATTGTTTTGCTCCATGTTTTTCTACTATCTCCAGTTGAGCCAAGCACTTTAGTATCTTGTGATTTAGATTTAGATTTAGATTCATTATCTATCTAGTTCTCAAGAGCCACTGTATGTCCAATGACAGGGAGCCAAATTATGTCCTTCCCTCAGGAAAAATACTCTAGGTAGACCCACTGAAACCAGTGGAGTCATATACCACTAAGTTGGCTAAGGATGGTTAAATCTAATCATCCAGTTCTTATTAAGTTATGCTCCTTGCAGAGGAAACATTTTAACAATCTTTCAGTCTTGGTAGACCTGATGCGATTAAACAATATGGCAACTACATGCTTAATGGTCAGGGTTTGTTTTCAAAATTGGGACATGCTTCTGTTGCTATGTTAAATATAATCATTTTTTAACCATTAGTTCAGTTTTTGTTAAGCACAGTTCAGGGTCTGGAATATTTAACAACAAAACTAATGTAGCTCAAAGCACAGTTGCCCTGTATATATATGCAAACAATCATTAATTTTCATCCTAAACTGTCAGCATCTCATGCAACACTGGGTTGTTATGGATTTTTTCATTGAACTTGCTCATGTACTGTGCTTGGAGCACTCAGAACAAGGAGCAGACTGTAAGAGCTTCATTACCAGGGTGCCTACCACGGTAAAGATGTGTCGTATGACTCATGATATTGCTTAGGAAGAAGAGCTGGTCAGTAAGAAAACAGCTTGGGCAAAGCTAAAACATCTTGAGAAACCATGACTGAGTGCACTGAGGTGCACATGGTGACAGCGGGAGAAGGGCTCGGGAGACCTAGTTCAGTCCTCTGCAAGTGTCCTTGGGCATCTCTAGTTCTCTCTGCCCTTCTCTCCACCTGTGATTAGTGTTTTCCTTTCCTCTGTTCTATCTCTACACTATTCTAGTGGGATACGAAGAAATTTATGGCTGGATGACAGGACAATTTCTAACCTGTTTGTGCAATGCAAAGTTCAATATGCATTTGATCTCTGTGGGAGCCCCTTGAGTAGAGACACATCCATCTATGCGGACACAAACAGCCCATCACCTCTCAGTTTTCCTAAGACACTGTAAATAGGAATGACTTTAGCTTTGTTCCTTTCCCAAGGAGGACTCACTGGCTCCAAGAAACTGAGTTTAACTGTGCCAAAGGCAACAAGCAACTTCTTCCCTGCTCAGCCTCATGAAAACAATAAGGCTTTTTTTTTTTTTTTTTTTTTTTTTT
>NW_020455954.1:2902110-2911897 GCF_003342845.1 Nothoprocta perdicaria
CTTCTCTTCTCTTCTCTTCTCTTCTCTTCTCTTCTCTTCTCTTCTCTTCTCTTCTCTTCTCTTCTCTTCATAAGGCTTTTTTTTTTTTTTTTTTTTTTTTTTTTTCCTACATGGCTGTACTCAAGCAAAGGCAATAAAAAGCAAACTTACTGTGGTAGTAGGGAGGACGGAAGGTGTTGTTAGCTACCCCCCATCGAGGGGGGAATATGACAAAATCAGCAAGGGCCACTCCAGGACGGGTAGACTTGGCTGTCAGGACAGTGAAAATAGAAGGATCCTGAAAAACAGGCAAACAAACAAAGACCAAAGTGAACAGCATGAAACAGAGCAGGGCTCAGGTTATCCTGCTGGTAAACCTGAATACGGTGGCCTCTCTTTTGCCAAGACACTTTTGTGCTCTGCATCTGATGGTGTGGGCGAGATCTGTGACCGTGTGTGAGACCGCTCATTTTCCCCATACAATGCTGAACATTGGGACAAGGGATGAGACTGCTTGGGTTTTCCTTTGGCTGCCCTCAGAGAGTCTTCCCTGTACTTCACCTTGACTTGTGCACAGTCCAGGCCACTTCCTGAGTTGAGGGACTAGCCTGCATCCTGAATTGCTTCCTCCTCCTTGCCCAAAGAGGATGCTGACACCAACCATGCAGCTCCTCTTCTCTCCTTCCTGCACTGGAGAGGCCAGCTGGAAGAGAGTGAGACTAACTGACAGGAGAAGAGGGAGTATAGATGGTGGAATGATCTCTCCATGTCAGCTCTGTCGGGACAAGAGGCAATGGACACCAACTACAACATAAGAAATTCTGTCTAAAGACAAGAAAAAAATGTTTTACTGTGTGGTGCTCAAACACTGGAACGGGTTGCCCATGGACGTTGTTGAGTCTCCATCCTCAAAGATACTCACAAGCCATCTGGACACTGCCTTGAGCAACCAGCTCTAGTTGATCCTCCTCCTCTGAGTTGTTGGACTGGACTCCAGAGTTCCCTGCACACCTTGACATTTCTGCAGTAATGTTCTGCACAGATGCAGCCTGGAGAGCAGCCCTGGCCAGGAGCCTGGCAAGCCTGTGCCCTGGAGCTCTGCCCGGCCAAGGCATCTGTGCGGAGGTGGTGACTGCTGGACCTTCACATGGGCTAGGCACCTGTTTCCCATCTGGATACTGCTGGTGGAGGGGGCTACTGAGGAAGTGTCAGGGTATGCAGAAGTAAACCATGTGCAGCAATAATAATCCTTGCCCTTTCTCTACTTTTTTCATTCTGAGCATCTCAAGTCAGTTTGCTTCCCTTCCCTTTTTCTCCTCTGAATGAGTCAAAATTACTTCCCCCTTCAGTAGAGAAGGAAGATGAGAGAGAGAGCAAAATATGACTTGCCTGGGACTTGAGAGTGAGGTTTTGCCATGTCTCCAGTGCTGAGGTGATGCCTCTTTCTTAGCTTGTTACAGAGAGCACAAATATCCTACATTAAGAATTAGCCTAGTGGTCCCTATTAGTTTACAAAAAGTGTGAAGAAAGTACAGAGCAACTGTGACTTGCTTCAAGGATTTTTGAGATCTATTGTCCAGCAAACTGGTTTTCTGGGCTTTGTTCCCAAAACCGTCCTTCTCCTGGCAGGCTTTTCTGGAGTTCGAACAACACTTTCTGTTGATCGTCTCACTAGAAATGCTACAGTCTCCTTGCACATTCCCTTGCAGAAGCAATGCCAAGAGATCACGTAGCTGTGGGCACATCTCCTACTGGGCTGGTTTCCTCATTAGGAGAGCTGCTCACATTGATTTTGTCTTTTGTTATTTTCCATGAGATCTAGAAATTACTGCACCGAAAGCTGCCAGCTCTTCAAATATTGTTCCAGTCCTGGTCTCACAGGGACCAGGGGAAGGAATTTGTACAGTTGTAGGAGAGAGAGTAATCAAAACAAGAATTTGAAGCAAAAAGTGTCAGATAAGCTGAGACCTCAGAGACACCTGAGTTGCTTGGTGTATGTTGGCTTCAGTGTTCAGCCCTCGTTGGCTTCAGCCAACAGCCTCCTTGAGAGCACAGAAATTCTGTGCTGAACTGCGTAAAGCTCTTTAGTAACATGTTTCACCTCCAGTTCTGTCAATTTATGAGGCTGTACTAACCCACACCAACTCAGTCTGGGCCCACAGAAACACTGCTCGAGGGATTTCACGCTGTTTCTCACAAAACAATAGATTTTTTAACAGGTGATGAGCCGTGGGAGCTCGGCGTGAGTTTTGATCCTCTGGCATCCCCAAAGCACGGCCTTGCTTTGTACAGCTCCAGAACTTACCGCATGGTCAAAAGCAACAGCATTAATGACCATGAAGTTATCCAGGTTGTATTTGTATGGCGTGTAGTTCCCATGCCAGGCTACAACATTGAAGGGGGAAAAATCCTATCAAGGCAATAAGAACAGAGACAGAAGATTACCATACATGCCTCTCCAACACATATAAGCATGTGTATAGGGCACTCCCCTTTTTCAAATTAAAAACAGGCTTCGTGCTGGTGCACTGACCACTTGGAGCATGAAGCTGGTTAGGGGCTATAGCCCAGCATTGTGAGGACACAGTTCACCTCACCATCCTTTGCCGCTCGCTGAGCCTCAGCCTTCCCTCTAGAGATGGGGAGCAGGTTCAGTCTCCAAGGGCTGCTGACTGTGCACACAGTGCATGAGCAAGACTGATTATACGGCTGTCTCTCTAGCAGTGAAATCTTGCCTTTTCCCGGCAGCCCCAGATACTCTTCTCTACTCCGTCACTAGAAAGATGTGGGGAGTGTTGTGCAGCGAAGACTTGCACCAAGTCTTCGGGTAAACCAAGCTTTTACAAGTATATTTTCCATGCTGAGGAGCCATAGCAGGAAAGATAAATAAGCCTGCGAGGCAAGGGCTCAGTGCTGCAATTCCCTGCTTCACCAGCAGCAGGCCAGGAGAGGGCTGAGACGGCAAGCACCGATGGAGCCGTGTATCCTACATCACCATCTCGAGTCACTGCGCTTTGGTGTCATCTCTCCTTCCCCGTGTCTTTACCTGCTGGGCTGCAAACAGCTTGCCCTGGTACTTGCTGATCACCGTGTAGCCCCCTGGCACTTGTCGATCCTCATACCATGCAACGGGCACCAAAAAATCCCTAGGGTTGGCCAGACCATTGGCTCCTAGGAGAAAAGAAAACAAACGGAGGTCTTTGGGCAAGCTGCTAATGAAGCCAGAGGCTGTTGCGACCTCCTGGTTTTGTGGGTGTCCTTTGGTGTTTTGAATGACCTTCTCATTGCTTCTCAGCCCACCACAAAACCTACAATACTCATGTGCTTTTGCTCCTATGAGTAGGTAATTCTAATGCATCCCAACATTTAAGACCATGTTCCCCTCATGTGACTCAGACTGATGTCTCCTAGTTCCATTCTTTCTTTCTGAACAGGATTAATACTTCATCCTCAGTTAAAAGTGCGTAACAATTGTGAATAAGTACCCCCCTTCCCCCCCCAAAAAGTGAAGGATGAATTGTTCTCTATTCCTGGTTGGACATTTAGCCATGCAGAAGTTGTGAGACATGTCATGAGGGGCCCTAACACATTTCTGTATGCTTGGAAGAAAGTAATACAGTAAGGGCTGGTGATACATATAGAGTCCAGTCATGTTGTGGGACTGGTTAGTGCAAGGAGTGCATTCTAAAGCACAAAGCACCATATGGGTGCTAAAGCAATCGTCTTCTCATTAGTATTATTGTTACAAAGTGCTTTGAATTTCTCAGATAAAATGGAAGACATTACTACCTGCTGCTAAGGTTTAACAGTCTGTGGTATCGTTTCTCAAGTAGAAAGTGAAGTTATATAATAAAGCAAAGAAGGAAATACAAAGGATCTTGGTCTCTGAGGGGAAGAGGAGTAGGTGGTGAGAAGAGGAGCTCTCATAATTACCAGCTCCTGTAAAGGTTTACAGGCGTGTGTGCTCATTTTATTTGCTCCAGAAAATAAATGTTATAATAGATTGCTGCTTTGTGGAGACTGGAGAAAAAAAAAAAAAAAGGAAAAAAAAAAAGGAAAAAAACCTTCCAAAGGTGCCTGAAAAACTAGCTAATGGAAATGCTTCTTACAAATAGGCAGGTGTAATAATATTAATAATCAAATGGAGCAGGCACAGAATGTAACAACTGGGTGAAAAGAGGGTGTCTCAGAACACTAAAGGGAAAGCTGCTGAAAAATCCCTGTTGACTCCGTGTGGAAAGGCAGAGCATGGTTCTCCCAGGAGGGATCCTTGAGCAGCGCCCAGTTACGTTACTTCAGGTTGGGTCCATTTCTGCCTGAAAGGATGGCCGGCTTTGTGTTCACTACTGCAAAATGCTCTGAATGCAGATGGGCCATGCCAAATAATGCTTTATCGATTTGTAATACCTATTCAATTTCCTTCTAGCACGGCCAGTCTTTTAGATCTCACTGAGGTCTACAAAGCAAGCCTAGTCTGGGGGAAAAGAAGAAATAGAAATAGAAATGAAAACAAAAAGATCTCCCCAAAACACTGGTCTGAAAATGACAAAAAAAAAAAAAAAAAACCCAGTTGGTGTAGCAGTTATCTGTTCTAAGAGAAGTGAAAACACCCTGGGGCTGTCAGGACATTGTAGTAGGAGGTGTTTTCTGAGCAAGAGATGCACAGAAACAAGTCCTTTGGGGATGAGGAAGGTGAGAAAGCCGCAGAGCAGAACAGAATACCTTTTTTTTATAGTAGAGATGGTGAAAGAAGGTTTCATGCTTACATGTTTAATTAGACACGGCCCCTCTGTGGAGAGGCTGTGCCTTAGGAAAAGCAGAGTCCTGCCACTGGAGCAATGAGACAGATGTTAACAAAACAGGGGAAAAAATACATGATAAATTCTAAAATGGGGGGTTGAGAATGTTGCCCCTGAACTCTGCCTTTCCCTTTTCCACATAAATGCTTTCCAATTGCTTCAGATTATGCCCTATCCATAAGCAAGAAGCATCAATGAGGAGGTTTTTTAGGAGTTTCTTTTGGTTTTCGGTCCCAAGGGAATAGAGTGATGACTGAACCATCACTTCTCCTAATGACTTGCAGTTCCTCCCTCTGTCCCTGTGAAATTCACGTTGGGTCCGACGGGAGGTCATTACCGATGGGTCCCAGGTCAGGCAGCTCGAAGTGTGCCCCGTACACCTCCAGGACGTAGCCTCTGCTCTCCCCAAACACCTCCACGCTGAAACGCATTCCTTGCTGCAGTAAGGAGACAAAAGCAAGCCGACACCAAGCTCGCCTCGTGCGCTGTGCGGACCAACCTACCGGAGCTGCGCGCAGCATCCCGGCACGCCGCGGCTCTGCGAGCTGCACGTGGGGACTCACCTAAGCAGGCCCTCCTCGGATCGCCCTGGGCTGCATCTAGCCAGCCCTCAGAGCTCCCCAGGGGACTCTGTCGGGCAGCTTGCCCCGCAGCCGGGCTCCAAAGCCGTCGGCGACGCTGTGCCCTCACCTGGATGACGCAGATCTCATTGGGCTCCACCAGCAGCTTCCCGAACTCCGTTGTGATGAGCAGCTTCCCCTGCTGAGGCACTGTGGAGACCAAACTTGAGTAAGGGCCCTTGGAGCCACAGGCATGCAGAAGGGGTTTCTGGCTGGGGTGTGCAGTGCTGGAAGTGGCAGCTGGACTGCCATCCTCTCTCTGCTCGGGCAGCGGGCAGGCCCTTGCTGGAAGGGCTGCGGGCCTTTTTTGCCCTGCTTTGGAGCAGTTCAGCACTGGGAATGGCTATTCCCTGACCCCTCTTGCACAAAGCCCTTCAGCGGAGGTACTTGCACCATGCATGGGGCATTTAGGGCAGCTCCATGGTCCTCTGATCCCAGCAGGAGCCTCTCTCCCCTTCATTCCACTGCAAAACAGCCCCCATCTGCAGACCTGCCACATCTTTCACACTGAGCTAGAGGATGGCTTCTCCCTCGCCTCATGCTCCCTTGTTGGAGCATTTGCCTCACTCCCATCGGCAACACGGTCCTGCTTGGGACCTCTGGGGCCAGACCCCTCCAGCTGGTGGATCAATCTGCTCCATGCAGCTCATGGGTGGCCGGAGAAGAAGGAAGTTGTTGCTGGGTTGTTCTGCACACAGGGAACACCTTGCTACATGGCACGGTGCTAGTTTTGTGCCACTATGCCCAGATATACGGAACTTGATATATTTGTGGCTATATCTGTCCATCTCATGACCTTCACATAAAACAGTGCATGTACCTGTCCTTGTCATGTTGCAGTGGTGTGAGATACCTGGGAATAACTATTCTCTTTTCTGCCTGAGGGTAGAAATAATGCTTCACTTAGGACCACATCTTTTTTTTCCATGACTGTCCTGGTGTGGGACAGCTCCCATTTTGACTTGACAAATCAGCAGATTTGCAAAACCTGACCTAGTGCTTTTACCTCATTGTAGTGAAAGAGGTGAAAAAGTACAATTAAGTGGTTATTTTATGGGAGAAATATTTTTTTTACTGGTGAGTCAAAGGTATTTCTGTGCATCAGTTGAGAAAGACTCAAAGAAATAATCAGGCTCTCAGTCTCCCCAACAGTGGTCTGAATGTCTTTCAGCACGTCTGCATTTAATGTGCCAACCTCAACACCTCAGTGCTTTTCACGGCACTTATCACAGTTGCCTGAGGCTGGGGGAGTGCAGGAGTTAAGCTGCCTTGCCAAGGAGTCTTAGATTGAAGCAATGAAGGCATCTAGCTGTGAGCTGGTTCAGTAATCCTAGGACTAATGTTTTCCAGAAAACCTCCACAGTGTGTCCAATACCCATCTGCAACACTAAGAAAAATCTCTGGGCACCTTGCCAAGGAACCTGGGTCATTTTCACAAACAAAGTCAAGTCCTGGTGTAGACATGTGCCCTCTGAGCTGCATGAGACAGGTGGAATGAGCCCAGCAGCTCAGCTGCTGCCATGCCATGAAATCTGGAGAGCGCAAGAGTAAAGTCCATCCTCTCCTCCAAATCCTTGCAGGTGGCTACAGGGGCCAAGTTCTGGAGGAACAAAGAAGCAGGCAGGTGGCAACACTCCTACACCCTCATGGCAGGGATGAAAAGCCACAGCATCTACTTACCAATCAGGAAGTCACCATCTGAATTATAAAAGCATCTACAGAGAAAGAAGAACAGGGAGATTAGAGTCTCATAAACCCCAGGCACTCGCACACTCTGCAGACTATTACACAGAGTCCTTGGGGCTGAACGGCTGTCATGGCTGAGGTGTCCCCTTCAGCCCAAGCAATGGTCAGTGTATGCCACATATGGGCAGGTGCAAAGGAAACAGGGAGGGTCAATGGGCACTGCTTGAAGCAGGATCTCTTCTGAGCTCTGCCAGCTCCTTGTCCTTGCGACCTTGTGGAAATCAGTCTTTGTGAACCAGGGAACAGGCTGATGCTCCTGCCAAGTACTGCAAGGAGCTAGCGATGCCCCTGAGATGCTGCATGCAGCCTGAGTGCTCCTCATCTGCCCAGGACAACTGTGGGCTCTGGGAGAAGAGCACCGTGATCTAGGATATCCCCTCTTGCTTCACCCCCACGTCCAGCTCCCCGCTTCTGTCAGTGGCTCCCCATCCATTCAACTGATGCTCTCAGCACTGCAGCATGACCTGCTTTGCACATCCCTGCGGGCCAAGTGCCTCGCCTCTGTGCACAAGAATACAGGGGCACAAAGCAAGTGCTACCCACAGGCAGCCCCTCTTCCCGCCCTGTACGCTTGCAGGCACCAGCCCCGGGGGCCCGAGCCTCCCACACCGCAGTCACCGACCTGTCAAGCATGGAGGTGTTGCAGACAAAGACGTGGACGGCGATGCCGCTGCGCCCTCGGGGCTCGCCGGCGCCACACAGCGTGTGCAGGCCCTGCGGAGCAAGCCGCGGCACGCGCGCTGAGCCCACAGCAGCCCCTCTCGCCTCCGCCGGCCTCGAGCTCACCCCGCTCTCCCCCACCTGCGGCCAGGGTGGCCTGTGTCCAAACACGGTGGTGGCTTCTCTTTAGCAACCTGAGGGATTCTCAGAAATCCCTGTCAGCTGGTGATTTGCAGCCCCGGATGTGGGAAGAGCTAGGGGTAGGGACCATTTTGAAAGGTAAAGAAATAAGTCAAAGCCACCGTCAGCTTATTGAAATCTGGGATCCTATCCACGTGCCCTCCTGCAAATGCACTGCAAATCAAGAGGTATAAAAGCCACTGCTGTTTGCTGAACTTTGAACATCCTCCAAAGTGCACTTGTTTTTTTTTAAAGGTTCCTTATGACAGTGCAAATGTGCAAAACCATGGGGAAGTGGGAAGCCTTGGGACTTGTGGGAAGGAAAGGAGCCTACAGCCTTCTCCTGAGGCTGGGTACTTGGCTTGCAGGGGCCTGGAGCACCTTGTTGGCTCCAGCAGCGTGTGGGGCTGGACAGTGCCCTTTGCATGGGCTGAGTCAGAGCCCCGAGCAAGGCCATTAACCCTCACGATCCTGGACACATCCCAACCTCTGTTCATCCTCAGCAAACTTGGCAGTATTCCCATTTAAACCCAGGGGAGCAACAAAGGTGGAGGAAGTTGGGAAGCTCAGGCCTCCTGACTTACGCTCACAAAGTCCATCTTGTTTTGGGAGGCTTTGGGGATCTCGAAAGGCTTCCAACGCAGCTAGATTCCAGCGAACCAAAAGGAAGAGCAGCACTGGTTATAGTGTGAAGGACCAACAGGGAGAAGCAAGCAGATCCCATCCCATCGCTCCCCTGCCTCAGCTGACTCTCATTCTCTGCCCTCAGCATTGTTGAGAACAGAGAATTTCAAACGAGCTGGCTTTCCACAATCAAATTTCCAATTTTGCTTTACTGTGCACTGGGTGATTCATTCTCTTCATGACCAGAGCACAACACTTCTCGCTCTCCTTGTTTTCCCCATATCCAAAGCTCACCTATCCAGATCTGTGTGACAGTGCAAGCTGCACTAATTAATTCCCACAAAGCCTGTAGAGATTCTCAGGCAGAAGGTGCCAGAGGACGCCCAAGTATTTATTACTGTTCACATCCTAATTAGTACCTCTTCACAGTTATGGGGGAAAAGGTGCTGCAGCTGAGCACCTACCATGGGAGAGGGCTCGGGGCAAAGCAGCCCTAACGCCTGCAGTCATTGGGATGTGCCTGGGTCACTGCCACATCTCACTGCCAGCAGCCACAGGAAACACCCCCTGCATTAATATGATTTAATGCAGATTAAAGTGTCTGTAACTCAGAGCATCCACAGGAATTCTTTACATTTAACTATGTGGCCTGGGAGATCTTGCACTGGTTTTAGGCTGGTTTCCTAAGAAAACAATGCTTATGGGACTCTGTGTGCATCTGCCCTACCCTGTAATAATTCTGCACTCTGTGGAGAAATTTCAGGTAAAGCTGAGAGGAGTTTTCAGCTGAAATTAAATTCTCCTAAGTCTCATTAAAAAGATCTGGATGTCTAAAAACGGATGTTTGCCCACCTGTATCTCCACGCACACCTAGGGATGGCTGCAAGTTGAACCCCTCTTGTCTCAGAGACCATTGTGCAGGAACAGCCAGGCCCAGGGAGGCTGGCTGCTCGCAGAAATATTCTGTTTTTCAAAGAAAAATCAAACTGCTGGGTCCAAATGACTGCCTGAGAGGAGGCCTCAGGCCAAAACAGAAATATGGCTGTGCTGGACGCAGCAAACACATCAGTGAATAACACCAAGCAGAGCAGGGTGGAATTCACCTGCTGTGCCCACCAGGGCCAGCTGTGCTGCATGTCCCTCCTCCCACTTGTTTTCTTTTTGTTTTTTTTTTTTTTG
>NW_020455954.1:2913528-2972522 GCF_003342845.1 Nothoprocta perdicaria
AAAAAAAAAAAAAAAAAAGAGAGAAAGCGACAGAAATAAATGTCAGGTATGAAGATGGCCTAAAGGCCTAAATTTTTCTCACTGAGCAATATCAAAGATGACAGTAAGTCTACAGATTAATAATAAGTATAGTGCAATTCCTACATAACAGCTTCATTTTCACATTGGTTTCTGTGGAAACCTCTGCAGTCCTCATTACTACTGAACAAGGAGAGTGGGAAATCAGCGTATGATCCAGACCACTGGTCATAGCTGAAAATGGCATCTGGCTCCCTCCCTTCTCCAAAGGCTTTGCAAACTGTTGGTCCACTGCTGGGCTTTGTGCTCTCTTTGTCTAGTGTAGCTTTGCTGTGTTGGGCTCCTTCGGATGTAAGAATATGGGAAGGAGAGAACGGAGTTGGAAAAAAAGTCTGTAAGACCCAAAAGCAGCCAGATGTGGGTGCTTAGAATGGGAGAACTCCTACTGTTGTTTTCCCAGTACATTGTGCCAGACTCCAGCGATCTGTGGCCTTCCTGAGATATGAGACCTCTGTGTTTCGTATTACTTAACAGTTTTTTTCCTCCCCATGTTGGTTCAGTCACTCTCTGATGTCCCCTGCACGGCTAGTCCCTTGGGTAGCAGATGTACTGTGTATTAATGGCCTGTCGTGCTTGAGAAACAGACACCTTGGAGATGCCATAATCACAGATAACCATAAACTTAGATGCTGGTTATAAAAGGGCATCGGCAATGATGAGGTGATAACAGAAGTCTGTGGAGCTTCATTTGAGAAGGAGCAGCAAAGAAAGTTAAATAGGTGCCTGTCACTGCTGCTCAGTCAGTGACTGGAAAACATATTCCAGGAGAAGAAGGAAAATATTTAGACAAATGGCAAGGCTGCCAGAAGGCTGGAAATCAGCTAATGATGATGCATCAAAGGTCAAAACCTGAGAGGAGCTGAAACCAATGAACACGAGATTATGCTGAGAGGAGAATGGCAGGAGGAAAGAGCCAGATTAGCGAAGCCAAATGTTCTGGGGCTGGCAGGGAAGAAATCATGATTAAAGATGATGGCAGGGCCATAAGCGAGGAAGACAAATGCCACGTCTCCGCGTGACTCTCTAGAATGAAGCTTGATTTCCCACTAGGGCTGCAGAGAAGCAGGCTGGAAGCCAGCAGCCTCTCCGAAAGCCCGGGAAGGGGAAGATGGATAGCAGAGAGATCCTGCTGCTCTGCCTGCTGTGCCGGGGCATGATTCAGGATGAAGGGAACATGCAGAGGATGCAGTTATTAAATGCACTTTGGGGATTTAACTTAACTAGAATTTGGCTGGAGCAGAGAGATGTTTGCAGCCACACAAATGGTGCATTTTTTTCTCCTGTATGTTAGCTGTAAAACCCACAAGAGAGTTGAACAAAGCTGGCCAGGGTGCTTTCTGATGTGGTTACCTGGTTGGGGTCAGGTTCAACTTCATCCCAGTTGTGTGTCAAGTGGCCCTCTTCAAGAGGCTGGAAGGGTTTGTGGCAGACAGAGGGCAGGATCCGATACAGCCAGCTGGAAAGAAGGAGAAGGCTTGGATTAGGCTGGAGAAGAGGTTAAGTTCTCTGAATGACTGCTGGCTGATTTAACTCCTCAAGACATGAATGAAATTCACATTTGCAAAAGGCACGTTAAATACTGAACCTATCAAACCTATTTGCCTTACAGAGACTTACAGAGAGATAAGGATTTTTTTCTGGGCTCTGAGTACACATAGGAAAAGCAGCTATTACGTAGAGGTAGATGTCTACAATTATACAGTTGCATAAATATACATATACATACATAGATATGTGTGTATACATATATAAAACAAAAAGCTCTACCTGTGTCTGAAACAAGCTCTCTCTGGGGTGGAGGCCAAGGGCTATTTAATCAGAGCTGCAGAGCGTTCAGAGAGGGCAGGGAGGAGCACAGGGTCTAAACATGAGCCCAGAGGAGCACTCAGGAGGCAGCAGGTCGCAGCCAGCATTCACCTTTGGATGGGTTACTGAAAGCAGCATCCAAAGCTTGGCTGGTTGTGCCCGCAGGGCTGCCAGCGAGCCCAGGCAGCGAGGACCAGCATTTTAGGTATGGCACTTCCCAACACCACGCACTTCCCAACACTCAGTGTCTCCATCACCCGCTGGGATCCTTTCTGGAGGTGTCAGCCCAAGCACGGGCCCAGCTCGGGCTGCGACATTTGCTAATCCCTGTCCTGGTGTGATTTAACTGACGGTTTTCCTGAGGGGTCTCTTGATGCCCTTGAGCCCCTTTCCCCTGAGGCCTCGTAAGGCTGCAGAGCCTCTGTGGTCTCCTGGCCTGATCAGTTTGGGTCAGCAGTCACCCCAGAGCTGTTTGCTGTCTTGCAGCAAGGGTGAAGGAGAGGGCAATGGTCCAGGCTCCTCTGCTAAAACAGAAGAAGAGGAGAAGCCCAGGCTTCTTTTCTAAAGAGAGAAAAAGACAGAAACGCAGCAATGCTTTGGGTCAGCGCATGGGGGTTTCTGCCCTGTCTCTCTGCTGCTCCTCAGGGCTGTTGCGGCAGCCTCTGGCTCCCCTCTTGGCCCATGGTGCCAGAGCCAGTGCACCCGCTTCATGTGCACCCACAGGCGGGCCACAGGAAGGGATTTCACCAGGCAGGAGAGCAGGGCTGAGCACCACAGGCAGAGACGGGCAGGGCTGCTAAAGCCTCCGCTGTGTTAGCGGCGTTGGTTCTGGTGCTGCGTTAATGGTGTTGGTTCCAGTTTGGCTGGGCGGGTGGCAGAGGGGAGGAGGCAGCTCTGCCTGGACTGCTGGAATATCTCCATCAAGGACACCTTCGTGCAGCAAACAATGATTCATCCCCTTTCCCACGCGCAGTGAGGGCTGGCACGGGCCCGGCAAGCAGAGCTCCTCGCGGCAGCTCAAACAAGGAATTCGCCTTTCACTGAAGGAACAACAGAAGGGACAGAAAAGCCTCTGCGGGAGCGGCAGAACGATACACCCACCCTCTGCGGGCAGCAGCGGCCAGCGCGAGCTGAGCGGCACGGAGCAGCGCAGGGCACCCGCCCGGGGCACTGCAGGCCGTCCCCAGCACGTGTGGGGCTGGCCTGCACTGCTGGCCCCTGCAATGCGGGTGCAGCACAAGGGAGCCCGCGCCGGCCTGGCAGGGGGCAGGGGCTGCTCCGGCGGGGATGCTCCAAGCACACTGCTGATGCTGCCACGCAGGCGCTCCAGAGGAGAAGTGTTTTGAATGTGTCCCAGAGTGACTAGGGCTGCAGAAAAGGGGGGCTGCACGGAGCCAGCCTGCCCATGGCCCCTGCTCCCTCCACACACACGCACACACACACACACACACACACACACACACACACACACACACGTCACCTGGTCGCCGATGGGAGGTCAGGGTTACGGTACCTTCTCTTATTTGTGGACCGGGGACAGGTGAAAGCAGAGCCCGAGAGCTGTTCTGCATACAGGCCGTATGGGCAGACTTGCGGGTTATTCTGAATTGGAAAGAAAAAACAATGAGTGAGAGCAAGCAGCAGAGGTTTCGCTTCCTGAGGTCCCAGCAGGAAGCTGTGCTGGGCGCCCTGCAGCCCGATGCCGCGGAGCGGAGCGCATCCCTGTGGGCGCAGCCCCGGCACCGGGTGGCTTTTTCCTGCTTTCATGAGGCTTCGAGAGCCAGCAGGTATCAGCCAGACCCTGATACCTATTCCCACATGCAGGAGCTTCAAGAGGTACCCTAAGGAATCGTCAGAGCCAAGAGCAGATGCACCAGCTGCTGGAGCAAACCATAAAGGGCAGCGTCTGGGGGCATCTGCAAAAGGAGCTTGCGGGCAGAGGGAACTAACAGCCAAGCCTACAGAATACAAAGCAGGTTGTTCAGCACACCTTTTCAAGACCACATATCCAGAGGGGCAGCTCTAGCATGGGGAAACATCACGTTTCTCCAGCTTTTGCAGGGAGCTGGTAAGAACTCCATCATGTGGAAGCTGCTCTAACGTGTTTGCTCTGCCACGATGAGCCCCGTCCTCCTCCCCCACTCGGTACCTCGAGCAGGGCTGCCCCTCTCTCTCTGCTCCCTCTCTGGAGCTCAAAGGATGCGCTTGCACCTCTGCAGAGCCACGGGTATGGACCAGCACAGGTTTAACAGATCCTCTGGGTTTATAACTTCTTGGAGAAGAGCAGCTCAACATTTTGCTATCCGCAGGCCAGTATCTCGTGGAGATCAACAAGACGCACCCGCGTGCCGGGGCAATTGCTCTGGTGGGGCAGCCACGTGGCCCTGGCTCTCACATCCCTGCATCCTGCCACCGTGCCGCAGCCAAGCAGAGCAGTCACCCTGCAGCATCAAACCCTGGCCTGGAGGGTGAATACAAGGAAAAGGTAAAACCCTCACAATGTGCACAGCTTTCCTGCCTACCAACTGGATCTTGTCAGTGTGGGTACGCAGTGAAGCAGGGGGATCAATAGCCCTTGTCATTTTTATCTTAGCCAGCGTTACTGCAGATGCCAGCCTTACAAATACTGCAGAGGGGAAAGGATCCACCCTCGGGCCTGGAGACTCAGCCTCAGATTTTCTATTAACTCTTCTGACACTGCATCCAAACTCCATCCAAATGAAGGCACCTCCATCAAGAACTGGAGGGCTACATTTAATTTCCATGCACTGGTACAAATTTCGCATGTCCTCACCCTACAGAGAGGGCTGTTGCCATGGGACATGGCAGAGAGCAGCTTGCAAAGAGCAGCTGCGACCAGAGGCTGGAGCCCTGCCCGTTCAGGGCAGCAGGCACTGCCACGGATCCCCAGCTACAAGGTGCCTCTGCCATACGTCTTTCTCTACCCATCTGCTACAGCCGTTCTCAGAGACGAGACGCTGCACTAGCATCAGATCCAACAGGGCCATTTCTCTTCCTCATGGCTATGCTGTAGACTGTAATGCAGGCCTAGGGACCAATATATACATTTAGCTCATCTGGGTGTTGAGTGTTACTCACCATACTGGCATCTTTCATGTAAAGCATCGGAAATGGGGGGATTATAAAAACTGGAAATGCTGTGGGGAAGTTCCCTGGTTAACCCTAGTTCTGTAGGCCCATTGGCATAGATGATGAAGCACTGACTTGCACCACGGGAAATCATTAAGGGAACAGAAAATGCTGCCATCCGAATCTAAGGGATTACACGAGATTAAAGGGAGGGCACAATCAGTCTCCGAGAATTTATGCTGTTACAAAGCAGACCAACAGAAAAGGGGTGAGAGCGTTTCAATTCTTCAATGCTTCGTTCTCATATCTGTGGACTGAGTGGGTAGCATCAAAGAGGTGGTGGTTCATTTCTTTAAAGCTAAACAAACCAGCATCATTTATTGTAATCTGCTTGCAATTATTTACTTTGAACAATAAAATGGTCAGTTTATTGCTGCATACATTTCTCTCTCATCCTCCTAGAGAGGCTGCTGCCCTGTCTCAGACGTATTCAAAATCGACTCCTACAGAAATCCCGAAAGCCAAGTCCTGTGTGAGCACCAACTCCCTGCCAAGCTTCACGCTTCGACCCCAATCTATTCCAGTGCTAGGGCCAATTGTTCATTCCCAACATATCCCAAACTCCTTTCCAAGAAAATGCTACTGAGAGAAAGTCAGGAGAGCTTCCGAGGGGAAACTCAGAAGTTCTCAAAGAATATTCCAGTCCCGCATAGAGAAGGCTCCTGAACATTTTTGCAGAGGTAGAGAAAAGAATGGAAATGTTTTCAGACAGCAAGTGATACAGGGAAGCGATATTCACTCTGCTCCGTGACATTTAAAATAGCACATTGAAGAGCTTGGTACCTGTCCCTCTGGTAAAGCTCCAGGGCAGCGCGGGTCCTCAGAAGCATGCTCATTTCCAAATCCTGACAGGTACTGCAAAAGAAACGCCACAAACACACCTGTGATTTAAGACATGAGCAAGGCTCCCCCCCAAACAACCCATCCCTTCCCCAAGGTATTTTTTCCAAAGCCTTTGCAGGCGATAAGGCTTGCTCAGGTGATCTACTTCTTTATCTCCATGGACCATTTCCACAGCTCCTCAGTGTGAGACTGCTTTCACGAGCCAGTCATGTCCTTGGCCGGGAAAAACAGAGAGGATTTCCTGTTCTATTAAATCTGCAGGTAAATATTGACCACATTTTGCACTTACTTAGAAACACACTAAATAACACATAAACAACGTGGCTCAAGAGTAACAGGTTGATGTATAGGAGACAGAATATACCAATATTATGGAGGCATGCTAGCCACTGTCAAAGTTAAAACAGCTATCAATTTAAAAGTGGATTTCTTTAATGCTCTGAAGTCTACAGACTGTCTTGCAGGTGTGTGCAGAGTCATGGCCCTCAGGCACTTAGGAATTGCTACTGGGAGCCATCTGGTTATCGGATTCTTGTGATACATCCCCACAACCACGAAAGAAAAAGCTCAAGACCTATTTGGGATGAGGGAGGAAAGGAAACTCTGCTGGGACTTAAAGCCACGTCACTGATCTGCCCCAAATTCATGGCACCCCCATGGGCTTGAACTCTGCCACCATGATGGCAAGCAAGCCCCAAACCATTGCCAGGTTGTAATTCAGTCCCCCAAGGCAATGCCCACCCAAGGGACACACGGGTGAAAGGAACAGCTCTGTGTGCTCTCCTAGGCCTTCTCCACATGTATCTGCTGTGGGAGAGCAGGGCTAAAAACTGCAGGAACCCCAGAGACCGCAGCCTCCCGCTCTGCATTGCTGAGAAGAGGCTCACAAACAACCTGGCCCACAGTGGGGAGAAGGTGTAAGAGAGAGCTCAGCTTTGCATTGGCAGAAATGCAAATACAGTTCCTTTACATCCTATGGGAATGCATGAAGCAGCTCCGCTGAACTCTGCGTGAACGCAGAGGTGCTTTGGCAGTGATCCATGGATTGAGCATCCAGGCCTGCAGAGAAAGTTAAATATTAATGTTCCCCTCTATCAACTGCAAGAGCGTCTGAGCTGCTCGTCTGACGGAGACTGGCTGAAGCCCTGCTTGGCCTAAACCTGAAAACCCCTTGGTTTTAGCAGGCTGAAAGAGGATCCTGCTCCTTAGGAATGAACAAACACGGCTAGGGCTGTGCTCTCTACAGGGTGCTGCACAGAAGCACATTGATATGCAAAGCAGCAGGTCACCTCCGCAGCCTTGCCAAGCGTATTGTACTGGAGCATTTTCTTTTCTTTCTTTCCTTATTTTATTTTTTTCTTTTTGCCTTTTCTTCTTTTTTTCCCCCCCCTCTTCCAAACGGAAATGCAGCAGGATCTGGCGGGACTGCAGCAGTTCCAGAACTGACCAGCCCTCCCCTCGCATCCGCCCCTGCCAGCCCGGTGCCGCGGCGGCAGCAGCGCGGGCGCGCAGGCAGGCAGAGCAGGGGGCAAGGAGCAGAGGGGGCAGCTGCTGCTTCTCCCCTCGTGGCGCCGCGGGCAAGGCCTGCCAGGCGCTGCCGTGGGCACAGCGGGGCGCGGGCCGATGCCCCCCGCCTGCTGCTTTGCCCAGTGCCACTTTCGCTGCGAACGCTGTGAAGAAGCGCGGGCGGCGAGGGGGGCAGTGGTGAGGGGGGCAGTGGCGGCGCGTGGGCAACGCGGCGGCTCCGCGTCACTGCTCCCCGCGTGCGCGGAGCCGGCCCGTGGGCTCCCCATGCTGCTGCTGCTCCTGCTGCTCGCGGCCATGAGGGAAAGGAAGGGCCCCCGGCGGCGGCAGCTCCTCGTGCGGCTCCTGGAGCAGGGGGCTCTGGGCACGGGCCTGGCTTGTGTGGACGGCGGCAGCCGCAGGCGGAGGGTCGCGGCTCGGCTGCTGCTGCAGCCCCCTTGGCGCGGGCGAGCGGAGCTGCCGCATCCCGCCGGGCTCCCGCTTGCTGTCCCTGCTGGGAAAGGAAGCCCCGCAGGTCACTGCATGGAGAGCTGCAAGGAAACTTCCCCACTTCCCTCTCCCCACTAGGGCTGCAGCTGAGGAAGGGCAGGCACTGGCCTCGCTGTGATTCAGAGCACTGAGCCTGGTTGCTTGGCGTGGGTTTTCCCATTCCCTTGCTTCATTTTGTCTTTCCCCACGGCACACCTCAGAAGGACTCTGTTCTTCTTCAGGTCCTTAGATGTCAGTTTAAAAGACTACTTGATGCACCAAAAAATGCCCATGCCAGCACTCCTGCATAAACACAGAGCTGGGGAGCAGAAGCCTGAGTTGAATGTTCATGTTAGAGTTGGGGGCTGGAACTATGTTTGTTTGGTTTTTCTCTTTGTTTTCCAAAAATCAGTGCTGTCAAGTGATAAAAATGTGCAGGGGCTGAGAAGCCGCAACGTGAGGGAGAGCCGGCGCTGAAACGATGGCTGCAGCGGCGCGCGCCGTGCGACGGCCACGGGGGCTTTTCCAGAGAAGCCAGTGGGTTCTCCCGGCCCTAGGGAAGGGGCTCCCCTCATCTGCTGACTCCGGGGGCAGGCAGGGCCCCCAGGCCGGCCCTGCTCTGCCCAGGCCAGCACGCGGCTCTGCCATTCGTCTCCGTTCGGCGGGATGCTCCCCTGGGATGGGACGGCCTGGAGCGACGGCCCGCGGGGCGCTCTGCGTGCGCGGGGCTCCCTGCTCCAGGTGCACCCAGACTTTCAGGGCAGAGGGACCTCCCTTTCCGTCCCTGTTTTGTCTCCAGGACTCCTGGCAATATTCGGAGTGGCTCCAGGTCGGGTAGGTTGATGAGGGGCTGTTTTGGGGAACTGAGCAGATGCTTTCTCAGCAAATACAAAACTTCTCTGTGGTCCTTTGTTTTCACTTCTGTTTTTCATTACTTCTTCTAATATTTTGTCCCTGATCCTGCAGATTTTTATGTAAATGGGATCTTAAGATTCATCTGATTGTGCTTTCCATTTGTTTTGTCATTTTTCAATAAAAAGGGAGAGAGAAAAGACCAATAAGGCGTAAAAAGCTCAGCAAAGCTCATACACTGGGATAACCGGGATGCAAAGCAGAGTGCTCCCAATGCGGATCATGCCCTGGCCTACGAACCATAACCTTTTGCTCACCAGATCAGAAGCAGGTGGGGAAAAACGCATTTGGAGTCTGACCACATGGGCTGCAATATAATTAAGGTCTGTCTTCAAACACTACGTGATGTTTCTCTGTCAGCTACCGCCGCAGCTTCCAGAAGAACAATATCCCTTCGTATCCAAATGCGTGGCATGTTGTGTCAGCTCGGACCGGTCGAGCTGTGGACACCTCCGTGCCCCTCCGCACTGTCCCAACGGCCAACAAGGCACAAGGGTTTCCAGGGAGGAAGGGGAGCCCAGGCCAGAAGACGCTTTCAAGGACCTGGCAGAAAGCCCCAGGCCCTGCACGTGGCCAGAAACGGGGCTTGGCTGTTTCCCTGCCGAAGGAGGACAGTGAAAGTTGCGGGAGGTTCACGGAAGGAGAGCAAGAGGACCAGGAAATTTGGTTATATGAGGAGGGACGGACAAGAGGGGAGTCTTCAGTGCTGAGCAGGAAGACATGTAGGAATGTTGTATAAAGCAAGGAATGCTTCTGAGGATGGCGAAAGCACACATCTGTTTGGTCGCCCAAGGAAAAGGGATATCCGGTGAGAGAAAAAGGCAGTGCTCTGGGAATTCACACGCACACCCGCAGCAGGAACCAGTGGAAGGCAACGGCAAGCAGCACCCAGAACTGCCAAGGATGGGAAGCACGTGTGTGTGTGTGTATGTGCATATACATAGGTGAGTTTGTGTGCATGTGTACATATATGCACACAACCACACACTCACATATATATACATATGTGGATGTGAAGCTGCTGGAGAGAGCGCAGCGCAGGGCTACCAGGATGATCAGAGGCCTGGAACATCTACCCTGTGAGCAAAGGCTGAGGGAGCTGGGCCTGTTCAGCCTGGAGAAGAGGAGGCTGAGGGGGGACCTGATCAGTGTCTATAAATACCTCAAGGGAGGCAGTGAGGAGGAGGGGGCGGCCTCTTTTCAGTGGTGGCCAGCGACAGGACTAGAGGAAATGGCCACAAACTGAAGCACCAAAAGTTCCACAGGAACTTAAGAAAAAACTTCTTGACAGTGAGGGTGCCAGAGCCCTGGCACAGGCTGCCCAGGGAGGCTGTGGAGTCTCCTTCTCTGGAGCTCTTCCAAACCTGTCTGGGTGCCGCCCTGTGCCCCGTGCTCTGGTGTCCCTGCTGGAGCAGGGGGTTGGACTGGATGAGCTCTGAGGTCCCTTCCAACCTTAAGCATTCTGTGAGTCTATGATATATATAGATGCTCATGGCAACTTTATGTTCCTATGGAGAAGTAATAAAACGAGAACCCACTGCCCTCATCCCGAAACTGCCTCTTGTGCGGCTCCCACACAGCGCAGAGCAGAAAGGGATGATTTGGTGCTCGGCGCAGATTTGGAGCCTCCGTGTCCTGACTTTCTGTGCGCTGCTCTGTCCCCTGGCAAGGCGCTTCCAGGAACACCAGGAATTCCCGCAGCAAAGCGAGCGCCTGTGCCCAGGGCTGCCGGGGAGGCTCCCATTGAGGTTGCAACACCTGGGCAGATGTTACAGACCAACTCTCATAGGCTGAGGGGGAAACACCCCCTGGCAGCCAGGGCAGGAGGAAGCGGGTGTGTGGAGGGAGGGCAGAAGAACAATTATTGTGCCAAAAAAAGCTCTGCCGCTGGGACAGCCTCATCAAGAATCACTGAATCACAGCGTGGTGGAGGCTGGAAGGGACCTCTGGAGATCACCTAGTCCAACCTCACTACTCAAGCAGGGAGCACGGGGCACAGGGTCATTTCAAAAGGATGCAATGAGAGGTTTAAAACCTATTCGGCAAAGTCTTTATCCCAAGAGAGCTTTAAACACACCTCAGAACGCAGAAGAGAGGCACATTAAAACTTAGTGAAGTAGTCATGCTATATCTGGCCAGAAAAAATGTACCAGCCCAAACCTGAAGCCCACTTTCTGTCGGGCATTTTTCTGCTAGCTGATTCTCACCAGTCTCCCTCCACAGGCACCACCTTCACCCCACGTACTCAGAGCCTCAAGTCCAGCAAACACCTAAAGAGCTCAGTGGAAAAGTAACTGTCCTCTGGCAACCAAGGCCCAGAGGTGTTAGGAAAAGGCACTTTCCACCTTCAGTCCATACCTGGCGTTCCCGGCTCGCGGATGCCTTGTCCCTTACCTTCAACCCGGGCATCTCCCCCTGGATCCTTTGTCACTGGGAGCGAATGGAGACCCTGGGTGGGTGCCTGGCCAAAGCGACCGCTCGCTGCCCTCTTCACACGAACGCTGCTGGCTGGCACCTCCGGGGCTGCATGGACCAAGCGGGGCTGCCTGCGAACGCGCTGTGCCCTCAGTGAGAAAGTCCAAAGGAGGCTGCCAATTGTTTACTCAGCCCGGTGGGTGTTTAACCAAATACAGGCCTTTCTCATTGAACCCACCCAGGGGCTGATTTAAAGATAATGAATGGAGGATGGGGGGTGAAAACTCCCTCATTGCTCCTTTTTTTTCTTCTTTTTCCATTAGCTGTTGAAAAAATAAACTCTAATTCCTCCGTCTGGGGAATATAAAAGAAGGTACTTAACACTCAGAAGCAAAGCCAAGCCATTTTTGCAACTGTTTTATAAGACTCCTTGGAAAATGATATCTCTAGCAATTTTCATATATTGCACTCTAAAGGAGTAACAAGTATTTGTTCATTAGGCCTCTGAGCTGTGCTTCGGGTACCTTATGTACATAAGGAGTAGAAAAGATCACAGGCCAGCTCTGGTGAAATCCTGCACAGCAACATTACCCTGGGCTTGGGGGCCAAACGCCAGGGAGGATTCTCTGTCCCAGTCATGGGAGTGACTGAAGAGGGCTTTTCAATTCGGAAAGTTTCTTCCAAAAGAAAGCTGTTGCTGACTAAGGACAGGAGCAGAAGCAAGCAAGTATGTACAGAATAAAGAAGGCAACTGTATTTCCACAAGCCGTAGGGGAAAAAAAAAGAAAGAAAAAAAAGAAGATTGATACTAATTTAGTTTGGACTCCCCTCCTCAAAAAATAAACCAACAGAAAAAGAAAGAAGGAAACAAAACAACCCAAACAGTTTCTCCTTTCTTTGGCCTGCTTTTCTACAGGTCTTTCCAGGAACAAATCTGGAAGGCTCATGCTGAAACTTGGGGGGCTGCCACTGGTGCAGGCACTGAGCCCTGTTAGAAATCCAATGTGCCATATACTACCACATGTCACAGAATATCGGAAAGCACAGCACACGGTGTGCCAGAGCCAAAGATTTGAAACAGCTGGGAATTTTACTTGGGTAAAGCACCCAGGTGCTAGGCTCAGCTCAGGGCTGCGATGGAGGCGAGGGGGTGACTGAGAGACAGGGATCCTTCCCGGCGGGCTCATGGAGCTGCTGCTGCAAAGGACCACGGCTTTTCACAGCGATGGATCTCTTGGATAAAGAGCATCTCCTGCCTATCCCTACCCAGCTAAAACCCAGTCATTAAGGGATGTATTTATTAATACATTCCTTCCCACCTGTCTCTGTGATCTCATCCTCCCCAACTCTCATCTCTTCTCTGTTAACCCCTTATGCAGTGCCAAAGCCTCCGGGAGCTCTCTAGAGCAGCTCCTCTGCCCATCTGCAGCATATCACTTACAGCCAGTTTATCTAAATCCCCTTTTGTAGCCTTTTGGCATTATACGAGACAATAAAACAATACCTTCACTACCCAAGAGCTTTGCAGTAAAACCAGGATTTTTCAAAAACACGTACAGCTTTGTAGAATGGCTATTATGAAATACGTCCTTGTCATTTTTCTGGGGCCATTCAGCAGCAGATGTCAGACAGGTTAATTATTATCATTTATTTGTGCAGGGAAGGTCATTAGAGTTGTCTGCAATACAGAGCACCCACGCCTGTTAGGCAAAAAGCAGATGCTGCATGGATAGAGGCTGCAGAAGCCACCTGCTCACAGCACCTTGCTGTGATTCTTCTGCCTTCAGGCTGGAGAAAAACACTTCTAGCAGTCAGTAAAAAGAATTAGTCTCTCTGGCCTGCTCTGCCCTTCCCTCTCTGGTGCAACCGGCACGGAGGGAGCTAATTTTGGACAGTCATTAAAGTTGGTGATCTGACCTTTTTGTTTCATGTGGGTAGGACAGCCCACCAGGCCCACGTCAGCCACTGCGGAACAAGCCTCAGGAAAAGAGGAGAGTGTCAGACAGCGAGATAAAAATCCTGAGCTTAGGCCTAACCTCCAAAGCTACGAGACCTCCTTGTCCTGTAATAAATCTTTAACCCAAAGCCAGCAGGGCATTTCCACTTTGTAAAGGTTAACTTTCAGGTCAAGGGGAGCATCGATGTGCACAGGTTATTCACATACTATTTCACTTCATGCTCCTTCTCCTGCCCGAAAGAAGCAACCGTGATCTTTCAGTGGGGCTTCCCGTGTTGCGCTGACTCTGGGTTGGTCGATTTACTTAGGAAAGAGCTGGAGTTTGCCTTGCAGCAGACATCTTTCTGAAGGGAGTCTCTGGTGATGCATGGGGTAGGGATTTGTCCATGCAATTTTAGCAGGTAAGGAACTAGATGTGCTGTGCTAAGCCCAAGGGGCACACCAAGCTTTATCTCCCAGATGCAAAGCCAAAGCAGGAAACAGAAAGCACGTGTGCTTGCAGCAGAAAGAGGCTAAGAAGCCAGGCCGCCCAAGCTAGATTTCTGCCTCTTTGGAGAGCATGGAGACCTCTGCTCATCTAAGCCAACCTCTTGTGTAAACGCCTGGGAGGACTTCTCAAAGCTCTGTTAGAGCACATGCTCCAGAAAGCCCCTGCAAAACGCTCAACACGGATAAGCTTCTGCCTTCTTCCATTAGGAATTCCTGTTTCCACGGTCATCACCCCCACTGTTAGGATTGTTAACATCTTATTTTAATACCTGGTGAGCATCCACTTTGAGGAATTGGGGTTTCCTGCAGCTTTGTCTGCTCTGCTGCTTATCGTTTTCCATTGCATAAAGACTCAAGCTCAGTGAGGAAGCCTTTACTCAGCTGCTTCTCTTTCACTGGGTATTCCCACATGCCATAAAGGAGCACAACCGACATTCCACTTGCCCCTCTTCCTGATAAACCCACACTCGGGCAAGTAGATGATACTAAGAGCAATAGTTTAGTTTTCAAGACCACTGTTTTCATTACATTTTAGGTCCTCACTAGGAAAAACATCTTTGCAGCTGATGAGACACTTGAAATTCAAGAGGATCGGCACAGGTTTTGTTCTCTTTCCTCTCTTCCACCTTCCATCTAAACAGTGTTTTTTCCAGAAACACCATGTTCATGAAGCCCTAGTGCACAGAGCCTTAGTAAGGCTTTACCTCTGAGCCCTTGCTGGTAACTCTGCAGCTAGTGGCAGGTCCATCAATAAGGCTAATGGCTTCAGGTTGAAGAGAGCTCGTGCACTAAGCCACAGGTGTGCACAGGACAAGGAATCGAAGGAACCAGCATCCTAATCAGAAAAGCCAGGCAGGAACAGGCCTTCTAATGGGAAGAGCTGGGTAAGAAAAGAAGAAAAGGAAGGATAAAGCTCCCTTTGTTGGAGGGAAAGAAAAAAAAAGGAGGCAGCTTTTCCTACAGTAAAGTCTATCACCTCCTTATCAACTGAGAAATGATGATTCAAGCACTGACTTCACTGTATCTACCTGAATAATCTATTGACTGCTGATTAAGAAACAGCAGTTTTTATCTCATTTGTGATAAATGCAGCCTACTGAAGCTGCAAGCCTTTGCAAATATTATTATTGAACACCTGCATTACAGTTGCTCTAACAGATGGGTTTTACACCCTGAAACCCAGTAGGCCCTTTACACCAGACTGCTGCAACAAGTCTTGAGTTGCCACTGAAACTGAAACGTGTCCCCAAGAGCTTCAGCACCCACGGGCTGCATCTGTTTTTATGATGGGGGCATTTTAGGCCAGGGGCCCATATTAAGGCTGCATCTCACTTCTGACTATGCCCACAGTCCTCCAACTGGTCATAAATCAAGAAGGGCCATCTGCAAGAGGGCAGGATGGCTGTTCACGTGCCACGCGCTTGCCCTGCGTAGGCACGGGAAGCCGAGCGCCTCTCGGAGCTTTGTGCCCGGGCCACCTGCAGCGACAGCCCAGGCTGCCAGGACACGGGGTACGTGGCTTCTGGGCGCATGTTTCAGCTGGGGGAATGGAGAGGCCCAGCTTAGAGGAGATGAGGGAGAGGGTCTGGGGACCCGTGTGTGTGTGAGGCAGAGAAGGAAGGAGAGGAAGGAGGAGGGCGATACAAAGGAAGAGAGGAAGAGACAGAGGGAGAGCCAGAGAGAAAGAGGGAAAGGGAAACAGAGCAGAGAGGTGGACAAAAAGACAAGGAAAAAAAAAAAAAAAAAGACAGAAGAAACAAAGACAGAGAAAATAGAAATGGTGAGAGAGAAAGAAATGGCAAGAAACAGTGAGGGACCAAAACAGCCTGAGAAAGAAAGTGAGAGGACAACAGAGATGGAAGGAAAGAAAACGAGACAAGGAAAAAAAGGCGGGCCACAGAGAAATGGAGGGGAAATGCCGAGAGAGTGGGGGATGCTGATGGCCATAGGAAGAGATACAGGGAGGAGGGCAGGAAGGGGACAGAAACTGGGAACAGAGAAAGGGAGAGAGGGGTGCACTCACATTGGGCACAGACATCCCAGAGGACAGGAGAAAGAGGATGGGAGACAGAAAGGGAGAGGGAGGCAGAGAAGAGAGAGCTGAAATATGTTGTGGAGAAGTGCGACATAGAGACAGCAGTTGGTAGCCCAGCCCCAAGGCTGCAGCTCAAGCATGTTCTTGGCAGCTGAAAAAGGTGAGGTGCAAAGAGTTGTGAAACTGCCTCTGGATGCTCCTATTAAAAAAAAAATGGGAAGGAACTTAGCACTTCCTTTAAAAATAATGTCACCAGAATGTGTGACTCGGTTATTCATTTTTTTTATTTTAAGAAGAAACATACCTGATTGTGGGAACTTGCTGAGATCTAAACAAATAAAGACCTTCATCTGCACTGCAGTTCTGCTTATAGTAAAATACCAAAGATGCTGCACTCCTAACACTACTGTATTAACACAGGCATGAGACAAGAGCTTCACTCTAGCCTGTGACATAAAACACACAAATATATGGGAAATAGATGAATAAAGCTTTATTAGCACCAATATAAAATAGCTGCTTAAAGATTTTGAAATAGGAGCAAGGCAGAAACATGGGAGGATGAGGCACTGAGTACGGGGCAAATGGGGAGTCAGGCCTCTTTAATATCTTTATCCATGATGTGGATGAGGGGATTGAGTGCACCCTCAGCACATTTGCAGTTGAGAGAAAGAGTTCATCTGCCTGAGGGTAGGAGGGCTCTATAGGGGGATCAGGACAGGCCGGATAGATGGGCTGAGACCAAGCGTACGAGGTTCATCAAGGCCAAGGGCCGGGTCCTGCATGTCAGTCACAACAACCCCGTGCAGCACTGCAGGCTTGGGGCAGAGGGGCAGGAGAGCTGCAGGCAGGAAAGGACCTGGGGCTGCTGGTCGGCAGCAGCTAAAGATGAGCCAGCAGCGAGCCCAGGGGCCTGGCCTGCGTCAGGAACAGAGCAGCCAGCAGGAGCAGGGAAGGGATCCTCCCCCTGAACCCGGCGCTGGTGAGGCCGCACCTCGAATCCTGTGTCCAGTTTTGGGCCCCTCGCTACAGGAAGGACATGGAGGTGCTGGAGCGTGGAGCAAAGCTGGTGCAGGGGCTGGAGCAGAGACCGTCCGAGGAGCAGCTGAGGGAGCTGCGGTTACTTAGTCTGGAGAAAGGGAGACTCCGGGGAGGAGTCTCTACAACTGCCTGGAAGGAGGTTGCAGTGAAGCGAGGGTCCCTCTCTTCTGCAGAATAAATATGGATAGGACAAGAGGAAATGGCCTCAAGTTGCATCAGGGCAGGTTCAGGTTGGACATCAGGAAGAATTTCTACATGGAAAGAGTGGTGAAGCAGTGGAACAGACTGCCCAGGAAAGTGATGGAGTCACCGTCCCTGGCAGTGCTCAAGAAACGTGTAGATGAGGCACTTGGGGACATGGTTAAGAGACAGGGCCGCTGCAGAATTTACAGCTGGACTCCATGATCTTGAATGTCTCTTCCAACCATAACTATTCTAGGATTCTGTCTATGATTAAAAAGAAGCAGGCTAACAGTGCCTGGCAGGGCTTAACGCAATCCCTCCTTGTCTCATTTATTATTCTCCCTGCCCATTCAGCACAGCTTCCCTCTCCATCACCCCTAGGACAACAGCAGCTGCTATTCCAAACAAAAGCTGCACCAAGGTATTCAAACAGAGCTAAAACCAAGCACGTTTGACGGCCACATACACGAACCACAAAACAGAGCTACTGCGACTATCTAAAGCTAAGCATGGAAGAAATAATCAAGAAACTTCAGGATTTTAGTTAAACAAAATGCAGAATGATGACTTTAAATTGGCCCTGCTGAAGTGCTACAAGAAGAAAAGCAGGTAAAAATAAATGGGGTAAAAATGCATAGTTGTTTTACATAGCAATTTAATCTGGAACTGCAAATGCTATAATGCTGTAATCATGGTCTGCAGTCATTTTTCAGGGCTACTGATGGAGAAAAGTGCAGAAATTCAGCCTTTAACTATTAGAAATATCACTATATGACAGCTATCTAATGCATTAAAACTAAATAGCTGTAGTGTATCAAAGTTGAAAGTTTATGACAGACCAAGTAAAAAAAATATTGGAATACCTTTTGTCCTCAATTTCTTCAAGTTAAATAATCAAGACTAAAATAATAAAAATACAGACTCTTTAATTCAAAGTGTGTTGTAGGCACTGTAATTTGACAGACAGACACATCAGGATTATACCTTCTGGGAAGCACCCCTCACTTTGCAGACAGGAACAGACTGACCCGTGAAGTCGCTTGCCAGGCCATGCAGTCAGTCCATTCAGTAGGAGACGGAAGCATCTCGCAGATGAACGAAGGCAGATGGAATTAGCTGAGCCTAGAGCAGAAGCCAGCGCCTTGACCAAGCTCCTCCCTCCATCTGCTAACACTGACCTACTGCTGGCTCATCTACTCTGCTTCTCCTGAGTTCTTGTTCCCTTCATCTTCTTTCCTTCCTATCATAACAGCACCCCAGTTTTAATTTGTCCCAAAATCCTGACTGCCATTAGCTTCCATCCCACTGATGCATTGGACCTCTGCTGCCTCTCTTGCTCTTGTTCCTGGAGCATGAATTCCCCTTCCTAAGACTTCTCACGTTAAGACTCAGTCCCTTTGTGGAGCCTCAGGAGCGAGGCTAAACCCAGGCTAAGTCCTGCCTAAGGCCCAGGCCACCTCTTACCACGCTGCACAACACTCCCTTCTGACTCACCCAAGAGGGCTACTTTGGAAAGCTGCTTCCACAAGTCACAGACTTGTGCTACAACGATGTAGCACACAATCTTAGCGTAAATGGGTGCTCCTGGCTCCCTGCACTCTACAACACCGGCAAGTCTCTGAAGCTCTACACCGTGAATGAGACAATAGCCCTCATATTTTTTGCTTCCCTGCTGCTCCTTGGTAATACAAGGAAGTCCATATTCAATTACCCTAAAATAGTATCTGACCTTGGGAAAATAATCTCAGCTTTCATCGTCAAAGGAACAGAGAGAGACACTGGTGCCATCATGGGCAGCGTAACTCAGGCAAGGGTTAACTGGTATGAAGAGTTCAAAACCTTATTTCCTCTGTCTGCAAAGCAAGTATAAACTAACATCCTAGTTCATACAGTCATTTAAAAACGTGCTGCATCAATGTTTGCAAATGCTGTGAAAGACTTTGGGAAATAGCCTGAAGAAAAGCAAAGTATTCATATTTTTATTTTGAATAAGTCTGACTAGTGCACCTAGCTGTCATTTTTTTGTGCCTGATTAGTGGCAATAGGCAGTTTCCCATTTAATTCCAGGCAGCTGCTAGAGAAGAGCTGCAGGCAGATGCAATCTGGAGACTGCGGAACTCAGCTCAATGCCATTTCTACGGCAGCATTTATTCTCCTCTACTCCCATTTATTATTAATTTGTATTTATATCTAACTCTTGCCTGTAGTTAGCCTCTGCCAGAGGCTTTAATCATTAGAAGTAACTAGGAGGAAGAAAATGGAAAGAAGTGGAAAGAAGTAACTGCCAGGAATTGGGCTTTTACCCCTCCTTATAGTTCTGGCGAGGTGAGAAATGATACAGAGCCTGGGATATGTAGAAAAACAACAGCTGGCAGAGCAGGGCAGAACAGCAGGCCTGTTTGTCAAGTCTGCTACATCTTTAGCACTAGAGGTGTGAAGGAAACTGCCCTATCACAGCTCGTTCCTTCTAAGCAAGCTTGCTTGGTTCCTGCACTTTGCAGAGCTTTACATCCCTTCTACATTTCTAGCCATTCAACAACAGATGGTCTTGAATTGGATTTCACATTTTCTGAATCCACTAACCCCTTGGTTTCAGTAAGATCACTGAGTTCACACTGAGTTCCACAGTATAAAAATATACTTTTCCCTGTCAACTCTCAATGCACTGTCTTTTAAGTTGATATAAGTACAAAGAAAGAGAAATGGGAGTACCTGGAGAGATTTTTCCCTGCCCTCTCCAAAGTAAACAATTGTAATTAAACCCGTGGAATTAATACTATTTGTTTTCCACTCATAACTTTTTGGGTTTCAAAATCTTTTTCATCTCCTGCATGTTTTTCTTTTATGACTTCTGAGTAGAGCTGAACAGTTTGTTCCAGGGGGGACAACACCAATATTTTAATAGTGGCACTCTGTATTTTTCAAATCATTCCTTATCCATCTTTACATTTTATTCACTTGTTTTTCCTTCACTTTACTGTAAATGAGAAGCCCACTCAGTATCATCTTTCTGCTGTAGGTAAGATTAATGTAATTCACTGCAAAGATTGTTCATAAATGTTCCAAAATTGAGAAAAAGACATCAAATATACATGCTGTGCATGATAACATTTCCCCCAGCAGTGTGGGAGATACTGAATTTATTGCACACATCCCTCAAAAGTTCCCAGATATCCAGGAGGCCTGCAAGTCTAAGAATGAGTCTTGATCTCAAGTTAGATTTTGGAAATTCTTCCCCAGGTCTTTTCCAGCAGAAGTTTGCTCCAGCAGTTTACCTGGCCAAAGCGCGACTTCGTTTTATTCTGCCTGACACCAACATTATTGTCTTTAGGCTTCCAACAGGAATGTTGATACAAACACAGAAAATCCATCTTCCACTAATTCTCAGTCATAATGAAGGCTCTTCATCGCTCCTCCTCCAAATCTCTTCCTTTCTGAGAAGCCAGGAATCTAAAGATGGAAAAGATTTCACGTCAGAATCAGCGTGAGCTCCCTTCAGCCCTCATCAGTGTGCCTGTTACCAAGCCAACTGCAGCCATGCCCTCCTCTTCCATGTCGGCTCCTCAATGAGGACTGAAGAAACGCTTCAGTTTGTTCCTACAGGAGCACTATTTATTAAATGGGATATAAACCCGGAGCCTGGATCGTTTGTGCTTCAGGGCTCCCTACTTGCAATGAAAGCCTTAATTTCTCAGGCAAATTCTGCCCTAAGTCCCTGTTTCTGCCAATTTTAATTGCATGCAGAATCTCTCCCACCCTTACTTTTAAAACTATAGAACAGTGTTACTATATCTATATATACTTGCTGTTGAGACTTAACCTCTCCTGCCTTAAGACAGCAGCCTTTCACTGGTAGCTGAAAGACCACTTGGTGAAAATCTTTAAGAAAACTACCAGAAGAAGAAGGACTGCAAACAGTGCAAGGCATTATTATCACTTCTGGCTTTGCAGCCTATGTGCAGGCACAGCTTTCCTTATGAGAGCCAGTGCTTACAAGGAAAGTCTACTCCACAAACTTCTCTGGCTTCATGTTGTTTCAAATAGATTTGCAATGCAGTGCACCCACAAATAAACAACAGGGACTGAATGATCTCTAAGACGGTATTAGAGGGCTATCCTACCAGTGGCAGCATAAAACAATGTGATTACAGCCTAAAAGTAACATTTATATGTCTAACTACACACAAGCAGAAATGACAGAATGAGTAAACACATCCCCAAAGCAATTCCATGTTCTCATAGCAAACACAGTAGTGTATCAAGGAGGAAAGTGTCAGCAAACAACTGTATATCAAACTATTGCCCAAAACCAGGAAAATGTGGGCAGATATGGCTCGTGTGGAAAGAGAACGCAGTTTATAATACTAAGTAGGCTGCTCAGGTTACACACTTGACCAGCAAATCAAAAAAGCTAAAGAGTTTACCCAAAATGAAAGCACGGTGAAGAACCACAGTTTCTATATTGATTAAAAACTAAAAAATAAATATTTCATTTATTTATTTATATAAATATATAAATAAATAAATATATAAATAGAGAGGATGGGGTCAGACTCTTTTCAGTGGTGCCCAGCGACAGGATGAGATGCACTGGGCACAAACTGAAACACAGTAAGTTCCATCTGAACCTAAGGAAAAACTTCTTTACTGTGAGGGTGACAGTGCACTACAACAGGTTGCCCAGAGAGGTTGCAAAGTCTCCATCCTTGGAGATATGGAGATATTTAAAACCTGTGTTGACAGGGTCCTGGGCAACCTGCACAAAGCTATATTGCTTGGAAAGGGGCCAGGGGAGACTAGTTGATCTCTACAGGTTCCCTCCAAATTCAACTGCTTCTGCATTCCAATTCTGTACTTGAAATTTTGTTGAGGCTTTCGGGCCCCAGACTCAAACAGATATGCAACACATTCATCAAAGAATTATTTTGCTTGACTCTCAAATGCTAGCATCCCTAGGGAAAAGCTAGGCAATTTCGCACAACAGTTTGTCTAACCAAAATTGCCTTGGGAATTCAGAAGAGAAAAATGTTACCATTATAACTCAAAAGTAGAGAGTTTTTATAGTATCTCCTTCGGCACTTTTATATTAAAGGCACTAATTAAGAGGAATTATTATTTATGTTAGATCTGACTAATACCATAACTGCAAGCAATCTGGAGCTTATCCTTCCCCTCATACTGAAGAATTCTATAATAAAAGTGACTCAAAAAATGATGGAAGAGACCCATTGTAGAATACTCAAAAACACATTTACAAAATTTATATTAAATGGAAATTTTCAAATAATAACATTAAGAGGTTACACTGGAATTTCCAGTTACCATTTGGATTTTGTAACTTTAAATGTGACTATCCACTATCCAAGATCCATTTCAAGCTTTCTAGCTGCTGACAGTGAAGGAGATCAAAGAAGTCATAAGCAGGCTGTCATAAGCAGGCTGTAATCTTTGGCACATGGCTTTAAGGAATATGATCTCTGGTTAGTCACTAAAAGTGATCCAATACATAAAACCTGTGCACCATGAATCAAAGACAGCCAGCACATCAGCAGATTTTTGTGTTAAGCTATTATCTCCGTGAAAGTGAGACTTCCTTCTCCTAGAATGTGGAGGTGGGATGGGGGAGAAAAAGGCATCTTGCAGAACCGAAATGGGAAAGACAAAATTTGTTTTTAAATGGCAGAAAAAAAAAATCCTCATGAAAAGTAAGCATTATGTAACCTCCAATTCATTTTTATTCCCCCACTCTCCCTAAGGCACTTTCAGCACAGCTATATTTATACTTCTGATTGTATTTCAGAGATGCTATTCACTGTAATCTGCAGGCACCTTGCAATTGTGCTGAACAGAACCTGACCATCCTCTGCAGGGCAGACTGTAGATGGGAAAAGGAGCTGAAGTGACCTGTCCAAACCAAGAGAGTCACTTTGCTCATTCTTCACTAAAAAAGAAACCAGGTGATTTGATGACCCAGCAATGAATCACAGCTGGTATCATTCTGCCAGTCTCTTATTTTACAAAAATCACCTGCAGAAAACATAAAATGCTACATCCAGCTGTGAAAACAGCCTTTTGATTGACTGTCAAGGCAGCATCTCTGGCCTAAGTCTGTACCTGATCAGACTGAAGCTACGAGATCAGAGAGAGAGACTGTGTTTCTTTTTTATCTCAGCTGTGCAACCTCTACTATATTAGCATTTTCATTTATTTCACTGCCAAACAATTTCAGTGACAAAAGTCAGCCATTTTTCTGTCCATGCAAAGCAGCTGGGCTTCCACAGTTTAAAAAAGTCAACTACAAGCATGAATTAACATTTAAGTCACACGAAGCTCCTATTTTAAACAAAACTATCACCAGGTAACATTACCTTGGGAGAAACAAAATAAAAAAGGAGGAAAACATAACAAACCTGAGTGCCATCTCTTAAAAAGTATCTCTTCTCTATGACCTGAGGAAAAAAAAAATTAGAAAATTATCTTAGCAGGGACACCACATTCCTAACCTCAGACTCCAAACAGTACTTCACACAAGAGTACTAAAGCTCATGACTAAATGGCAGGGGGCAGAAGAATCAGAATCAAAGTCTTCTGCTCCAGGCCTACTGCTCCAAGCACTGGGCTATAACATGTCAAAGGAGTTGATACATTCAGCATTCTTATTCAAGCAGAGTGTTATCCTCAATTTCTATGCTCTTAATGTATTTAGCCCCCTTTAGTAATGCAGGTGACATTTACGGCATCTCTTACTGAAGAGTCAATGTTATTTCCACTCCTCTGTGCAGACAGAGTGGTTCTGAGCACCACCAAAAGCTCCTTCTTCAGGCATTCTGCAAGTGCTTTAGCAACTACAGTGGTTCTGAAGATGCACAGGGACGTAGGGTAGCCCGAGTTGCTCTTGAGGAATGACCCACCCACTCCCTGTGCTGAAGGATGCCTGTGGAGGCACTTCTGTCAGTCTAAGAATCAGAAGTAATTTGCATCACTCTGCACTATCTGCTCCCTCCTCCAAAGGAGATTTCTGATTAATTTCCTCTTTTCTATAGTATGATCTGTTACAGGAATGTGTTCTGCTTCACTATGGTCGCTTTGTCCAGGGGATAAAAAGCAGCTTAAGCCAGAGCATTCCTTCTGTCACTTCCACAGTGGGTCTACATAGACTTTTTTGTGCACAAAGGAGAGTAACACATTTTCATTTCTGAGGTCTGCTTTACTTAGGAACACTGCTAACCATAGCTTTATAATGCCCCACACTACTATCTTAGCGCACTGCGAATCTTCTGGCTGCCCAAGGACTCCAAAAATTGTATGCAGTACCTTTACAAACTCATGAATTCTTTTTTTCACTACTCTACATGGATCAAGAATCAGATTTCCAAGGGCATCTTTGCCCTCCCATACCTGCCTTGAATCAGCTCAAAAAGTGGAAAGTTAAAGAAATAGGTAATTCTTTTTCTATGCTCAAAACACAGATAGGGTTCAATACACAGAACAGTAAAATATAACTTAAATGACTTGACTCACCTTATCAAAAAACCTGCTTAGCTTGACAGCATTGGATGAGCCTGCAGCCAAATAACGAGGATTGGTGCAATCCTAGAGCACAAAAAAAGACCAACCAAGCACAAGGAAATCAAAACAAGGAAGCCATTCACAAGAAAACCAATACTTTTCTCTGACACATGCAATCAATTAAAGCAAATATAGCATATATGTTCTAATTTCAGATTCATATTCATTTGAGAGAAAAACAATGGTTTGTAAATAAAAGCGGACAGAACTGGTTGGGAAGCAGTAACAAAATGTTAGTCTTTTAAATTTAGATAAAGAGTAAGTGTTTTGAAGATTGGAATTCTAAATGAGAAAGAAAAATATCTAAAAAACAGAAGGGAAATGGTTTTAGAGGTATAGCATCAGCTAATACAGATATAACCCTGGCCAGATATTAAGCCTGACCTACAGAATAACACTGATTTTTCTCGAAAGATGAAGAAATAGCATCTTTCAACACTGTCCTGCACCTCCAGCCTAGCCTGGAGGTTACACTGTTTGCACTGGAGCAAAGGCCAGTTCCTTTGCTGTGAAGCAACCTGAAAAACTCAAGATTCCTGCTACAGTCTCCATATTTACCTCTGTTCACCAGCTAGCTACACAATCAGCTCACGATTTTTACAGGCTGAATGCAAGCTTGTGTGTGCATATAAGCATTCACACACACACACATAGATGTTACAGAAATAAATAACATGGGGTCTTGATATTTCATTCAAATATAATCTGTGTCAGATCAAAGAACAGGTAACAGAAAAATGAACTCCCAGTCATCTACTCTAAATTCACATCAGCTGATCTATCAACAATTAAACAAGGACTATTTGACTAAAGGTTAATCAAAATGTGCCTAAATCCAGCATTTCTGAGAAATTGTCTGGCAGCCCAATTTTCCTAATCAGAAAATCAGAATCATTGCTACATAGAATAGAAATGTCATTGGTGGCAAAGACACTAACCAAATTTATCTCTTCAGCATTGAAATCCTCAGCCAGGAAAGCCGTTCTGGTCAAAACTTCATTCCGCTTAGTTTCTGGGATTTGATCCAGTTTAGTTCCTATTACCAGCAGTGGAATCTGGTTATCAGCAAACTGTTCACGGTCATAGTCACTGTTGAAGAAGATAAATACAATCCTGGATGGCTTGATGGCCGTATTAGTGGGTAGAGGGTACAGATCAAGGAGCTCGCATCTCTGAATATCAAGAGCTCCTACAAATATTTTTAAGGACAGACAAGGAAACAAATTGTTACTGTGAAATATTGTTTCCTCATTAGAACAAAGATGGCTGTATAAACTGAATTCCAACAAGTCTTGATCCAGATATGAATGATCAGTAAAAACAGCCTTTTATAAGATAAATGATATTGCAATAAAATACCCAGTCATTCCCCTCAACAAATATGCTAACTTGTCTTCTGTTTTTATCTATAGCAAGATTAACAGAAAGTAATTAACACCAAGAACTTAGTCCAGCATTTGTGACAGACGAGGCATCTGCCACTGAGAGAAGTGAGGCTCTCAAAAATTATAACAGTCATGAAGAGTCTTTATGTGGAGAAAAATGAAGAAACTTCCAGCACATATAATGCAACCCCTCTTCTTTTTCACATTTCTTTAAAAACACTAGTGTAACAGCATAAACAGATAAACAATTGTGATTTTTCCTCTTCAAGATTTACTGTTTATTTACCTATTACTGCTCATGTGCATGATTTATCGATGATCTGAAAAATCTCCCTGCTTATCTGATTAACAGGAGCATGAAAATACAGCAGCATTGATAAAATGATAGGAAGGCAATTATGAGTATGATCTTTAAGCAGATTCTTTCATATCTCCTGTTCTTTTTCTTCCCTTCTTGTCTAATTTTCTGTAGATTTCAAGTAGTTTAGGGATGAATATTTCCACAACAGCCTAGAATTACTGTGTCTTACAGCACATACATGTTTTTCACTCACCCGTTGGTGACTAGAACCCCTGTTGGAGCGACATCCCTGTTGAGGGCTTCCAAAGACCAGCGATACAGATTCTGCGATGACTTCTTGTTGGTCAAATCATGCACTAAAATTATCCCTAAAGTAAAAGAGTAGGCAGCAAGATGCTATTTCACCATACACAGTTTTCCCTTTCTGAGCAAAACTGCATCTGCAGATTCCCAGGTACCTGGAAACTATGGAAGGGAAATACAACTGGCTGAACTACATTGAATGAGTTAAGGTGAAAATACCAAAATGCAACAGTTTTTTGTTTGTTTGTTTGCTTTTAAGCTTCTTATCAAAAGAAAAATGAGGGGAAAAAATACCAAAAAGGGGGAAAAGAACATCCATCCTTGTTTTTTATCTTTAACAGGCTGGCAAGCATTCCCTGAGTCTGTTCTAATCCTCTAATAATCTAATCCTAATGATACTGAATGGTATTAGCACAGCAGAGCCTTTTACTGTTCTACCTAGCTGGTAAACACATGATTCTTTCCTTGTCATGCAATCGAAGAAAGAGAAAGGCTGTCTTTTTGTTGTTTTGAAAGAATTACAGAGCATATTACCTTCCTGCATTTTCAAGAGCTGATGGAATGTACTTGCAGAGGTATCCAAAAGGGAAATTGGTTCTGATGAACTTTCACAGTCCATCAAATGCCTGGTAGGAACATGAGCTAGTAATATTCCATGTATTTAGGATTAAGCTTCTAGCCTTTTTCATTACTATGAGCTCTCAAAATGTAAAATCCAGAGATAAGAAAATTGCCAGCCAAACTTTTTAGCGGTACTGTTAACAGACACCCACTTCTGATAACCAGACTTCCTAACTCAATTATCAACTCCTGCTAGCAAATATCTTCTATTTACTCACACCTTCTGCCACCTGTGGAACGCTCCCACTTCCTCCAGGCTTTAAACTATCACTTATTCATGGATAGGATGGCGTTATACCTCTTATCCCTATCAGGATTTGTTCTCAGCACACATTTCACAGCCCACAGGTGTAGAAAATTTATTTCATTTAATCCTTCACCTTAGCTCCCAACGATGCCACCCACTGTACACACTAAAAGCAAATCACATTGCCACATTCTCCACCACCCCACATTATTCTGTAGAGAGACTCCTCTGAGAATTCTACCAGAAAATGAGCATCTCCCCGACATATCACAACCATTTCACTCTTTAAGAGCATTTATCTTGATGCTAGCAGAAAAAAAAAAAAAAAAAGAGCAATCTAACCTCGTATCCACATCCAGTACAGAAAGAGGAAACCTTATATATGTAAGCTTGGGTTATGGCAGCAAAATCAGAGGCACTGCTGCATAACCTCTGAGAAATATTTTCCACCTCCAGGCATCTTCTGCCTAAGTAACAGGCTCTCCCCCTATTTCGGTTTTTGGTTGGTCAGGTTCCTTACCTCTTCTATGGGAAAACCTATACATGCAGTTGGAACAGCAGGAAAGACAGTGTTAACATCAAGAAAGAGCAGGCAGGACCAGTGACTACTGAAGGAAATGTTCCTTCTAAATAAAAATCTGCAAACCACAGCCTTATTTCTTATTCACCGTCCCAGACTATCACCATCTACAACACAGACACGAGCACAGCAAAGCTGATGATCTGCAGTCATACCAAGAGTGAACGATACCTAATCTCCTGAGCAGCCCGGTCTCCCTGACAGGCTGCGCAGACGCTGCTGTAACCAAACATCAGCTGCCTTCTCATCTCAAACTTTTCAGATCACTGCAAGCCCAGGAAGGACAAATAGTCAGGCAGGAGAAGCGCACTCCTTTTCTTGCATCAGGTCAAAGAGAGGCAACTAACTACCAGAGAGCACAATTTTCCAATGTGAACTGACTAATAGCTTTTGTGCAATGGTAATAAAATAACCCAATTTTCATAAATTTTGTCTATTATCAGTCAGAATCAGAAGTTCAGAACTTCATTTCCTAACCTGTTGTTCTATGGTATTTCCAGCGCAAACTGGAATCCTGTGGACTTGGTATCTAAAAATCATCCGCTTTTTACATATAGCAAAGCAGCTTGCTTTCAGGCCTCTGTTTTGAGGGTACAATTCAACTCAACTATATAGAGGGCTCTTGTTGAACAATACAAACGTAAAGCACCTATTTGAAATTTTTCCTCTGTGAAAACAAGAAAAAAAGAAAGCTAAATAATCGCAGCATAAATGTTTACTGTATGGCTTAACACATAATTGAAAGGAGCTCAAATGATGATGAATATGAAATGGGAATCAAATAGAACATCTGGGACTAAATTTTCCAAAGCAGTCATTAACCTGGTATTCACTTACTTTCAGTGAACTGTCCTTGCATGTCTAATGAACGGTACTGATAGCATTTAGATGGTAGTCTCTAATGAGATACTGCATTTTAATTATGTTCATAATCTCTTATAAACTATTTCAACGTTAAAGATAAACTACTACAGCTCAGAGCTCAAAAGAAAGCATGCCATCCTTTCAAAGGCATTAAAATCTTTCTTTCCATTGACAGCAAATTGCAATGCTCAATTATTAAAAATCTCCTGCCAAATTAAGTTAGCAGAGGGCAAGATGATCACCAGATTATTACAATTTTCTGGGAGACCTGTTCAAACTTGCCAGGGTTGCCTTCAAAGTCCATGTAAATGCTTTATGGGCAGTAAACTTGTTCCGGGTCTAGGTTTTGCAGCTGAATAGATAAGAAAATATAAATTACACTAGACTTGGAAAAAAAGAGACCAGCTCTTATGTCTACAAATCAAAACCTCCCCGTTGAACCAAACTCAAGGAATGTTGCTCCAAACTTCAGAGTTAGGTGGTAGCAGAAAGCAATAAAAAGAGATAAAATCCAAGCAAACTTACCATTCAACAAGTTATAAAATACTGCTCGGGTACTTTTCACACTAGTGGCACTTCCCACTGAACCTCCAACATCCCACAGCTCAATATAGTAGGTCTTCTCTTCTGGAGTTCCTTCTTTGTAGTCATGTATCTGATGGAAAAGTTAGACCATACACAATCACTGCATCACCTTGTATTAACCCACACATCTTTTACGTATTCCACTGAAAGCAGTACTATATTTGGAGAGAAATTGGTAGATTCTAACATTGACATCATTTCAAATCTTTCAAGTAGATCAGGACTGACTGGACTGAGTCAGACAGTGTCACTGCAGCTCCGCCAAGAGATAAAGCTTGGTGAATCATCAGGGAACTTTCTTCCCCCTTAAACATTAGCAAACCTAATGACTCATGGAGTACTTGGAAATAGGGTGCTGCTAAAACAGGTGAAAAGATGAGGCTGTGATTTTGGTTTTTTTTTTTTTTTTTTCAGTTGTTAAAACTCATGTCAGTATTGCATAGTTGAGAATATTAGGAGGGAGGGACTATGTCACATTCAGATTGATCACATCTTTTTACTCTCCAAATTCTCTTCTACATCTCAAGTGAATCAACTTTCCTCTCAAGAGTTGCTGTGTAGGTTTGCTCCAGAGTCAAGGATTGCAATGTTCCTTTCCCAAAATTGTGGAAATGTAATTTGGCATTACTTGAAACTCATGCACAATAGGCCAGAATCACTCCCAGGATATGGCAAAATGTTTTAGGAAGAATGTAGCTTACAACAATGAAGGATGGAAGCATTTATCACCAGCCCACAACAGCTGTGGGTAGGCCAGAAAGGACCAGGTAAGTAAACCCACATTCTTGTAGTACTAAGCTCTGTTGCAAGTAGATGGCAACAGAAGTAACAATCCCTGCAGTCATGCTAGATATTCTCAAACAGATGGCAAAACATGTTCTCCAATATGTTTAGCTGACAATTCAGCTGTGCACTGAGTGTTTCTCAGGCAAGTTTAATTTAAAGCTGTGCATCCTTTGGTTTAAATGTGCCACCCAACAACTCACATTTTCCTGCTCACTGCAGTAAGGGGGCTTTATGAACAGGAAGAATTGTGGCTTTTTTAGATTGCAGTCTTGTAAAGTCACAATTTGCCTGCAAAAAAAAAATGCTCAGCATCTATTTGACATGTTTTGCTCTAACGGATTACAGTTTTTGGAAAAATATAACAGTAAAAGACACTTCCTTCAGGGGAGTAAAGTGATGAAATTCTCACTCTGAAATGTAAGGTTAGAGTTCAGTGCTTATCTTACATCCCTTAGAAGAACGAAAATCTGAATCAGGCCAGTTGAGATCTGAGCTTGGAACAAACAGTACTGCCCAGCACAATGGAGGCACAGTTGTTCTCTTGTTTTGCTTTCGGTGTACCAAAAGGAAGAGGAGGGGGAAAAAAAAAAAAAAAAAAAAAAGAGAGAGATGGGAATATCACCTACTCGGACATCCACTGAGCAGCCCACTGTCCAAGATGGGTTCCCCAGCACCTGGTTTTGGCACAGGAGGTGAACCAGCGAAGACTTGCCAACACCTGCAAACACACGCAGAGCACAACACCCATCAGAGGACGTGCTTGCGACGAACGCAAGCCCAGGCCGCCGCGCCAGGCGACCGTTAACGGCCAACGGTCATTGCCCAACGGCCGCCACGCGGGCCGGCTGCAGACTGAGGGCGGGTGGGGGGGGGGAGCGCCCCCTCCCCCCGCGCATGCGCCGCCCGTCAGCGGGGTGGGGGCGCGTGCTGGTGGGGGGAGGGGCAGGGACACTCACCGGAGTCGCCCAGCACCAGCACCTTGACCCTGTCCAAAGCGGCCATCTTACCCTGCCTAGCAACAGCCCCGGAACGCACCGCCCTCTCCCGGCAACGCCAACCACCGCTCACGCTCGCTGCGGATTTCTCCGCCCACTGGCTGCCCGCCTGAGCCGCCAAACGCCGCGGCGCCCTGTGATTGGCTCTCTCCCCCGTCGCTCATCCCCCCCCAAGCGTGGCGGCCCGCGCGGGAGGCGCCGCGCTGCGCGTGCGCCGTGTGACGTCATAGGCGCGCGGTGCCGTGACGCGCCGCTGCGGAGCCGCCGGAAGCGCCGCCCGGAGAGGGGAGAGCTCGGAGCGGCGGCAGGTCAGTGGCGGCGCCGCCATGTCGGCCCCGGCGCCATGTCGGCCCCGGCGCCGCTCCGCCCCGCAGCCCCCGGCGCCTCCCGCGCCTGGCGGGCCCGGGCGAGGACTAGGGGGGAGCGGCGAGAGCCCCCGCCTCGGCCGCTCGTGTTCCCCTTAACGGTCGCCCCTTCCGCCGCTCCCATGTTGGGCCGTCCGAGGGCCTCCCGCCGTGCTGCTCCCCAGCGCCTGCGTGGGCCCGGCTTTTTGGCCTCGGAGCAGCGGCTGCCCCCCTCGTGTGTGCCCTGACTGGTGTTTTCTTCAGGAGGTGCTGCCGAGTCCCTCGAGCCTGCAGCCCCGGAGGAGCCCACACACCCGGCTGCTGAAACACTCAGCCCGCAACAGGGTGGAGGGCAGGAAGCTGTGCAGGCAGTGCAAGAGGCTCTCTGCTTGGCGTGGGCTTAAGAGCTGAGGCTGGCGTCAATCCTGATGTGTTTTAGAAAGCTGGCACGCCTTGGGAAGGGGTCTGCAGGGTTCTGGCCTCTGAGGGATGGCTCGTGCTGCAAGAGGCCTGGGTGCAATGGGATGGGCTGGGAGTACTGGGTCAGCAAGCTGCTGCTGGCCGCCTCTGGCAAGTCTGGCCCTTGGCAGAGCTCCCACAGCGCAGGGAAGCTGCTCAGGTCTGCGGGCCTGCCAAATTTCCTTTTTTTTTTTCTTTTTTTTCCCCTCCTGGTTTAGTGAGATTGATTATTCCCTGGAGGGCCCGTGAGCACCTCCCAAAAGCAGTGAGCTCTTAAATGGATTCACTCACTTGTCGTTTCAGGTGGCATAGGGTAAATGTGGAAGGACTGTGTTATGAAACAGGTGTTCAGCATTGCACAGTAATGATACAGTTCCCTGAAACACCAGTAACCTAAGCTTTTTCAGCCCCAAAAGGGGAATTCGCATTGCTGCATTGGCTTCCTCTTGTGACTGCTAGGTCTGTTCATCAGATCTTCCCATTAGTTAATTCTACTGATTAAAATATCAGGGGGAAAAAAGAAACCCTAGCTTAAAAAAAAAAAAAAAAAAAGATTTTCTTTAATATTTTAGTCAATTTGGTGCCCAGAAGAGTCTTCTGAGTATCAGAACTGGCACAAGAGAACAGGCAGAGCCTCATGCTAGAGAATGTAACACTGCTCCTCTAGACGCAACGAGGAGTGATGAGAATTCCAGTTTTGCAGTCCGTTTCCTTTCAGATACTATTTAAAGCTAACACCACACAGGATGCCTAAGGCTTCTCTAATGGGGAAATTATGTGAAATTAAAGCTAATCAGATATCCTCTAGTTCCTTAATTTTCTATTTCTTTATTGCCTCCACAGTAGGTGCATTAGAGTTATTAGTTTGCTACACCACGATGAGCTATTTTTTTCCAAACATTTTACTTAATTGTTTCTGTTACTTTTCTCCCCCCAAATTCCTTAAGGACAGTTTATTTCTGGGAATATCATCTCTGATACTAAGCGTGGTGTGCTAGTTCTCATTGAATTCAGAATGCTAAGGAGGTTAACTCCTTTCTTCCTAGAAACTTCAAGAGGGTATTGCTTAAGATTACTGTACAGAAATCATGATGTAGGCTTGATATGTTTGAGAATTTCCTTTTTTTTTCCCTTAAGGAAAAAGAAAAGGAAAAGTTGGGGTGGAGGGAAGAGCCTACCCAAAGAACTATAGCACTTTACTATGTGGGACCAATGCTGAAAAGACTCAAAAATAGACTTGGTTGTGCTTTCCCTGGAATGCACTTAAATGGCACTGTGAATTGTAAGGTATTCTGATAACCACCGTTGAAATATTTTAGTGGCTTCATAGAATAGCTGAGTTACTTTAACATCTCTGCCCACTAAGTGGGAGAAGCTTGCTTTTCCCCATTCCTAACTGTGCTACAGTTGTAACTATTAATGGGTCTATGTCTGTGGAATGTTTGTGTCTGTGTACATGCACATATACATTCCTTTACCTAAATATTGCTCTTATATGACCCAGAGACCATTACATCCTGAGTTGCATCCTGAGCTTACATTGCTTACTTTCTGCCTGGCAAGGTCAGGCTTTATTGCCTGATCGTTGACAGTGTGTGTGTGTGTGTGTGTGTGTGTGTGTGTGTGTGTATAAAAAACTTGAGTGAAAATGTCCTCTTTTCAACAAGTCCCTTCAGCATGTTCCTCTGCCTTTTTGTGCCTCAGGAGCACAACAGTTCTTAAAATCGCCCTCTATTACCTTGTGGCTCTCTGGTGTAACTTTATAGCATGTCAAAAAGAAGATTGTTCTTTTCTCCTTTAGATATTTTAAAATAAACATGTCTATATACCAACTTTAGGGCAAGTCTTGCAACAAAAATGTAAGATTTCATGTGAAGATTGCGGGAGAAGGACAGGTCAGTAGAGTTCCCGAAGTCCTCAGGGGATGGGCTTCAGTCAGCTTTTGGGAATATGCCAGAAGACCTTAGGCTGGCAAGTGATCTGATTATATGACAATTCAGGCTGATAGGAGCATGCTGCTTAGGTCCTCCTCTCCTTACAGCAAGAGCAGACTTCAGAATGGAGGGTTTTGTGTCATTTTTTAAAGTGGACAAATAGCTGTTAGTGTTTGATGTTAGGCTGTATATATATGGAAAATCTTGGTGGCATATTTCCACGTCATAATTCAGAGAGACTTGTTTCTTCCTTTGTTTGACAGGCTTCAGAATGAGTCCTGACAGCTTAACCTCATCTTCTAGAAGACAATTTTAAATTTTATTAGAGTAAGAGATTAAAAAAGGAGGATCTGTGATTGATGAACTGAGATGCTGTACACAGTGACTCACAGAAGCCTATTATGCTTGGAGATCCACAGTTATAGGTGAGCCTGAATTTGTCAAGCTTGAAAAACGAACGCAGGAAGCACAGACAGTCAATAGCAAAAGGTTTTGGTGAACAGTTTAGCTCAAGTAGCGTGAATTGAGTAATAGGCTGATCATTAGTTTTGCAGAATTGGTATGTGTACCTTCCACATCTTTCCAAGTGTGAAGATAGACCCAGATTCCTTGGCAATCCTGCAACTGCAAGTTTCTCTCTTAAAAAGATCTGGGTTTTTATAGGGGATTTCCTTACCCAAATGAATCTAAAGACTAGTCTCTATCTGGTCTGAAAGAATAGATTTCCCTTAGAATAGGGGAAGTTTTACCTTATCAAATAAACAGGGAGACTAAATAAATTAAAACTTCTGGTGAAGTTGCCGGTGGAATCAATACAAGCCTCACAGTTATCGATGAAATTTATAAAACAAGCTGATGTTCATGTATTGTACTGGATAAGAGTTCAGGTTAATTGATGGGTTGACTTACATTTTTCCCAGTTTGCCGTTCTTCTATTATCTATATTATAGCTTCTAGGTATTGTCTTTCTAATGTTTATTATGTTTAGCCTGGAAGAGCAGGGAGAAAAGCAGATCGAACCTCCTTAGCACAATTCTTGAAAGAATTATTGAAATCCCTTTATGTAGAGAGGAAGAGTTTGTTTTGCTTTCATGTTGCATCAGCAAAGTTCTGACCACAGGAGATGCCACTCAGTGGGATTCCTGACTGCCATAAAGTCTGTGATCTCCAACTCAGCAAGGATGTGTTTGCTCCCACTTTTACACAGTCTTGCTCTGCTCTCTGTCTGCTCTCTGTCATCTCTGAGTATGCTCTCTCAAGAACTGTGCCTCATTATACCCTGTGTGAGGTACAACTGCCGTTAAGCAGTGTACCCTCATCTGGTTGAATTTTGTAGCTATAACTCTTCTCAGTAGTGTCTCGTAGCCAAATCAATATTTTATTTTTAGAGTTTTTTTTTCTTTTAATTGGCATCTATGTAATGTTATCCTACTGTTAGAATGCAGGTAGGTCTAGCTTCTGCATAATAACAAGTTGGATACTTAATTGCTCAATTCCCCGAGAGCAGTCCCTTTTAAAGTAGCCTATGTTTACATGTTGAACTCTTTCAATTGGTTATTTGTGAAAATTCTCCGTCTAGTAGGCTTATTAGTGGTGCTGCAAATACTTAGTGATTTATCTTAGCTGTTGTTGTTTTTGTTTTTTTCTTGACAGTACCCCTGCTGTTCATCCATTATTATGAAATGGATCCACATCTATTAAAAGCTTGGTAGGAGGTGTTACTGTATTTCTTTGCTCACCTAATTAATTCAGCCTTGGCTTCCTACTTCTGTAGGAGATGAAATCAATACTCAAGGGTACAACAGTAAAAACTTGCAATCTTAAACTGATATTTTTCTGGTATTGCGTTACCACTTGTGAGCTGGATCTCTTCCCCTCTTGGCTAGTGGAAGGTGGTGAGGATTTTCGGGAACTTCTGTGCCATAACCTGGAATTCTTTGTGGGATGACAGCAAGATGTTGGATTCTCCTAGAGAAATAGACTCTACCTCAGTGAGCTCTGATGATGAATATGTTCTCTCCTGACATTTTTTTTCTATCCCATAACTTGCCCCAGAGTGTGATTATCAGGCAGACTGTTCTAAAATGCAACCTGCATCATGAAGATCGTGTTCGAGCCCTTTTGTTTGGTTTGACTTTAAGCCTCAGTATGATGCAAAAACTGGTCATTACAGAACAAGTGTCCATACTGATTCTCAGAGCTAAAATAGTTGTTTTGCACCGCTGCAACTCATGTAGCAAAGCTTGACCAGGGTGTTTTCCGACGACTTGTTTGCCTTGCCTTCCTCCTGCCCTTAGATCAATTAGCTGTCTAGCCCAAAGGCTGTTTTCTGCTGGATTCAGAATTTATTCCTTGTTAATCCGTTTTTGAACTTGGGGCTTGTTTACGTATATCTTTGCCTGAAGGAAAACCAGTACTGAACTGGAAAAAAAGATGCCCAGTGTTACCTGAGGGCTCACAAGATTTGCATGGAACTAAAAGTTTCCAGTAAAAGAAAAGGCAATTACATAAAATAGCAATTGTGTAAAAACTGGTGGCCTCACTAGCTAGTGAAATGGCTTATATTTGTGAGAATTAAAGGAAGTGTACATAAAGTATAAATTTTGCTAGTCCTTTACCAAGTCCTTTGCGGGTCTTAAGTTTAAGCTATTCAAGTGCATTCTTCATGGAATTGTACCTCAAGCCTGTTTAAAGTTTCGCCTTGTATGGAAACATGAAGCCCCCTTAGCAGTGAGAGTCTTGCAGAGAAAATGCTATTCCGCTGTGTTCCTGGATGAGGTATCCAGTATGAAATGTTCTCTGAAAGTGCTTTTTTTTCCTTCTTTTTTTTTTTTTTTTTTTTTTTTTTTGTAAAAAGTCATATTTTGAAGGCCGCTACATCTCGTATAAGATGTTTTCCTAACCTCTTTCACAAGGATGTTTTAGGGGAACAAAGGATTGGTTGAAGAGAGTATTTTTTTGAGATGAACTTTTTTTTTCTCTAAAGCATCTTTCAAAATTTGACTTCTTTAGTCTGGTTTGGGGTGCCATGCTTTATTAAAAAAAAAAATTATATTAATTTTATACTATGCCTGAACTTGGAATAAGTGCAGTTACTGAATTTGAATAAAGGCAGACCTCTGGCCAAATCCTGCATTCACATTGTTTTATTGTATCAATAGGTTCCTGGCAGATTCGCTCGAGCAAGATTTAGCTTTAAGTGACAGTAAGACTGTCCTTGCAAATCAATTTTGTTCTGCTGGTATTTTTATTCTGTGCCTGTATGCAGATTGACTCTAGAGTTTTAAAAATACTGCATAACTGTCTATGGTGAGATACACTTTCTTGCTAATGCTTTTATCTGTACTAGCTTTAACAGGAAGCTCCAGAAAAATGTTCTTTGAGCTGTAGATTGAGATATGTAGAATAAACAGTTAAATGACTCTAGAAGTACTTGCTTCATGGCTAATTCATGCTATGACAGTGTATCTTCTAATTGAAAAGTGGAGAAGATGGGATTGCTTTAATTTACTTAACCATTGGGCTGCACGATGCAAAGCCTAATTGCTTTGCAGTGGCACTGACCCTGACTCTTGCGGGGACCAACCCTCCTCAGTTGCAGAAGAGGAGTAACAGAAGAGACTGGGGATTCAAGAAAAATAAAGGTAATTTGGATGATTCTTCCTGAAGGTTTTGAGCGAGGTGCAGTATTCTTGCACCAGTGAAATCCAAGCGGGCTGTTGGGATAAATGATTAGAAAATTTTAAATGGCTATAGGTGATCTAAGTGAGTCAGCAGCTGCTTAGTTGCACCTAGAGCTTGGTGATTCCAGGGGGATGGATTACTGGTGTGCAGATGATAGCAAAGCTGCGTGGTGGTGCTTTTCGGAAGGAATATTAGCTGGTTAATGGTCGTGATGAGGAAAGTGGGACTTTCATCGGTTTGCTTTCTTCTGTCAATCTCTTTCCTTTATTGAAACTTGATTGCTGGGGAGGTAGGTATCCATTGTCTAAAAAATCTTACCAATTGCAAACATGGAAAAACGGCAGGATTTTACTGTTCCTATTAGTTCACCAACAGGAACTGCTTAGTGTTGAAGAACAAGCAGAACTTGAGATTATTTCCTGTTTCCCCCTACCCACACACTGAAGAAACCTCGTGTTGAAGAAATTACTCTTTCTATCCTAAAGAAGCATAAAAGTTGCTTGCTGAAGTAAAATACTCTTTTCTTCTTGTGAAAAAGGTAACTAAATACTAACCTTTAAGTCAGTGCTTCGAAAACACTGTAATAGTCCACATTTATCTTGAATCTTTCATACACGGAAGTCCAAGTGGAGGGGAATTTTATTGTTGCTTGCAGGTGGGCAGTCTTGAAAGCAGGAAAGGGGAAATGCACAGTATCAGATATTGTGCTCTAGTGAGTTGCTTTTGTCTTCCTTAGGACAAAAACGGATTACTTGAGAGGGGTTGGTGCTTTGGGTTGTACACCAGAATTTAGTTTTCAGCTGCAATTTCCTATTTCCATGTGAGAAGTGACAATAGAATGAATGCCTTGCGTGATGCATACATGGTTCTGTGACAACATACAAGGGAATAAAATTGCAACGATCACTTTTGCCATTTTATGTAATCCGAAGAAAAATGAAGTAAAATTACTCCTTTAAAATTATTCTTTTAAAAGTAACATTATTCCTTTAGAAGTCAATGCCTTGTAAGCTGTAAGTTTTCATGAGTAACTCAAAGGATATGTTATTGACCTTTCCTATCCTTCTAACATTCCTTTTTCTTCTTTTTTTTTTTTTTTCCCCTCTTAACAAATCCATCCCTTGTTCAGCAAGTCTTGATCTTTGTTTATTCTGCCGTATTATCTCTGGGATTCTAAGGCCTGAATATAAGACATCTTAAATGAGGGATCAGCCTCCTGGAAGGAAATGTTTGCTCATCTAGGATCAAGACTGAAGCTCTTTGTAATGTAGTAATTAATAGTGCTAATAGTTGTCGTGCTGCAGACAGTTGGCTATGATCTATTTATGAAAAAATAAGGAATAAACCCATCTATTTTATGACACATCTGGGAGCTTTTGCTGAATGTGTACCCAGCTGTAGTAGCAAGCTGTCCTTTTGGAAGATTTCTGTCTAGTGATATCTGTAGAATAGAAACAGGCAGGGATATTTTTAATAGGAGCTACTGGTATGAAGTAGGGTAGCAGGCTGCTCTCTGGACCGCCTTAGGCTCTTCATTCTTGTACTGGTTTTCTTCTCCCTAGCTACGAGTCTCAGAGGGTCACAGAGCTCTCTCCTGCAGCTCTAGCCCAAAGGCAAATTTCATATTCCAGCTCCTGTGGCTCTTGATAGGTAGAGTGGAAATCCACCAAGTGTAGCCAATTCTTTTGGTTTCTTAGATTTCCACACTTTTGTTGTGGATGGAAAGTGCATAGGTAGAAAGGTTGTGTGGTGGTGTGTTTCAGCCCTCTTAACACCTAAAGAGGGCTTTCAGGTCCAGGGAAAGGACATAGAGAACAGCCATTTTCCCTGTTTGGAGGTAACTCAATCACAGCTACTGCAGCCAGAAAACGAGCTAAAAATCCACGTGCTTTTTTCTTTTTATTTCCCCTGCTGCAGTATACATGAAGCTCAGGATCTGAACCTGATATGACTGATCCGGACGTGCTCACTGAAGTCCCGGCAGCTCTCAAACGCCTTGCCAAATATGTGGTCCGTGGGTTTTATGGCATTGAGCACGCGTTGGCTCTGGACATTCTCATCCGGAACCCGTGCGTGAAGGAGGAGGACATGCTGGAGCTCCTCAAGTTTGACAGAAAGCAGCTGCGGGCCGTCCTCAACACGCTCAAGGGTGACAAGTTCATCAAATGCAGGATGAGGGTAGAGACGGCTCCAGATGGCAAAACCACCCGTCACAACTACTACTTCATCAACTACCGCCTTCTGGTGAACGTGGTGAAGTACAAGCTGGACCACATGAGGAGGAGGATTGAGACCGACGAACGAGACTCCACCAATCGCGCCTCTTTTAAATGCCCCATTTGCTTCAGCACTTTCACAGATTTGGAGGCCAACCAGCTCTTTGACCCTCTAACAGGTAGGTGCCCAGGTAACAAAATGCTGTCGCCGTCTCCTTTGCCCTGTAGTGTCAGAAATGCAGCTTTCCTGAGCACAGATAGTTGGCAAGGGTCCTGTGGGAGCTAGGGGGCACTATGTTTCTGCAGGTGCTAAGTGTTTGAGCAAAATACAGAAAAAAAACCCCAATAGGTATGTCAGATCTTTGCTGTGACCTAATAAACAGCAATTGCCTTTTGCTGCCCCTCTCGTAGTTGAGTTTGGGTGATGGGTACAGTAGTTCTTGTACAGTCTGTACAGGCAGGTGGAGCTTTTGGTAAAATGCATACAGAAATGCTTGAGTGGCAGGCACTAGAGAAATAGAGGTGTGCTATAACAATCAGATTCAACGCAGAATAAAGTACTCTGTCATTCTTGTCAGCCCATGGCTTTTCAGTATAACCTGGTCTTGCCTGTAAACTTTGGGACTTATTGGTAGCTTGCAGAAAGAATGTATATATAGTTGACTGTTGTATGCAGAAAATATGTGATTTAAACATGGACATGCGAGGAGAGTTATGTTTAATTTCCTCTTAGCTGTTTAATTATACTGCACGATCTTGTTTCCCCAGTGTGCCGTGTGCTCATGAAAGAGATTCACCTTGTTCATGATGAGGAATAAGCAAGTTTGTTTTCCGTGTACGTGATTAGTGTTTTTTTGTTTTGTTTTTTAACTTTTCCACCAAACATGTCCCTCAGTGGAGGTATATATGTGCGCCATGCATATGAAGTCACAGTCTTTGGGGTGACAGTGTCAGCTGAGGCAGTCCGAATATTTTGCATCTTCTCTGCCAAGTAGAAGAAAATAAAGAGCAGCCATAAAGTTCCTTCTGCTTCCCCTGTATGCCCAAAGCAATAAGATGTGACCTGGTGAGCTCCTACTCTCTTACCCTAGTTTGGGATTATTTGGGATGGGAAGATGGGAATTGGGTGCCAGATATTCTCCTCCTGAATTAATTTCTCTGTTGTGTTTTGTCTCATTTTGCTCTTTTGGGGTGGATGGAGAAAAAGCAAAAATCAGGAGAGTTCACAGAAATATTGGTGTGGTGCTTTATGTCCGTTAGCAGAGTGAAAAGTAATATAAAGTCATTGTATAGTGGGTTTGAAGCCTTTAAACTAGAGTTGCATCAGACATCTGATCCCTTTTGGGATCATGCCCACTTCTGAAGATCAAGAGCTGTGCAACTCCTGATACTTGTACAGCCCAAAGAGGATATTTGGCGCTACAGAAAAGTGACCCACCAAGTGAGATATCCTTTAATGCTGTTCCTCGACGCAGCTCTCAGAGCAGTTGTTGTTGCCTCATGGAGCACCCAAACCAGCAGTGTCAGCGTGGACTTTCCCTACTGATCACCACGCTACACACGTCTTTTCAGCGGTACCTACAGTCAGAGGTGTCAGGCCCACCGAACAGTGCTTATGCCATTGGCTTAAGTAAGGAAGGGAGAGAGCCTCTGCAGAGCACAGAAGTGCCTGGGCCTGTGAAACAGCCATCCTGTGTAGGTGGGAGTGCCAGACAGTCCTTGTGAGGATCTCTAACACCCCCCTGGACAGGCTTGTCCAGGCCTGCGTTGGCCCTGAGTTACAAGCGTGAAGAACTGACCCTTGGGAAAAGGTACAGAAAAGGTACAGCTGCAAATTACCTTTAACTGGATCAACCAGTGGATCTTGTCTTGCTATGTTCATGATGCAGCGTGAATGTAGACACTGAATTTTTCACTCTATTTTTGCAGTTAGACCATTAGAAGGGTCAAATGCTGTTTTCTCAGGAGTTGTCAATAGGTTTCTATCTCTATTAGAACAAATAACTAGTTTAAGTTTTAGTTTATGTCAGCAAGAACTTATCTGTGTAGAATTTATTTAGCATCCATTTCTTTTTGTGTAACTTTTGGGTCAATAGCAACTTCATCCAGACACTGCGTGATGATTTGCTCAGGGATTTTGCCATTGCAAACCAGTTTGGATAGGGGTCTTGCTGCTTAAAAGGTCATGTAAGTCCCCGAGTGCAATGAGGTGTCCGCTTGTCCTTGCCACGCTGGGTACCTGGCCGTTGTTTTTATGGTGACAACGGCTGCTTTATGTTGCAGTGGGTCGTGTTGTCAGCATGGATTTTCTGCTCCTGTGGATTCTATATCAGTAAAGAGCTGAGATGTTTGGATCTCTCCCAGGGAAACTCATGGACAAGACCTCTAGAAGAACCAGAGGTCTCTGGGTACTGAGAAGCCCTCCTTTTCCAAGCATGTCTCTTGCTCTTATCAGTGCTCTGCATAAGGCTCTCGCTGAGACTCGTGGCGGTCCAGCTGCTGAAGGGGAGCTGAAAACCATATGAGTTTCAGTCATGGTTGACCTGAGTTGTTCCTGGACTGGAGCCACATTGATAAAATTTCGTGAATTAAAATACCTGCAGGGCTAAGTCCTGTAGCCCGTGGAGTAGATAGAGCATGGAAAGCATCGTCTGCACTAGGCTGCATGTAAATTGGCAATCTGCTGTGCAGATATCCTATTTTGTTAGCTGCTGCTTGGCCTCTTCTGTGTCCTTGTCTCACAGAGTCGGAGATAATCAAAATTCCCTTATTTCTTCTGTTGCTCCTTCCTCCTCGCTAATTAAAGTTCAAGAGCAATGTCTGACCAATTATAGAATGAAGGAAGGACTGGAAGGGAAGGCCCTCTTCCTTATCAGTAATGGTAAAGCAGTTTCCAACATCTCTCTGTGCCTGTAATTAGTCTGTGGCCATTTGTGAATTAGAGTTTATGATGACTTCAGATTTACAGTGTTCTGTTACACAGCATCTGGGCCTGTCTCTGGACTTCAGCCAGTCTGCTTCATATAGGTGACAGGCTGTCGAGTGGAGGGCTTTTTCAGCTCTCCCTTTTACTTTATTTATGAACAGTTTTGAAATGAACTGAGGGGTTTATTTTTCACCAGAAGCCATTGTTATGGGAGTATTTGGAGGGTGAAGGTGTGTCTACTGAGAGAAAATACTTGATTGTAAGATGCGCAGGTTTTCAGGGCACAAGAGACATGCTTTGGTTACTGTTCATCCCAGTTATTAAGAAGTGAATTTATTAACAAGTGAAATCTTGTGAACTTACCAAAAAAGAAGCACACAAAAAGCAAAATCTTAATTACTTATGATCTACCTTGAACAAATGAGAAGATGATTTATTCTATTCCCTGAACATTTATTCTGTTCCCTGAGATGAGAGGTAGCATTCTTTTTTCCCCTACAAGAAACGTTTAAGATATTTTTTTTCTCTCTAGTCTGATTGTTTCTGCCCTTCATGTACCTGTGCTAGTTTTGTGCCTTGATGTTGGGAAACTCCTTTTCTTTTTACTTTTTTTTTTTCTTCTTTTTTTTTGTCTGAAAACTTTTAGCCAGGTTCTTGTCTCTCAGCCTTTCCTTTTGCCCTCTTGGAATTCAAAGTTCCTAGAGCTTCTATCCTTTTTTTTTGTGTATACAAGATGACCGTTCTGTCAGCTAATTGCAGTTTAAAACTATTTGTTTTTCTGCTTTGGGGAACCTCAGATGTTTTTTCTTAAGATGCAAACAGTTCTTGTTCTGGAGCTATGCATATACATGGTTTATTGCAAATCATGTGCAATCTCTTAGTTTTGAAAATAATTTGATGGTACTTTTTTTCCCCATCCCTTTTTCTGCATTGAACGTCTCAATTTGTGCCACCCCTTACCCCTTCTCCCCCCTACCACATTTATTACGTGATCCAAGTTTGAATAAGTCTGGTATTTTTTTGGGCATTCAAGGGTGGAAATGATAGGATGTTGAAGAAACTCAGTTGGAGAAAGCGAAGGTGAGAGAAACCTTGAATTTTGCTTCTTCCTCAACTCTCAAAGGAATATTTTGAAAAATGAAATCTGCAGTGTGTATGGAAGAGGCCTTGGATCAGTGAGTGCCTTCCAGCTCTAAGCACAGCATGCCCAGGGCGTGAGGTCTGGACCCATTGCTTGTAACTCAAGAGCTTTATCAGATCCCCAGATTTCACCCTTTCTCTTCAGTGGTAGCTTTTCCTGCAGCCTCTCTGGAAGCAGTGCTGTTGTCTTCCGCTCTTAAAGACAGGTACCTGGAGCACAGTGTGTTCTTATATATTGCCAGTGTTCATTCTAGAAACTCGGAGCAAAGCTAAGGCGACTTTCTGATTCCTGGGGTTGTGTATTGGCATCTTACCTATTGACCTGGCAGCGCCTTTCGTAGTGATTGCTGCAGGCTGAACTGTTACCTTGAGCTGGTGCTCGTTACCCAACTCTGTGAATGTTTTGAGATCTACAGAAGGGAAAAAATAATGCTGCGTGAATCAGAAGCATTACTGGCAGTCTTGTGCTTCTGAAGGGCTAGCAGAGAAAGGCCAAAGGCTCTGATCTTCCCAGAAGGCCCTATTGCTTGGAGTTAATAGTGATCGCTGCCGGTGTGTTGTGTCATCAGGTGCCGGGCGCGCTGACGCTGTGCCCTGTTTCCCTCAGCTCTGCTGCCGTGCCAGCAGTCGCTGTCGTGCTGAAGCCTCGTGCAGGTAGAAAGCTGCAGCCAGCCCTTGGGGTGCTCGAGGGGCACCTCGTGAGGCAGAGAATTTAATGGAATAGTGGTAAGACGAGTCGGATGTTAAATGCACGCTGTGAATACAGCTGCTGAACTCTGGCTATTTCCAGACCTTGGCTGACAACCGAGCATAAGGGACACTGGGTTTTCTGGTGCTTTGTATGGACACAGGGTATTAATTCATCTCCCCCTTATGGAGATGTATAGGATTTTGTTTTTCTCTGTACTTTTAAATGTAGAAACTACAGAAATGTAGCTTCTCTTGGACAGTTCCTATAATGTAAATAACTCCATGCCATCAGACATATTAAATTTATTTTTAAGATGCTTGGAAAATAAGTATGCGCAAATATGTTCCTTCCCCCTTTGCAGCCATGTGTTCTTTGGAGGGCAGAGGGGAGTGACATGAGAAGCTGCATTTTCTTACCCAGCAGAGGGTGCTGCCCTCTTGGCTCTATATATAGATTTGGACTGATGGGTTTGTTAAACGTTACCAAATTGGGAATTATTTTCATGTGCTGTGTTCTGTCGCATGATTGATGGAGTCTGCCTGCGGAAGGTCTTTCTCCCCTTCCTCGTGATGTATCTTGTTTTCATACCCTAATCACATTTGTAAATCTAGCGTAGTCCTAGAGTTGTCAAATTCAAGGTCAATCCGGAAGAAATGATGTGACTGGAAAGTGCAAAGGAGGGCGGGTTTGAAGTGAAGGAGTGAGAGAAGTGGGATCCCACAGTGAATAACATGGACCAGTATTAAACTCTGTGGTCTGCGGGGTTTGTTTTCTCTTAGAATGCATTTTCTTCATTAAGTGTGTTAAATACCAAACTGCATAAGAATATTTATCAGGATAGCAAGGAGCTTGATGATCGAAAGCTAATATAAGGAATTTCCATACCCTTCCTCTCCAGGTAATTTTCCTACGATCTTGCATTTTCGTTAATTTCTGTTACCGTGGAAGCCACCACAGATGTTAACAGTGAATTTTTACAACCACTGGTTTCTCTTACATATATCCATGCACTAAATTTCCTCACCATAAAATTCAGTTAGATAAAGTGTGAATAATAGTGGAAAAAAGGCTGTGGAAGGTATGTAAGTCACATGAATTGGGCAGATGATGATTATAGGATGTTTTTAACTGTGGCTGTAACCACTAGACTCTCCTGCTGGTACTGGAAGTCGTAGCAGCTACGTATGTGCCTTTCTTTGCCCTCTTACAGTGTGTCCCTGGGTTGGGGACTAGTTTTAGATCCTGCCATCTTTCTGCTTGCCCAAAGATGCAGGGCAGTAGCGACATATTGTGTATTTGAAACTTATTCGTATTTTGTGTGCTGGGAAGAAGGGATTGAAGGGGGAGAAATAAGAGGTTTGTAGAAAAGGAAGACAACACCTGGAATCTCATTTCAGCCCTGCTTGTTCTTCCTTTCAATCCCATGGATACTTCATGGCAGAACTGCAGAGACTATTTTTCCATACCGTCCATACCTGCTTAACTACATGAGGCAGCACCTGTACAGCTGAGCTTCTCTGTGGCTTGGGCCCTGTTAGGGATGTTAGAAAGGTGACCAGTCTTTGTGCCTTGATCTTGCGTTGACTTCTGGAGCCAGTGTCTCTTCTGAGCACTCAGCTTGTCGCTTCATCCCCAATGAGTTATTCTGAACACATCTGTCTTCTCTTGCTGTTCTAAATTTCCTCTTCCTCAGGCAAATTCTGCACTAGCTTCAAATCTTCCTCCTCTGATTCAAATTACTTCTGAGCCTGTCCTATATATTTTGTTAATTTTTCTTCTCATGTTTTTTTTCTTGTCCCTGTTCCCTTGCCTTTTCTACAGCTCTTGTATCCATTGCTGATACATTGCTCTTTCCTGGTTTCTCGCTTTCAGTTATCAAACGTAAATCAAATAACTTGGGGCCATTTATTCCATGCTTTATTTCATGCTATATTCAAGCTACATAATCACTCCCGTTTGTGGTGTGTGTGTGTAAACACATCCATGTGATTTTTTCCTGCCCTTTACAGGCATATTTGGTTTGTCTGTGTTGCCACGTGGAGCTTTTGGCAAGCACCAACAGAGGGAAACTGCCCATACTCTGCTCAGTTTTTCTCTGTTTCTATTCAGACTTCTGGCAAAAGCTGCAAGAGCATTCCTGTCAGCTTTGCTCTGCTTCAGCTTGATAAGACCTGGAGCTACGGGGAAGGAAAAACTGAGAAATAAATACCAGAATTAAAGCATGAGAGACGTGTACGTTGTCTGGGACTTGAATTTGTTCACTTAAGATTGGGGACAGTCTCAAAGATACGGTCTAGTCCAGCCACAAATTGCTGAACGTGAGGCTGGAGGATGGTGAGGGCTGCTTCTGAGGCAAAAATTGGTGGTTTCCGAGAGCGGGTGCCTGCAGAGTGCTGGCTCGGCCGCCTCTTGTCGTCTTAATTGACCTCTTGATGCACCTTGTAGATTAAAAATAAACTCTGATAAATGCCTGTCTTGACTTGGTGTTGATCCCCTTTCTGTCTAGGGAGCTCTTTCTGTGGAAAGTGCAGGAAGTATTTGCCCTTCAAACAAAGAGTGTCACTTTGACCCTTCTCTTGGCCTTGCGAATCCAATTAGATACCAGTAAAAAGCTCTCTGATTTGCAGTGAACATTGCTAAATCCTTTGCCGTGATCTCCTGGAGGCTGGACCTGCACTATTCCTATCTCTTATCCACTGGCTTGCTGTTCTGCTGAAGCTGCGTGCCTGGTAACCCGTCTGCCAAGTGTGTCATCCCGTTAGGCATGGACGGCTGCGTGTAAGGGAGAGCAGGAGCACATCGACAAGCCTGCTGCTTGTGGTGGCGGTGCCTGTGCTGATGCATGCCATTTCAGTGGCCCAGCTCGTATTTTGGCCTCATCTTCTTCGCTGAAGCTTAAAACAAGTCAAATGCCTTTAATTCTTAATGAGCTTCCTCTGAATAGTCCCTGTGTCCACTACAGCTTTCTCATCCCTAGCAGAAAAGGAAGGAAAAATTTTATCAGGTCAGAGTAGCTGAGATTGGACATATGAGCTGAAGCAAAAAGAGCTGCTGCTAAGAAGAGGAAAGGATTCCTTCCTTTTCCATTCTTATACTGAATATAGATCAAGTCAAGTAGCATTTCCTAGCCATCAATAATTTGATCTGTTTCATGCAGTCTTTTGTTTTGGAACTTTTAATTTATCCTTCCAAGAGGGTTTTTGGATGCTCAAAAATTCTGTTAGAACACTTCTAATTTATTGGGCTAAAATTGGCCAGCATGCTGAGATGAATGAGTAACTCACGGTGCTCCTCTAGGTAATATCAAGTGGTTCTCAGGGCGTTTTTTTCTTTTTAAGATATGAAATTAAATTGCTTTCCTTCTCTGATTACAAACCCAAGTCAGGAGGAAGGAAGAGCTGTAGCACGAAACCAGGATTAATGTAATTTCTGTGTAATGCAGAGGCAAACTGTGTATCTCGTGTGTTCTCTGGGGTTTGCTATCCAAACGATGCCAAGAGATAAGCACGTGTGGACAGCCCTTGGTATCCATATCAAGTTGCCATTTCTAAACAAAGCGAGTTACAGCTTCCTTACACCCTCAGGGCACCTTGCATGCCTCCTTCCCCACTGATCTCTGCCGTGGCCTCCTTGCAGAGCTTATTAGCTTGCCTCTCACCCCATGCCTCCCTCTTCCTGATGGCAAACTTCACCATTCTGCCCTATAGAAAAGGGCTTCAAACTGCTCCTGGGCCCTGGGTTCTCTCTGCAGAGCTGCTCTTAGGCCTTGGCCTGGAAAGGCCAGTGAATTTTTGTTCTTCAGTTAAGTATCAGAGTAGTGGAGTGTGGTGTGTCTGCCCTCTAAGTGCCAGTATCGGATGGAAACCAGAGGCTCGTGCGTGTCCACGCTGTGCTGAAATAGGTCTTGCAGTGTGCAGGGTAGGCCGGGGGTGATGCTGAGGCCTTCTTGCTCTTCTGTGATGGCTGGTGATGAAATAGGATCACAGTCCTATTTCATTTGTAGTGCTCAAAAATGGTAACTCATACTGCAGTAACAATGGAAATAGAATAGGCCTCTGAATGACACCTCGATGAGTCTGTAAGTAAGTCTTTTACCACTGGAAACTGGGCAGTATCTGGGGCTGTGCCATGAAACGTGCTGTTACGTAGCTTTGGTCAGCTCTGCTTCAACCACTCATAAAATCTAGAGGCTGAAGTGGAAAGGCAGAGTTAAGGCCACCTAGTTTTTCTTCTATGGGAGATATTTTGCTTGGGTTTTTTTTTGAGATTTGCACCTGTACTTTAGCTACACCGTGTTGTAGAGGGATCCACAGCAGAAAATCCCTGCCTCTCTGCTAGCTTGTTAGGAAGACATCTTTGGGAAGCTCTGAGCAAGATGTGGTTTCTACCCCTGTGGATTTAGAAGCAGTCTGGAAAACATTGCTGAGCTGCACTTGGACTCTGCAAGGCAATGATGTCTGTGAAAGGCATCCAGAAGGGTTTCCTCAAGGTAGTGCCGTGGCTTGAGGAGTTCTTGTTTTGAATATCAGTAGGGAAAAGAACTTGCCATCTTTGGCAGATGGAAAACAGATCTTCTGCAAATAGAAGTAGAAATTGTAACATCTCCTGCTTCAAGTCCAGCTCTTCCTTGTTCAAGGAGTGATGTCTTTTTAGCAGGGCCTGATTTACAGTATTTCTAGTGAAGGACTCGTCCATCATCATTTGTTCATCTCTTTTTTTTTTCCCCCTGCCTGAACTTGAAAATAACTATACAAAAAGTAGTTATGATAGGAAAGCAAAATCTTGTACTCATGAGCAATGGAAATGGGGTGGGAAAAGCCTGGAAAAAGAGTCCGTGGCTTGCTGGTGTGGTAAAGAATTTTTAGTTTTCTTGGGTATTTGCACCCACGCACACGTACTCACACTCTTTCCTTTAAAAACGTGGTTTCTTTTTTGCTCTGTCTGCTGTGAAGGTCAAAGTGGTCGACTGGTTCATCTTGCTTCTTATTCCCTGCTCAACTGGTAGACATTTGAACATTGGGATACGGGCTTGGGCAAATATCCTTTTCCACTAACCCATTACACTGTCGGAAAAATTAGCAACTCTCCCTCTGGCAGTGTTCAAGCTGCTCGCTCTGTTATCGTGTCGGTGCAGACCTGATGGATGTTCCAGCTTAACTCTCATTCGTACAGCTGATATTTCTTGTTAAAAACATGGGGTTTCTAGAGCAATCCAATCGCTTGTGCGGGAGGGGTTGCAGTGAGACAGTGAGAATGATCCTTTCTGCTCTTTGGGGGTGGTGCAAGCACAGGCCCTAGACGCCCCTTTCCTGCTCCCAGCCTGCGAGGTGGTGGTTGGTACTTGCTGGAATCAGAGGTGCCTTTGGCCTTGAGCACTTGGGTAACTGCCCCAACTGAAATGCACCCGCAGGGCATGGCAGCCTTAGGCAGATAAAGCATTTGAAGGGACAAAAAAGTTCCACAAAACAATGCTGCTCTTTGTGGTTCTTGCTACCTGTGTTCTCTGAAGAGTAGCTGTGATTGGGAATATATATATATATATAGAAAGAGAGTTCTTTTTTTCTTTTTTTTTTCTCTTTTTTTTCTCTTTTTTTTTTGAGTCCTCCACAAATAAGGCGTGTGCGCTAACTGCAGTGCAATTCTGAGCATGAAAAAATGACTGAATTGCAAAGTGGGATGTTAGATTCATTAAATCATGACTGTATTGACTTGCAATCATTGTCAAACAGTATATTTAAAAAAAATGTTACTAAAAAGCAAAAGACCTCTGAATTCCACTTCTTTTGCCCTACTTGCTCATAGTTTCATGATTTTAGGATGTATTTCAGTCTCGCTCTCATCATTCTGGTAATTCAGCCTAGCCTTTATCACTGCCTTCAGGAGGATCTCCTACCTCCATGCAAAGAGTAAAACCTCCATGCAAGGTCTTGCTGTGAAGCAGTTTGTTTTGTTGCACAAAACATTTATCTCTCACTTTGGGATGTAATTATCCTTCTCTTCACCATGCCCCAGGACTGTGGCCTGAACCAGGGGGAAAACAAGCTCTGGCAGGAGCCTTCATCCTGACACTTACGTGCTCCCTGCGAGTGCCTGTTCGGTAGCTTCTTTTCTCCTGTGCTATATTAAATTACTGATCTGTGCCCTTCTCATTTTAATTGTACTCCGCTTTTTCAATTAAAATGCTCCTCTATCTGTGCTCCTCAAAAAGGAGCAGGGCAAGGTGTTTTTTTAATTATTATTATTTTGAATAATGTGGTAAGTAACATGTGGCTTGAATGTTTATTCTGAGGTCTCACCCGTTAGCGGCAATAGTTAATATTTAAAGGAAGCAATTCTTGCTGCTGTGTTGGTGTGCAGATAAAGGAATTACTGATTATGCTGCTAGAGGATAATTTTTTTTCTTTTGTCATCTAGAGGTAACAGCAGCTTTCTTGCTTGGAAAATACAAGATTTGGGAAGGAGGAACCAGAGAAAAAAAAAAGAAAACGGGAGATTAAGGCATGGCAAGTGCAAGCCAGTAGTCGTGTTGCAAGAAGATAAGCAAGCAGGCCCCTTTCCACCTCGCTGTCTTTTCAGGGTGAGGCAACAAGAAGGAAAAGCCTGAAAGCCATTTGGTGAAGATTTGCATTTCAAAAGCGTTGGCAGAGCCCATCTCTCCACCCGGGATGGCAGGGAAGGCCTTTCCACAGAGCACAGCATCCTGCATTCAATGATTAAAGGAAAAACTGCGGGTGGGGAAGGAAATAGGAAGCTGCTTTGGCATAACAGGAGAAAGTTCAATAATACATAACAAGCTCTGATCAAACCGATCTCCAGTTGCATTGTGGAATATTTTTTTCTTTTTTTCATGGTAAAAATATTCCTTCCTCCTCCTCATCTGGTCAACAGTCTTGTTTTCCCTTTCCCGCTTGTTCCTGTGACTGAATGTGCCTATTAGAAGCTTGCTGGTTGTGCCTACAGTTGGAACAAAGACAGGCTGTCCTTCCTTTGCTGTTGAGGCTGAAATTGCCTTTTCCAACTTTCTGAGCTCAGGCTGAGGAGGGAGGGGAAAAAAAGGGTGAATTTTTGACAAGAAGGTGAATGTGTTTAGCAGCTGTGCTGCAGGACGGCAAATAAATGCTGCTGCCTGCGATTGTGGGAATACTTGAGCCGTGGAGTTTGAAGTTGCAAACAGATGATTAGCTAACTTAGCTAACTCACTCGAGAGGAGGGAGGCCTTTTTATTCCTGTAGTAATTTCCCCGGGCTGCTGGAAGTGCCAAGGTGTTCACTTGCCTGCCGTGAGGCGTAAAAAGCAGCAGATGTAGGAACAGGGTGAGCGGAGGACGAGGGTGCAGCTTGACTACAAAAGACAAAGGATCCAGTTATGGTTGATGCCTCCCGTAAGCTAAAATGAGGGGATGATTATCTTGCATGAGGGTTATCCCTCCCTTGGGAGCAAGATCACAGGAATGGATGACAATAGTTGTTGGGAAGAGACCTTGTCAATTAAAAATTAATTTTTTTTAATCTGAGAAGTCAATATCTGTCATAATTAGTGATTGATACATAAATTTATGTATTGATATCAAGTCTTCAAAGCTTCTGAAAGAGGCGAACCAAGATGAACAGGACATAATCCTCCCCTGCTGCTGTTTGACCTGACATAAGCTACGATTTTCAGGAGAATCTGCCTGTCCTGGATGACTACTTGGCATTGAAGATACTGCTGTAGAAACCTGCAGGTTGACATCCTGGGCATGACTTCCAGAGTTCCCCTTGTAGCCCATTCCCGTGTATGGTTCGATGACTTAGTATTTTGGTTTCCCATCTTCCAAATGGGAATTATCCTAGCACCTTTTCGTCCCACTTGCTTGATTTGTCTGGTTGGACTTGAAACAGAATTTTTTTGCAAAGTTGTTTTGTGTGAGTTTCCAATTCTTTGCCACTCTGAGCTTATAGATCCCACTAGATATAAACAATAAATTCAAGTAATGCCTTAGAAATTCCACTGAGCCTTTCATAGTGTTCAGCACTGCTCTAACTTTTCATCTTTGCAATTTATCTTTAACTAGAAGAGAAAATTATAAACAAGACACTTGGAAACTTCCGAGACTTCTGTCTGCTTTGCTTCTCTGGATTAAAGAGATTGTTATCTTTGGCAAAAAAAAAAAAAGCAAAAAAAAAAGGATTTTATACTCTGCTTCTTCAGAGTACAGATGAGTTTTATCACAAAAGTCAGGGTCATCAATGCACTGCTGCTATTCTACCTATTAAGGAAAAGAATAAGAGCTTATTTCTTAACCCCTTTTTATTTGAATTTCACATCTTAGTACATTTACACTGAATAGAGAAAATAGCAAGTGAATTGCAAAGTGCCTTTCTAAGGGAAATAAGGTGGTTTACTTGTCTTTTTGGCTTGTGCTGGTTCTGCCTGGTCTGACAGAAGCATGTGTGGTAGCAAAGGTGAGTACAGAGCTCAGGAAAGTCAGGAGGAAGCAGATAGTTCTGTCTGAAACTCCTGGGGAGAGCTAAGGGATTTGCAGTTCGTGCCAGCAGGTTGGTTTGCAATGGATTTGAGGGGGAACGTTAGGATAGTGAAAGCTTTGGAATGATGAGAGACAGAAGCATCAGGTTTGGAAATCTGTGTCTAAATATGCTTGGGGTGTGCTTCTCTGAATAGTACCTGAAAGACAATGTGTGACAGAACAGCAACAAAACCTCAAACATTTGCTGACGTAAAAACATGAGGGTTTTTTTGTGCTGTTTGAAATAAATTTCCTGAATGCTAGTGTCTGTATACACATATGCTATATGGTTTCTCAGTGCCCAAACATACATTCCTCAACTTGCAAGGACTCTTCATTTCAGACCTGCTGTCGGCTGTGATTTGAGATGCTCCAGTACGTTCTATGGGATGTGCTTTTCCTGGTCAAGCTATAGCAATCAAAACTGGGAGTCGTTGATCTTGCTCAGAAGTTATCTAATTACAGGATGTCACTAGTTTTGAGAGTTTCATCTGGCCTGTGTAGGCCCCTCTGGAGGCACCAACATTGTGGGCACACAGAGGAATGGAGATTTTCTTTTCATCCCTATTCCCTCAATTCTGAGGTTCATAGGAGTCTTTCCTATGAAGTGTAGAAGCTCAAGAGGTGGTGTGAGTGAATGACATAAAAGGCTTTGAACTCTCTAATAAACTTCGTCTTGTCTTCTGACAGTTTAAGTAATTTATTGAGACAGATTTGCATTCTGATTCTGCCATCTGCATCAAGGATTTGCAGCTTTCTGCAGCTGTGAGTGCAAGGTACCAGCAACACATAGACCATTCCATGATCCAGAGTCTTTAAAGGAAAGTATTAAATAGCAGCGAACCTGGTCAGGCACTTGAATTGAGCCTGGTCAGGCTCTCTCAGACTGACAGCTGATTCTCATCTGCCCTACGAGTGTTTTTCTTCACCAGTTACGCAGCTATTTTATGATGAATTAATCTGGACAGTATTTCTTCAATTTGCTGATAACCATATAAAACATCTGGAACCCCTCTCCCTCCCTGGTCCCCCAGCAAAATATCTTGCTTCTGTTTTCTCTGTATCTGCTGGCATCTCTAGAACTTCAGATGGGGCTCCCTCGTTGTGCTTGCTCCCTATAATTGCTCCTATTCCTGCCCAGCGCTGTCCCCATCAATAAACTCTCCTCTGGCCTCGGCCGCCCTGTTCCCTGTTGCAGGGAGGAAGGGGACAGGCTGTTTTCACTGGTGGCCAGCGATAGGACAAGGGGTAATGGCCATAAGCTGGAACACAGGCAGTTCCATCTCCATGTGAGGAGGAACTTCTTCCCTGTGAGGTTGCCAGAGCCCTGGCACAGGCTGCCCAGGGAGGCTGTGGAGTCTCCTTCTCTGGAGATCTTCCAAACCCGCCTGGATGCCGCCCTGTGCCCCGTGCTCTGGGTGTCCCTGCTGGAGCAGGGGGTTGGACTGGATGGTCTCTAGAGGTCCCTTCCAACCTTGAAGATTCTTTGATTCTGTGATTCTTCTCACGCGCCGCGGGCCCCATCCCCAGCAGAGGAACCGCTCGCGAGTCCTCGCTCCGCTCCTCCGAACCCCGCGGCAGCTGCCGGGGTCGCTGCCTTGGCTCTGCTGCCAGCATGGGCACAACCACTGGGGAGGAGGTAGCACGAGAAAGGCCATCCCCTCATGGCTTTTCTTGGAGCTGGAGGATTCCTGCAGCTTCCCATCTCCCCATCCCTGGATACATCCGCTCCCTGGCCTAGTGCCAAGATCTTCATTTTGAATTATTTTCTTGCTTAGCTCTGTGTATTCGTTTTCTGAATATGCTAAAGCCTACTTTTTAGTCTGTTACCACCTCTCATGGATACTTTTCTTCTTTCTTTTTTTGCTAATACGAAACATCTCTTTTTAATTGAAGAATAAAATCAATCCTGTATTTGTTTATGAATTTGCAAAGTGGTGTTTTGGGGTCTTTGGAAGACCTGTGCCGTTTTTAAGGAAGTATCTCAGTGTTTTGCTGGCCACCTTTGTCAAATCGGAATGTTTTATTTCTAGTGTAATCTAGTGTATTTCTATGAGCCTGCAGTAAATCCGAAGTGCTGTGTATTTTCCTGTGAAATAAAGAGAGGCTTCCCTTGTGTCTTTGGCCTGTGTTTTTGCAAATCTCCTTGCACGTGCCTCAGGCAGACAAGAAACATTAAATGGTGATGGATGTGATTTTTAAAGGACAAATTAGCAGAAAGGGCGTCCTTGAACCGTGCAGAAGAGGACACCACGTAACTTCGTACATCTTCCTGTCATGTCCAAGGCGAATTTGTGACCGTTTTGATTCTAGGCTGAAGTGATAACGTAGTTGCTTCTGGGCCTGCTTCCTGTTCAGGTATCTGCTTTTCAGTGTAGCAGGCGTTTGGTGCAGGTGCTGGCAGAGCTGGGTTTGGTCCCTTTGAGGTTTTGTTTTTATTTTGTTTTACCTCATTTGGTTGTAGCTCTAGGGCAAAACATTCCTTGGTCGCCAGGTGTTCGAGTGGAACCAAAGCAAATTGCTTCGTTCCCCTAGACTGTTGTGAATGAGATGAAATTAATTTGAAAATATTTAGAAAAGTCAGTTTCGTTAAAAGGAAATCTGATGCAAAAGTGTAGAGAGGATTATGTAGCAGGGCTAAGAACAGACCCTGATCTGAGTGGGAAGAGAAATTTTTGATAGAAACTCGCTGTGAAAAACGAAGCCTGTTGATAAGAAAACGAGAAGCTAACGCTAAGAGACAGCGCCAGTTGTTTCTTTAAACGTTCTAGGGGGCAAGGCAGGACAGAGAGGAAAACTTGTTGCACTTGAAGACGTTTTGTTGCAGTAGCGATGGATGTGAATGATGTAAACAGAATGGAAAACAACCTGCGTTTTTGTAATTGCCGCGCGCTCGTGCTGTCCAGGGCAGCTGAGCTGCTGGTCTGCGGTGCTTCCAGCGCCCTTGGAGGTGCTGTGGTTACTGGCAGCAGCTTAAATGCTGCCCTTCCTGCAGCGCTTCTTTGCAGGCTGCTGTATGCAGCTTGCACACGGAGCCAGCCCTTCCTCAATGCTGTTCTGCACGTGCTGCTTTGCCCATTTTGAGAAAATACAGATTACAGAGAGCTGAAGATGACCAATCCACACAGCACCTCCAAGCAGTGCGACCCTGGCTTTCTGGATTCACCACAATCACACTGGAAAGCGTGTGCTAAAATTGGAAAGCTGTTGATCAAAATATGCAGAAGAAACCCTGGAGCATGGGGATTGTGGGGTTTTTGTTTGTCTTTGTGAACCAGAATGATGATAAAGAGCTAAACTTTTCCAAGGGAAGCTGTTGCAAGCAGCCCGTGTTTAGGTAGCAGCCCCCAGCAGCAGGAGAGTAGATCTTCTTAGGCTCTTCTTAGGCGGTTACAAACTTTGTTGCCACTTCACATTTATTTCTGCTTTCAAAATAAATTATTTGAAACATAAGTAAAATAGATCTGTGTATTGGAAAAAGTTGCAGGATATTCTCAGTTACTTAATAAAACATATTCATTAAACTGTCATTTTGTTGCTGGCATTTGGAGTCCTTAGTGTTCATCTCCACATCCCATCCTTGGATGGGATCCTCATCATTTATCATCTGAGCTCTCGGCAGAGCTGAGTAAAACAGATTAATGTAATACCATGGGGTACTTGTCACATGTAACTGTTTGTCTGTTAACTGCTGCTAACAGGCAGTGCAATCCCAGGTTCATTTACTTTTTTGCAGTGAAACACTTGAAGTTTCTGTTTAATTTGTCCTTTGTTGTAAGCCTGAGCTCATTTTGCAGTGTCCTACCTGGACCACAGGTCCTTCCTCTTGGCCCTTTTGTTGCCCTACTGTGGACCTCTTTCTATTGAATTTTATTTCCCTGATTGCCAACACACTTTGGTTTTATGAAGAACACCTGGCATTGCTGTCCTGTCCACCACAGTGTTCATAACCTCTCTTGCCTCATTTTGTTCACCTTTGTAGGGCCACATTTCATAGGGCTTCCCTTCTTTCCCCTCTCTTCTCCTCCTTCTTGTACCTTATTCCTCTATTCCTGCATTCCAATGTCAATGTACCTATTCACATACCCTGAATATACCTATCCACGTAGACTTCAACTGGTGAAGAGAACCCTTTTCACCCTGAGGCTCGTCAAGCCCTGCAGCAGGTTGCCTACAGAAGCTGTGTGGTCTCTATCCCTGGAGGTTTTCAAGACCTGCCTGCATGAGGTCATGAGCAGCGTGGCTGGATCTCCAGGATGCCCCGACTTTTTAAGCAAGAAGAAGGACTAGGAACTTCCTGAGGTTTCTCTCGGTGTGAAGATGTTACGAGTCTCCTGCTTTTTCCATCCCTCCTAGCTTTTATTTTTGCCCTCTGATTTTTCCACCGTGACGGGAAGCGAGTGTGTAGGCAAGGAGCAGTCTCCTGCAGCTCCCACGTGGACGGAAAAGGGAAGGAAGAGCTGGGAAAGGGCCTTGTCAGAGATCAGCTTTGTTTTCCAGGATGTAAGAAGTTTCCTATGGAGGAAAGACGCATCAGGAAGAAAAACAAGAGCATGTGGGGTTATGTTGCCTTATGGAGGCACTCTCCTTTCACTTGTATGACTTGTACCTGTCTTTTATATCTACCTCTTAAGATACAGCTGGAAAGAGTTGATCATTTTCTTTTTGGCGTTGTCTTACTGCAGCTGGAGAACCTCTGGAATGAAGCTATTTAAGAGGTTTGTAGGACCTCTAGGAGGACCATCTATAAGAACGGTATGAAATGCTTCTTGTGGACGTTTCTGGGATGGCTTTGTGCAGTGTGTAGCAGGAAAGGACTTGACACTTACTGCTCTCAAAACACTTTGCAAACATGAATTCTCTGTACGCCTGAAATCTCTTATTTTTGTTAACCTGGTAGAATTTGTAAAGCTATATTTCTTTCTTTGGCTCTTTAGCCTCTCTTTTCTGGGCTGCCTGTCATGACATACCCTTTCAGTGTACTTTAAGTCTGACCTCCAAAAATACATTTAGGTGGAGTGTGATTAATGGAAAGCTTATGTTATTGTTTTTGACGATATTTTAGGTGATACATTAAATATTTCATTAGCTAAGGCTCTCAGGCATGTACAGTCTGCCATAAATACCACATCCTGTACAGACATGTATTGTGAGATTTAAAAGAGGGATTCGATTTGCTCTTCCTTTTTATTTTATTTTATTTTATTTTTTTTTTTTTTTTTGAAAGCTCTTTTTTTTTCCTTTTAGGCTTTCTTCTTAAATGCTAGTGCAGCATTAGGGTGTTAGAGAGAGGTTTCCCCTACCAAATGATCTGAGGGCTTTGCCCCCATGTCACAGTGGGTGGAAAGCAAAGCAAGGCCCAATCCAGCTCCTGCAGGCCTTACTTTCCAGGCTATCACACTGAGATGGTGTCAGGAAGAGGAGATGAACTGAAAGCAGAAATTACCCCACAAGGTTCACAGATGTCACGATTCCTTTTATTGCTCAGTCCAGCTTTAATATCAGGTTCATGAGTGTCCCACTCAGCAGCCCCCCAAGTGGGAGGGCAGAGCACCAGTGGGTGTCTGCAACAGCAACAGCCTTCAGGTCAGAAACCCCCTACAAACCCCCTGGTACAGAGAAGTTCTCTCCTGTTGCTGATGCTGGGGATCATATATATGCATATGTATAAAGGACAGCGTTGGCTTGCTTCTTGTTACGTGTATAGGCCAGGCTGGACTGGAAGACCAGCTTGTCTGCCTTTGTTTCCCGTCAGTTCCAGTGTGCTGCTGCAGGAGGGCCAGGTTCCTGGAGTATTTTACATTTCTAGCACCTGTATTCTCCTGTCTCATATTTTTTTTCAATTTATTTTTCACTTCCTTAGGAAATGGTTTGTTTTACATCTCCTATACTTTCCTGTCCTGATCTTTGGGGATTCCCCTTCCCCTTCCCCTTCCCCTTCCCCTTCCCCTTCCCCT
>NW_020455954.1:2972694-3151245 GCF_003342845.1 Nothoprocta perdicaria
CCTTCCCTTCCCTTCCCTTCCCTTCCCTTCCCTTCCCTTCCCTTTTTGGCATGCAAGTTCCTGGGGTGAGACAGCGGGAGGAGAATTAGGTGCTCAGAGGATGATGCTGTATGAATTCCGCCTTCCTCTTTCATTCTTTCCACGGAATTGGATGCTGGTACCAGCAGGTTATATTCCAACACTGCAGTGGGAAGCTTCCCGTTTCCATTCGTGAACCATTCCCAGTTTTACCCTGGGACTTGTGAGAGAGGTTGCAGTGCAGAAGGCAAGAACTGCCCTTAACTGTAGAATAGAGTTTCCCTCCGAAAGGAGGCACGATTGAAAACAGCCTGTGCCTGAGGGCTTCCCTAAAAGGTGTAGCATTGCCTTAAGGGAAGGGAACAGCTGAGGATGCAGAAAAGGGTACATGGATGTTCCCGCTTTCTTGCTTGTAGGTAACAACAAATGAGGTTTCATGGGTTGAAATGTGAAAAATAGGAAAATATAGAAAAGTCTAATAGATTTATACAAGTACTTTGTAATGCAGTGAAGCCGGTCGCACTCCCAGCCAGCGGCTGTGTTGGCAAAAAAGTCTCAGAAAACTTCCTTTTGTGTAACTGAGAATAAGGTTTAACCTTGGGAAATAACAACTTACCTCGTCCTTCATATTCCGAGCAGAACGTGCTGCCCGAGAAGTTGACTGGAGAGAAACACCTTTCCTTGTCACATCCCGTGGTGTTTGTTGGCATTTCTGAACCATCTGTGGAAACGGTGCCCCGTTTTGACTAGAAGTAACGCAGTAGGTGTCTGAATTGCCAGCCCCTCTCCTCTGGGAATCTGCTGTGTTACGAAAGGGGCTCAGTAGTCGCAGGGAACAAGGGAGAAAATCTCCTCCAGAAAGCCTGAAGCGCTGTTGTGCTTTAGCAGACTGACCTCGGGCATGGGATTATCTCTTGCTTGGCCTTGCCTGAAACATGGGAGAGTCTTCATCAAGTCTCTGAATATCTCCGTGCTTCTGTTCCTCCGCTTTTCCCCTTGGAGATTTCCAAGGGGAAAAGCGGAGTCTGAATGTCTTCTGTATGAAGCTGTTGCTGCCAAGGGAGTTTTATCATACAAATATTCTATTTGTCTTCATAACTGAGGGTTCATTTTGCGCTGAGGGTGCCCAGAGGAGGTGCTGAACACTGGGTTTGGCCATGTGTGATAACCCCGTCACCCCATCATTTTGCAGGTTACCTCTAGGGTAATGTGACTGCTTGAGGAAAGCCGCTGTCTCTGCAACTTAACAGCGAGACCTTCTGCTTCCAGGACTGCCAGGCCCTCAAGTTTTGTACATTTATCCAGTGCTCTCAGAGAGAATAAATAATACATGGACATATGCACTGGCTAAGTGAAATTTCCCTGTGATTATAGTATGAGAGTGCTTAATAGCAATTATAAAACATACTTCTCTCACCATTTGCTAATGTTACTGTGGGTTTAAGAGTACGCCCTTCTTTTTTTTTTGTTGCTGTTGTATTTGTGTTGCCATTTCTTTTTTATTATTTTTTAAATGAGTTGTTTTGACCTTTTTTGGAGAATTGCAGTTTTGAACTCAGAAATAGTGCTACTGCGTAAGCACCCCCAAATACTTCTACTTCGCATATATTGCAATAATTGATGCTTTGAAAATAAATTAATTGATTAACTCGGCATAAAATGTTTGCCCCCTCCCAGGGCTGGGACCGGCGTGTGCTGATGACACTCCCTGTGCGGGGCCGGCCTGTGTAATTTTCACTGTTTTACTCGCAGGTCACCAGCCTGTTCCTCTGTTCCTGGGTAAGGCCGTGCTTCTCAGTTGCCATGTAACTTATTTTCTGGACTGTTAAGTCTTTTAAAGCAAGCTCTTGGAGACCTCCTGGAGAGGTCAAGTTGACAAGCTGCCCATGAGGCAGCAGTGTGCCCTGGTGGCCAAGAAGGCCAACGGGATCCTGGGGTGCAGTAAGAAGAGCGTCTCCAGCAGGTCGAGGGAGGGGATCGTCCCCCTATACACAGCCCTGGTGAGGCCACATCTGGGGACTGTGTCCAGTGCTGGGCTCCCCAGGACAAGAGGGATGTGGAGCTGCTGGAGAGAGTCCAGTGCAGGGCTACCAGGATGATCAGGGGCCTGGAACATCTGTCCTGTGAGCAAAGGCTGAGGGAGCTGGGCCTGTTCAGCCTGGAGAAGAGGAGGCTGAGGGGGGACCTGATCAGTGTCTATAGATACCTCAAGGGAGGCAGTGAGGAGGAGGGGGCGGCCTCTTTTCAGTGGTGGCCAGCGACAGGACTAGAGGAAACGGCCACAAACTGAAGCACCAAAAGTTCCCCAAGAACTTGAGAAAAAACTTCTTGACAGTGAGGGTGCCAGAGCCCTGGCACAGGCTGCCCAGGGACGCTGTGGAGTCTCCTTCTCTGGAGATCTTCCAAACCTGCCTGGATGCCACCCTGTGCTCTGGGTGTCCCTGCTGGAGCAGGGGGGTTGGGCTGGATGATCCCTAGAGGTCCCTTCCAACCTTAAGGATTCTCTGGTCTTTTGCAGCGCGCCAGGATAAAGCCTCACGCCTTTCAGGTTTGAGCGGCGAGGCGGGATGTTTCGCTGCGGAACACGCAGCGTTTCCTGAGCGCCAGCATCGCGCGCCCGGGGCCCAGCGCGTGTCCCTGTGCTGCAAGGGCCTCTCTGCAGCCGCCTGCACGCCGGGCTGCGTGGCCCTCCGCACACGACTGATGCAGAAACAGCCCCTGGCTGCGTCCCGTTCGGAGCGCGAGCGCTGCAGTGTCCTCAAGGGTTTGAGAGCTGCTGGACCGTGAAACCTGTCTCAGAAGGATGAGCTGTGGCATTATTAGTTTTTATGTAACAGTGTGCTCTGTAATTGTTTTTTTCATGCACGTGGAGAAACGGTGAATTGGTGGCAGGGAGGGTGGTGGTGCTGGACACATGTATTTGGTGGATATGTTGGTGTTTTTTTACCTAAAGCAACCAGATGTTTGGAAGTAAGACACGAGCACCAGTGTGCCTGGGACTGTAGCTCTCAAATGCAGGCAGAGGAGAAGGCTGCAAGTGACCAGAGACTCCTCTTTTTCCTCCAACAGGAGCTTGTTCCTCCAGCCACATGGGTGGCTTTCTCACTGAGGTGATAAGCAGCATTTAATGAAGGCTGAGAAGTCCAGTTAAGTCCAGGAGTCACCAAAGATCAACCAGCTCCTCAACTCTAATGTGCCTTATCTGTAATCCAATTAACAACCAACTCCTTAAACAGTTCAGCTGTAATCAGTAATTAGTGCTCTTGCTAACATGCTCCATTAAGGTCATTAAAACTCTCTTTGTTTCTATTCAGCCCCCCAGGTGGGTGGCTGAGCACCCCTGTATGGCAGCAGGTTGCAGGAAATGATGCACGTCACTTGGAGCCACTCAACCTGCTATTTCTGTCTGTAATGATTCAGGAGAGAAATTCCTTCAGGTGCTGCCGTAAACAGTCCTCTAAATCTTGGAAATCAATAAGAAATAAAAGGAAGTTAATTGCAGGCAGTACTGACAGCACTGCCTATTACTTAGGTTGCAAAGTATTTCCTTTTTATGATGTAGGATTGTCTGGGAGGGCAGGGGCTAGGAATTGGTCTGGGTTTTCTTGCAGAGGTTTTTTCCATTCTGGGGATCCACCTAAGTTTAAGTTTCAGAGCAGGTAAAAGCGAAGCGAAGCGAGCTCTAAATGGGCAGGATACCCCTTGGACATGTTTACTTTTATGGTTTCTCACTGGTAAGGACCCAAGACAGGCCTGTCCTTCCCTCAGAGTCTTCACAGTGTCTTCTTTTTATGCCGGTGAAGCACCTATGCTTAGGAAAGGCTATGTATTACATATGCATCTGGTAATTTGTTCTCCACCACCTAGATTTTTTTTTCCCACAAAAATTGTCATTCCCTTGGTGAGGGAGACAAGCTGTGGGCTTCCAGTGATCTCTTTTCTGGACTGCTACAGAAGAAGGAAAGCTGCTCAGTGAAAGAGAAAGGGAGTCAGAAGAAAATGGCTGTGGTAGCCCCAGGAACCCAGAGCTGGGGCAGCTGAGGTCCTGTGTGTTTTTGGACTGGACATTTGAATCACAGAGTGGTTGAGGTTGGAAGGGACCCCTAGAGACCATCCAGTCCAACCCCCTGCTCCAGCAGGGACACCCAGAGCACGGGGCACAGGGCGGCATCCAGGCGGGTTTGGAAGATCTCCAGAGAAGGAGACTCCACAGCCTCCCTGGGCACCCTCACAGGGAGGAAGTTCTTCCTCACATAGAGATGGAACTGCCTGGGTTTCACCTTACACCCATTGCCCCTTGTGCTGTCACTGGCCACCACTGAGAAGAGCTTGGCCCCTTCCTCCCTACCTCCTGCCCTCAGGTACTTGTACACACTGATCAGATCCCCTCTCAGCCTTCTCTTCTCCAGGCGAAACAGGCCCAACTCACTCAGTCTTTCCTCACACGAGAGATGCTCCGGTCCCTTAACCATCTTTGTCACCCTGCACAGGAAGGCTCTCGTTGGCGGTTGTTCCTAACTCCTTTGAGGCTCCTCACTGTAAAGCCTTGAAGGTGATTCATAAAAACACTGCGTGCTCGGTGCTGTGAGAGAAGTTTGAGGAAAGCATTTCATAGGCGCCGCAAATCCAGCACTGCTCCGATCCACAGATACTTCTGGAATGGTGTCACCTGCGCCTCCGTTTGCCCTCCGTATAGCAGTAAGAATGCTTCTTCTAAAGGCAAGTTGTGGGAGGTTTGGAAAGTGGATTAGCTTAAATGCTTTGTTACACAGTCAAGAATAAAGCGTCGGATGAAGCTGAAGGCTGGAGCAATAGAAATGAGCTGAAGGATTGGGGACAGCATCCTGCAGGAGAGAGAGGCAGGAAAATGCCTTGTTGGGTTGAGGGTGCCACTCGATCCCTTGGGAAGGGGGGTGAGCAGATCCAGGACGTGGGCTCGGGTGCCTGTGGCCACTGCCACGTGCACGCTCAGGCTGAGCCAGACTGAAGCCAGGGTGAGCACAGTTAATTCTGCCATCCCGGCCCTTGGGCGCCGGGTCTCTAATGCATAGGGACAGCATGGGGACCTTTTCCTTCTCTTGAGTGAAATCAAGTCACTGGGAATTATCTTGGAATATTCCAGCCCTCTGCTCTAGAGCTGTAGCTACAGCTTAATCCGTGTGTGCCTCAGGGGGCTGGATTAGCGGTGTATCCGTCGCTGAGAGCCTGGGAGCAGGTGAGATCTTTTTCAGATGGCTGGGGTTTTATTCTAACGTGCCAAGAAGTCTCTTGAGCGCTTGAACCGGCAATAAATAAGTGTGTGTGGCAAGAGGAGGACATGTGTGCTCTCCCCAGGGGCCCGGTAAGCCTCCGGTGTGCTTGCTCCAGGGTAGCTGCTTGCCCTGGTTTAAGCAGCGCACGGGAATGGGAAAGGCTGGAGGAAGAAATAAGCCCCAGAGCAGAGCGTTGCAGCAGCCGCAGCCTCGGGATGCTCTCCGCTCCGCGTGGGGCGTACGCGGCCTTTGCTTGGAAGGATCACGTGTCGGTGCTGATGCGAGGTGCAGTGTCGTGCCACCAAGCTCTGGTGACATTTCTTGACCCCTTAACACGCAGCAGAGGAGACTTGCAGCACCTGAATGCCATCTGCCATGGCAGAGCAGCCTCTCGAGTCGCAGGTGCCTCCTGTGAAGTGCTGCGTCACCCTGAAGGAAACCAGCCTGGTAAGGGAGGAAGCTCCTCGCTCCAATCACTCCCAGATCCTTTGCATAATTCAGCTATTAACTTGCTATTTGTTGCTCCTTGGGAGCCCTAAGGGACAGCAGTTGCAGCAAATCCACCGTGGCTTTAGGAATTCTGTGTCATTAGGGCTGTATTTGCTCTCTGATTTTTAGGTACTCTGAGTCGGAACCAGCCGCTCTGTCTTTATAACCTTTGCAAATCCTGGGGGGGATCCAGAGTGGAAGTGCGACAAGTCTGAGCTGTCCCAGGAACAGGACTTTATAAAAAGAGAGGAGAGTTTTGCTCGTCAGCCTGCGTTTGTTTGTTCAGCCCATTATGGGAGCCGAGATGTACTAATTATTTTTAAATGAAACAAATTGTACAGATTTGTCAGACTGGTAGAGTAAAAAGGGACCAGACTTGGGCTTAACTTTTAGCCAGCCTGCCTGCTTATATAACACACAGTTTCTGACTCAGTAGTGGCAATTTTTACTTGCCGAAGAAACAAGCGCAGCGCTTTATGCTTGCATGGGAGAGAAGAGCTCTCTACCAGAGCACTGGTCTTTACTTTGCATGGCCTTGCTGCTGGCCGCTCTGGCCTTTACATGAAGGCCAGACAAAACTTATAAAGGAAAAGTTTATTCCCGGAATTGTGTACATTTCATAGACTCCTAGAATGCTTAAGGTTGGAAGGGAGCTCCAGAGGTCGTCTAGTCCAACCCCCTGCTCCAGCAGGGGCACCCAGAGCACGGGGCACAGGGCGGCATCCAGGCAGGTTTGGAAGATCTCCAGAGAAGGAGCCTCCACAGCCTCCCTGGGCAGCCTGTGCCAGGGCTCTGCCACCCTCACTGTCAAGAAGTGTTTCCTTAAGTTCCTGGGGAACTTTTGACACTTCAGTTTGTGGCCATTTCCTCTAGTCCTGTCGCTGGCCACCACTGAAAAGAGGCCGCCCCCTCCTCCTCACTACCTCCCTTGAGGTATCTATAGACACTGATCAGGTCCCCCCTCAGCCTCCTCTTCTCCAGGCTGAACAGGCCCAGCTCCCTCAGCCTTTGCTCATAGGGCAGATGTTCCAGGCCCCTTATCATCCTGGGAGCCCTGCGCTGGACTCTCTCCAGCAGCTCCACATCCCTCTTGTCCCGGGGAGCCCAGAACTGGACACAGTCCCCAGATGTGGCCTCCCCAGGGCTGTGTATAGGGGGACGATCCCTCGACCTGCTGGAGACGCTCTTCTTACTGCACCCCAGGATCCCGTTGGCCTTCTTGGCCACCAGGGCACCCTGCTGCCTCATGGGCAGCTTCTCATCCACCACGACGTTTGCAGGCCACTCACAGCGTGCCCGGTGACGGAGCGCGCCTGGAGGAGCCGGCGTGTGAACTCCTCGAGCACACTGTGAAGCTCCGTGTCACAGCCCGGTAGCCGACAGCGTTGGAAGCGTGTGGCGGGAAGCAGGCGTGTGAGCCGAGCACTGTCCCGGCAGCGCTGCTGAACCCGCCCGGCCCTTTCAGAGGGACAGAGACCCCAGCCCTGCTCGGCGGCACCCGGCGGCATCCACGGGCTGGCTCTGCTTCCTCTGGGATACTAAGCATGTGCACTGTGAGCGGGGAGGGCACTGTCAGCATGAGGAAAGCTCGTCAGCATCAAGCTAAGGAAACAGCAAAGCACTGCTGTAAAAACTACTCTATTGTAAGCTTGGCCTGTTGCTTTTCTCCCAGTTTGATCCCAATTTCTCCCAATCCTTTTGTTGCGTTTCCTTTTAGGAACTTTCCGGTGTACTTTCTGCGAGACCGAAGTGGAGGAGGACGAGTCGGCGATGCCCAAGAAGGACGCCAGGACGCTCGTGGCGAGGTTCAACGAGCAGATTGAGCCTATCTACGCCCTGCTTCGCGAGACCGAAGATGTCAACTTAGCCTACGAAATCCTCGAGCCGGAACCCACGGAGATCCCGGCGCTGAAGCAGAGGTGGGAACGGGCGCTGGCTTCCCTTCCTTGGGGCCCTCCTGGCCCTTGTGTGCAGCTTGTCCGGGCTCTGCGGGGGACTGGCTTGTTTAAGCCCAGCTCTACGAACAACGGGCAAATTCCCTACGGAAAGCGTGGTTTATAGGCAGCCACGGGGCTGCCGGCACTTTTTCCCAAGCCAGGCAGTTTCCTAGTCTCCAGGATGTCGTCATATGGGCAGGGAACTCAGGCTGTCTGCTGCTTGCTAAGCTGCAGCCGGTGTGTTTTCCAAGGCTCGGTATTTAAGAACTGCAAGCTGCTGCCGCTTTGCAAAGGGCTGTGCGTGCTGTCTAGCCTCCAGAATGTATTTTGGCTACCATTCGCTGCCTTGCTGCCTTCTTTCTCTTGTAAACCCTTTTCTTTCATCTCTTCCTTTTGCTCCTGCCCAGCTTTGGAGAGTTAGGTCTGTGCCCTACACCTTGTGTTTCAAATCCACATATAATGAAGCTCTTATTCAAAGAAATTGCTTGGAATAAGTGCACTCTTTCTTCTGATTTTCTCCTCCTCCTTTTGGGGGAAGGGCGTGTTATAATCAGGAGCTCTTTAAAAATGTTCCTACCCATGGGAAATGGCTTTTTTTTTCTTCCCGTAACATTCCTAGCTGTAGAAAAACGGATGATTTTTAAATAATGCAGAAAGATGCAAGGAGCTGTCAGTTTTGTCACCTATAGTGAAATATGATGTGCTTCTCTTTTAAAAGAGGTAATAATTAAACACACAAGAAGAAAGATAGGTGCTGTGGAGTAAAGCATTCCCTCAGTGCCTCGGGGTGCTTGTCCTTAGTTGGGAGGAGAGCAGGCAGGAGGCTACTGGGAGGCTCTTAGGCTCAGCACGAAAGAGAACGTGCCTCATATATCGTTCTAGACCAAATCCCATAATAAAAACACTCTGTCTGCTCATGGACATTTTCCAGCCAAGAATGTAGCAGACTTTGCTTCTCGTTCTGTCAGGAAAGCAGAGTGGGGGGACGTGTCTTCCAAGGTCACTCGCTGTGTCTTTGTTGATGCAGGGTGTCTTTGAAGCCAGCCTGTATTCCCAAGCTGCATCACTCGACTTCGCTTTAAAAACCCTTTTCTGTACTTTGCCTGTGAGAACTGGGATAACCCCACTGACAAGAGTCCTTTTGCACCCTTCCCCATGGCTACCTTATCTGTGTGGACAGAAAATTAGCAGAGCAGAAGCCTGGTGAAGTCCAATGATTAAACAGCAGCACCCACTTACTTGCCTTTTAAATACTTTAAAAATATTGTAAATGATTAATTACTCTGCACAAGGCATAACAAAATAAATAGGCAGCTTTTTAAATGCTTACTTGAACACAACTTGCTTCAGCACATACAGTGATTTAATTATTTATTAACCCTTATTAATTCAAAGCAACTAATTGCAGGAAAGTGCTGCTGTCAGATTTTTCAAAGAAGTACAAAACCCTGGGTTATTTATTCTCTCCATCCTGTGGAGTCCTCAGTTCCTGAAACCATTGACAAAACTGGCATTTGATGATTCTGAAAGAAGCAAAAAGCTCGTAAAGCTCCTGTGTCTCCTCTTTGCACAGGCACAGGCAACTCCATGGCTTTTCAGGAGAATTTTGGCTCTCGTTGGCTCAGCTGAACTTGCCTGTCACTCACCTGCCAGGGAAAGCAGTCAGCTCTTCATTTGTCTTTCAAGGAAGCTGTTGATTTTGTTAATCTTTCAGAGCATAAATTTCCTCCACGAATGTTTCATATTAAACTTACTTTACCAAAACTATTCTCCGTGCCTTTCTAAACCAGGTGTTTCTTAATATTCCTACATTTTCCTTGCTTCAAATGGCAGGTAGCACAGGTAGCTTAGATCTTCACTGAAATAGTTCTTTGTGGTCGTGCTGTCAAGGACCAAGGCTTCTTTCCTGATATGGTGAAGCTCTTCACAGCAGCTAAATGAGAAAGTTGAGAGCTGTGGTTTGCCTTCCCGCAGAGCTCACCCCGTGACTCAGGGCACTTGGATTGCTCCATGTAAATGTGGCATGTTGCTGTCCGTGGTTCCAAGTGAATTACAGCGGAGCCTTCTCCTCTAGTTGCTGCTCCCCTTTGTGAAAGGTTCTGGATGACATGCAGTAAGTGCCTGGCTGCTGAACGAAGGCCTGAAGAGCAGCCCAGGGGAAAAGCCCATTTCCAACGCGCCGACGGGAACCTCGGAGCAGCAGCTGCGTTCGGTGTTTGCAGCGGTGCCGCGCGCGAGGCCGCCGGGCTGCAGCCCGAGAGAGGCAGGGCTCGAGGGAGAGCTGCACTGCTGCCCTGTGGGGAAGGGGTGGCATCAAGCAGCGAGGCAAGCGCCAGGCGCGCGCTCCTCGTGGCTGGGGGCCCGTGGGGCTTTTCACAAACACCTTGCAGATCTTGGGCACCGGAAAGATCTTGGGCGCTTGGAACAGCGCTCTGGGAAGAAGGTCTCTGTGGTTCCTTAGGCTGTATAAGGGGTACATGCGCATAAATCTTTCAGGCTCAGTGCAAAGGTTTCTTAGGGGGGCTTGCTGTGGGAGAGAGCGAGGCACTTAGTGTGTTGATACATCCTAGCACAAAGGCTGCGGAGCGTTTTGCTAACAGATCCCAGGCAGCCCACAGGTAGGAGATTGTCCATAGCCCTCAGTACGGGCTGAGCCTGAACACACTGCTCTTTATTTTATGTGTGGAAGCAGAATGATAACCTACCTACCTATCTCTTCCCTCATAGTGAACAGCTGAAAATCTAGCAGATTTAGCTTATTAAGCAGTGGTTGAGTCCTTGCTGAGTTAAAAAAAAAAAACCATTGCTTATTACTCGGGTCTGAACTCAGGTCCAACTGCAACCATATTTTAAGCTTCTCCTTTGGAGGAAAGACTGTTGAGTAGGTAGATAGCAAATGGGTGGTGCTCCCTGACAACAGCTGCGGGTTCAGCTGCAGAGCTGCTGCCCAGCAGGAACCTTGTTGGTACCCTAAACCTCTGGACAAGGGGAGCCCTCCAGACAGATCTGGCAGGAGACGTGGATACCGTTTATGATCAGGTGGCTTAAGTCACATGGCACCTAGTGTGGGCTGAGAATGGGCCCAGTGTTCAGTTTCCTCTAGAGGAAATATGTTCTTGAGGTGGGTGAATGGTCATGCTTGGCTTTCCCTGCCAGGGAGGCAGTGAGCTTCCGTGCAGCTGTGTCTGTGGGCATAGCACAGGAGATAGGGCTTCAGTTATCCAAGTGAACTCGGATCCACAGATTCCCTAAACCCAGCAAGCTGGCAGAGAAATTCCTGGCACTACCTATGAAAACCGAGAGTAGAAGCTCTCAGTGCACGTGGCAGGGCTTAGCTAATCAGAGTTTAAGCCGTGGGTTGCTACTTAGGCTGAACGGTCTAACTGTTTTTTATCCCTCTGGCTTCCATACAGCAAGGAGCGAGCTGCTGCTGGGTCCGGGACAGCCGGCCTCACAGGCGGCCACCACCGGGAAGCATGGACCACAAAAGGACCCTCCTATGAAGACCTGTACACCCAGAACGTCGTCATCAGCATGGAAGACCAGGAGGACCTTAACCGGTCTGCAAGTGAAGGAAAGCCAGCCAGGGAGAGGCCAATTTGGCTGCGGGAGAGCACAGTGCAAGGAGCTTATGACCCCGATGACATCAAGGACGGTAAGAAAGTTCAGAGAAATGGGGCTTCCCTGCCTCTGTGGTGCTCTTGGAGTGCAGGGATAAAATGTAAGCCCCTGTGTATGAACAGCTGCCACTTTGGATCCTCCAGATTGTAGCTGCTTCCATCTGCCAGGCAAATACCTGTGTGTAGGTAGATGTTAAAAAATGCTGATTTATTCCATCAAGCATTGAAATCTAGGTCAGTAAAGCTGAGCTGCCCACCAAAGTACGTATGTGCTTCTGAGATGTTAATTATCTGTTACCTTTTTCCTGTAGCTTCAGCAATACACATTCTTCTACCTTCAGAGCCGGTTGGTTTGGGGTAAGGGTATTCCAGCTTCATCTGGGAAGCTGACTGCCAGTGTGACACTGCTGGAAAATAACATTTGGGTTGTATTTGGTGACTCGGAAGCACACCAAATCTGTCAGCAGTGGTTTTGCATTCCCAGCCTCCTCCTCACCATTTATTTTTCAAAATGTTTTATATGAAGAAGAGTATGTCAGGAGCATTGCTTCTGGGAGTGTGGCCCATCTTTGCTCTTATTTTCATTCATATTGGGTCAAATCGTCTATAGACCGCAGACAAGATACCAGCAGGAAAACTGTGCTTTGAAAAGCTTGCCGTTTAGAGACCTCTCAGCATTTTTATGAGGGTGAATCATTAGAATCTTTCAAGTCATCTGAGAATTACAGAATGAAATCGGTGATGTCCTGGGAAAAGAAAATGGCAAAATGGAGGCATGTAAATAAACACGACACACTTGAATCATTCCTTCCCTAGTGTGATCCTCAGGAGAAGAGATAGGGGAGTAATGTAGGTATGGAGGAAGAAAAGGAAATGGATGCAAAATAACAGGAGATATCTAATGATCTTGTTTGCATATAGCTTCTTTAAAACAAATGGATCTCAGAACATTTTCCAAACGGATTGAACAAACTCTGGTGATGGAAAGCATCTCCTCCTGCAGCTGTTGCAGATGTTGTTATTCACCAGTCTCATTTCTCATCCAGTTTTTCTGCTGGACAGTTGATTTGCCCGTATTTTTAAACCAGCTCCTTGAGATGCATTTTAGTTTACACAGCATAAATGATGCTCCAACACCGCTGAAGGACCTGGAGGGGAGAAACATCCTCTGCTTACAGCACAGCAGCATTGCTGCTTTATCTCCAAAACTACTGGAGATCACAGGGGCAACTTATGGACATAGCCTGAAGCTGCTGTTGGAACTTATCTACAGGGCTCTTGGACAGCATAAGCATGAACTTGGGGCCACGGGTGGAAAATGTTCACTGCTTGAGTCTGTCAGGGACAGTTTCTCCAGAAGGAGGCAGCTCCGCTCCTGGGCTGCAAAGTGAGCCTCACAGCACTAACCCTGGTGGCTTCACAGCTCTCAGCGAGGCTCATCTCTCTGATGTTAGTACCTGCAGGGGCTGGCATCGGCCCCTCCTAACAAAGCCTGAGTACCCTCCTTGGTTGCTGTTTGGAGGAGGGAATTTGGCTAGATGTTGCTGGGGTTGGACGAGGTCAGTCGTTCTGCCGTTTTTATGAGGAACCCAGGAGACCAGCCCGCACACCTCCGTGGTGTTGGTTGTCTGAAGAGAGAACTGCAGAACTGCTCGCCCTCATTTTCAGCTGTCAGGAAGATTGTTTCTTCCCGTTAGGTTGCCATGTGGATCCCTGTAGTTATGATATCTGAGTGTGACCACAGTAATGAAGCCATAAATCATGGACACATATCCAGCGTTCTCGATCTTGTTGTAACTACTGCAGCTTCTGTAGTCCTATTTCCAGATGGTGTGCCGAGCTCATGTGCCAAGTTTTTGATGGGAATGGCCTTAATCTGACGAGGGCTGCAGCTTCTTTCACCAAGAAAGAACATTTGAAGAGCAAATTTTTATAAACACCAAGAACACTGTCAAAAAGTAGGAAAATGAGAAGGGGGAGAACAGAGGATTTTCCTCAGAGCAGGGACAAGCTAAGACGTAACCACACAAGAAAGCCTCTCAGCTGTGGAGAAGATAAAGCAACATTTTGTGCAACGCTGTGGGTTCTGCTTTTGCTTTTCCCTTGTATTAAACACATAGTGCACCAAATCCCACAGTCAGAAACCGTCTGAATGGACACTTAGCCCTTAGGCTTGGGCCCTCTGGAAGGGAACATTTGCATGTGCTGCTTCCTAGCTGCTTCAGTCTATACGTTTATAGGCAGAAACTCATTTCTCGTGAAAACATGAGTCTGGTGAAGTCAGCCTGGGTCTTCTGACTTTCATTAAGGCACAGAAAAAGACCATCAAACCCAACCAAAATCTCTGAGGGCTTTCAGGGCTAAATGCAGAACTTCCTTAGTTTTAACTGTTTCTCAGCACGTTTTTTGCTTCAAGTAGAAAAAGGTAGCAAGTGCATTTTTGATCCTGTAGGGAGAGACTTGGATGGCATGGTGATAAAACCATGCGGGTCTTGGTCTTGGAAAAGACAGCCAGTGGCATTAATGTACGAGGGCCGAATGCTGTCACCCCCGCTCCAGTGACTGTTCATATGCAGAGACTTTTGGTGCAAGAGAGAATTTGCCATGGGGAATCTGTCCTACTTTTTACACCTTGTTTTTACAGAAAATTCTCCATATTCTATGTTTTATTGTTGTCTGTTGTTCTTTTTCATATTGCCTGTAGATTTATTAGTGTTGGGTGAACTCACAGTGCTCAGTAAATGCAGAACGTGGAGAGATTTTCTGCTTCTCTATCTCAGTCCTTGCAGATGGGGCCTGTGCAGGGCAGGGTCTGTTCTTAGTTCTGTGCTTATAGTCAGTGCCTGGAACAGCCCTGGGTCTTGGTCCGCACGGAAGGTCCTCCTGCTGTATGCAGACATACAGCCTAGAAACAAAGGGCCCAAAAGGAAACTGCTCGTGCCCCTTTCCTTCCTGAGCCTTGCTGGGTCTCTAGCGAGTGTCAGCGTGAGGTGCACAGTTCAGCATTTGGAAGCACAGCGTTCAGCTGCAGCCCAGCTTTGGGACACCTCAGTTGGGCACCGGAGAGTCTCCAGGGCTGCTACCCCGATCCTTGATAAGAAACCGTTATTCCGTTGTGTCTCCTTGCAGGTGGCCGGGACCTGGATACATTCCAGGAGCGCGAGGAGGGCCGGGCAGCTCTAGATGACAACGAGGAGGTGATGCGGGCCCTGCTTATCCACGAGAAGAAGACGCCCTCTGCTTCCACGGTCACCGTGGGGAGCGCGGCTCCGCTCTCCGGCGCCAATGCCAGTGACTCCGAGAGTGAGACAAGCGAGTCGGAAGAGGAGTCCCCTCCACGCCCTGCTGCCACGGCCACCACCACCTACGGGTTGGAGGATGATGATGACGAGGAGGAGTTTGAGGTGGTGGCCGAGGACCCCACTGTCATGGTGGCCGGGCACCCACACTCGTACAGCCAAGTGAGCCAGCGCCCCGAGCTGGTGGCCCAGATGACTCCAGAGGAGAAGGAGGTCTATATAGCCATGGGGCGGCGCATGTTTGAGGACATGTTCGATTAACTGCTGCCTGCCACGGCATTTTTTTTTAAAAAGTGATTTTTTTAAGCCAGAAACTTCCTAGTAAAACAGGACTGAAGTGAACCTTTTCTCCGCTGCGCACGGGGACACTGGGGCTTGGACCGCCTAATCTCAGGCATCTTGCCCGCCAAACAGGGGCATCAGGAAGGCTGCTTGTGCCAAAACAGGTAGGAGAGGTCACGTCTCAGAAGTGAGGAGGTTTGTGAGGTAAAACTCTGCTTTAGTGAGCCCTGCATGGGCACTGGCTTAAACCAGTGCCTCCCCCGAGTTGTTTTGAGTCTGCTTCTGTTGCGGATGCTCAGAAATTCCATGTCTGTGTCCTCCAAGGATGTGAGTGCTCCTTGGTTTGACGACAGCGCTGTGCAGTAGCGGGTGTAAGTTACACTGCAGCTGGACTGGCACGAGGAGCGAAGAGCCCTTGTCTGCAGGCCTGGGCACAAACAGCCCGTGCCCAATCTCCTGCCAGCGACAACCGAGGCTTGTGGCTTCTGAGCAGCCCTGAGCAGCCCTGCAGCCCCTATTACCTTTATTGCTCCTGTCTTCTCCTTTCTAGGTCTTTTCCAGGGGGCAGTCACAGTTGTGGCTGTGTGTGACTGCAGTGTGTCCTGGCCAGGTTCCATCTGCACCAGTTTCCCAGGCAGTTTAGCCTCCCGGGGAGGGCGACTGGAGAGGTCAGTTGTGTCTAACTGCAGTGGCACCACCGGGTGACTTGTTGCACCTGGGGGAGAGCAGGAAGCAGAGCTGTGCACCACCACTGCTTGGGGAGGCTCTAAGAACCATCACTTTGCAAGCTGTGTGCTGCAGCCTCCACGTTGCAGAGCTCAGGTATTCCACTCCTCCAACTGAAGTTTTCCCGCCTCGGTCAGCTCCATCCTTTACACACAAGCCCGTGTAACCACAGGGTTACTTAAGCTTGCTCCTTCAGAGATGGTGACCGTCACTCTCCTGCTTTTCAACGGGGAATGCTCAGCACCTCAAGTCAGAGGGATGCGAAAGCATCCAGAGCGAAGGCCGCACCGGGCACATGCAGTCACTCTCGGCCACTCTTTGTACAAGAGCCCTCCCTGGATCTAAGCTCTCAGAGCACCCTGGCTACCAGGAGATCCCTTTGTTTTCTACCACAGCTGCCTGCCACTTCTCCCTGCAGCCTCCAGCGCTGCCGAGCAGCAGCAGAACGCGAGCGTGGCTCCACAGCTCCTCCTTCCCTTCGGGCATGATGGAGCTGCACCATTTCTAAAAGAATTACACGGTTTTAAATGCTGCTTTGGCACGTTCTCTTCCCATAGGAAAACATTTACCAGTGCGTACAGAGCAATACCACATTTGTAATGTCATTCTCTCTCAGCAAGCGTTTTTGATTTTGTTTTTTAAATTGTTGTGTTTTCTTATCCAGTGCTACAGTGAAAGAAAATGATAAAAGAATTGTATGTTGCAGAGGGTAGGGCTAGTATCAAGTGCAGTTCGATTTACCTGAGCGGGGTGGATTTCCTGCTCACTGAGACTCTAAACCTGTTTTATACTGACTAGGCTTTGTATGTTTTGCTAACCTTGTAATGCCTCCTTTGTGGTTTCATTTTCAGCTTCTTGGTATTTTGAAGCCCCCCTGTTTTTTTAAAAAAAATAGTGTTTTAAATTTGCTTTTAAGTCATTTTAAAGAGGAATAAATAAAAGGAAACTTCTCCCTATTGTCTGCTTCCAGTCTGTCATGTGTTTAGTCAAAATGTGGTTTGCTTATCACTTAGATTTACTTAATTCAAGAAAACGACTTTTCTGAGACCCTCCTCTGAGGAAGGGACTATGTGAAATCCCCCATTAAATCACTACCCCGCGTTGTTTCTCCTCGGCAGAGCTTCCCTGAATGAATCCTGGAATCCTTCGCATGCCTTTCCAGGAAGGGTATTTCATTAGGCTGGTGCTGTGGGAGCCTCTTTCGTCAGCGCTCGTGAGAGACCTCCGTAATCAGCATACGCTTCCCTCCAGGCTGAAGGAGAGGACCGGCCCTTTCCTTCATCTCGGAGGGAAGCGTATGCTGATCACGGAGGTCTCACGCTCATTTTTGCCAGTCGAAGTGGTACTGTTGCATAGCTTGGCTTCCAATGCCTTAAATCACAATTTATTAAGCATCTGATAAAAAAGAGAGACCAGGTCTGTAGGAGAGTTTAATCTGGTTGAATTCGAGGTTAACATTGAAGAAATGCAGGAAGGTACGAGGAGCCAAAGAATGAAACGGCGAACTCATGCTGAAGACAGCAGAGCTGCTCAAGCTTGTGCCTCGCCTGCAATTCATATCGAGGATTTGCGCTGCAGAATCGAGCTGTAGGCTTGCCTAAAGCCTATGTGAAGAAGTACAGGGCTTTGCTAAAGAGCCTCTGGCATGAATGTCCAGCACAATCAGCTATACAGTAGCGCCTTTGCTTAATAAACACATGTATGTGTGGTTTGTACAGTAGGTCTAGTTGTTGTCATTCACCAGGTAGGTCCTGCACGTACAGGACCATACGTGGCGCAGTGGGTTTTTGGGCATCCTTTCCCTCCCCGCTCTGCCCCGTGTCTCCCTCGGGAGCCCTGCCGAGGTCAGGGTGCTTGAGGAGATGCAGTTGTCGTTTCCCATCTTCTCTCACAGTTTCTGACCCTTGGGCAAGAGCTCCGCTCCATTGCAGCCGGTCAGGACGGTGCTGAGGACGGATAGTGGCATTTACTGCCCGGAGTGCTGCCTGAGCCAGCAGGAGGGATGGAGCCCATCAATCGTGAGGAAGGCCCAGCCATCTCCTCTGGCTGCTGAACTCCGTGTGCTCTGCTAGTTTTAATCCAATAAGCCTGGGAGGCTGGGCCAGCTCTGCAGCCTTCCTCTGCAAATGCCTCCTCTAACCCCACCGGAGCCAGTTGCTGTGCCTGCTTTCAGCCGGATGTGCAGGTTATCTGATGAGGGAGCCTAAGGCCAGGGCACTGCAGTTCAAAGACCAAAAAAAAGAAAGGCTTTTCTGAAGCTGCTGGTACTCCTGTCCCCAGAGGTCCCGAGCACCCGGTGCCTCTCCCAGCCCCGCGAGAGCCGCTGCCTCCTGCACTGGGGCTGCAGAAGCTCCCGAGCCCCCCAGGGACGTGGCCCTCGTGGGTCGGGGAAGCCACGGCCCAGGCGGGACCTTCTGTGTGTGCACAGAACGGGCCAGACCTTCAGACCCGTGCGGCTGAAGGGGCTGGCGAGGGGCAGCACCAGGCTCAGCGCTGCAGAACGGGCCTGTTTTAATCTTCCCCACAAGGCTCCCAAGCAGCAGCTTCCGCCAGCGGGGAGTCCCTGTCCATCCCGTTCCTCTTTCCTGTGCTGCTGTTCCCTTCAAACAGCCTCCAGCTAAACAGGCTGCTGCTCTGCGAGAGCCATGGGGATTGAAGATCCCCTCAGAGGAAGGGCGGAAAACCAGCTCTCGGAGACACCGGAGGAGCCGCCGCTGCCCGCGGTGACGGGGCCCGGCGGGAGCAGCGGGCACCTCTGCGTGGGGCTCGACCCCTGCCGGCCCCTTCAGGAGGAAGTTTCAGGGATCAGATGGGGAGTGAGGCTCTCATGGAAAGGAGGCTTCGGCATTTCTGTGTGAGCACGGAGAGCCTGGGCTGTGTAAGCACCACAGGCCGCTCCAGCCAAAAACACATGGAGCGTCAGGATGATCGGCATGCTGGGAGCGCCGAGGCCGAACTGAAAAGCAGCAGCACCCGGCTCAGCTCCTTCCAGGGTACCCGGTATCAGCGGCTGGTGTTCCCAAGCCCCAGCAGATCCTCACAGGGTGGCCCTGAGAGGCGGCACAGCCAGGCGCCTGAGGCGCCTCAGGGCGGGTTGGTGCCTCAGGACACAGTGCCTCAGGACACAGTGGTACCTCAGGACACGGTGCCTCAGGACACGATGGTGCCTCAGGACACGGTGGCGCCCATGTCACGGGGCGGCACCGCGAGGCCGCCGGCTGCGAGGAGCGTCAGCCCGAAGCGCAGGGCTCCATGCTCCAGTAGTGATGCTCCCAAAGGGCCCGTCTGCGGCCTCCCTCCTTCCCTGTTCTTCCTCACACAGAGCAGGGCCCATGCGGGCCGCAGTCCCGGCTCTCCATACCACACAGCGAATCCGGGTCTCTTGCAAAGGGAAATCTGCGTGTTGGGTTTATTCTTTCCCTTTCTTTCCTGTTCGGGGTGCTTAATGAGCTGCCAGAAGGTGGCTTATTTATCAGCATTAATGAAATTGATGGAGAGACCGAATCTTATTTATATTAAAAAAAAAAAACAAGCCAGATTTTGGAAGCTCCTTCCATACCATTAAAAAATGTATTAAGGACAGTGAGTGTTTGTGCAGCCATCCAGGAGGCAGCAGACAGGGAGTGTCTGAATAAGATACTTTAAACACGCTAAGTATTTTCGTTCGAAATATGTTCCTGACCTAAATAGGCTTTGATTTCCATCCCTTTGAACAGCCTGAGCCTAATGAATGAGGCCGGGGTGGCAGGGAGCCGCAGCGCCAGGCGCGGCGGCTCCGAGGCTTCTCCTGGCGACATGCGGCGCTGCCGCGGGACGAACGCTCGGCGTCCGGCCCTGCCATGAAGGCTGCTCCCGCGCTGCTTCCACGTGCCGCGCCAGGTGCGGCTGGCAAAAGGGGAAGGGGGAGCGTGTGGTGCAGATGTGGCTCAAGAGCCGGCGTTCTGCTGCTGTTTCACCTGGAAACCGTCTTGCCGGCATCCTCCCGCCCAGCTGTTTGCTGTTGGACGAAGGATGAGCAGGGGTAGCTTTGCAGTGAGCTGGAATTGTGGGCAGAGCTCAGAAGCCTGGCTCAGATCCACCAATCTGATTCTGATTCTCGTCTCCGCATTTTTTTCTGCCCTTGTGACAGTGGAAACCTGCCTGACTGGTCCCAGATTTCCCAGATGCTGTTAGCACCTTCCAGCAGCCACCAGGGCAACCTCAGGCTCATCAGTCCCTTACACTCCATCTTGGTCTGTTCCTGAGCTGTGTGTGATTTGGTAGGACTGGAGACTGGATTTGATCTTTTTTTATTTTTTTCCCCTTGTTCTTTTTGTCCCTTTGAAATATTTTGAGTTGCTGAATTTCTCATGATGTTTCCTTGCTGCTTCTAACAAAAAAAAAAAAAAATCTTTTTTTTAATGCAAATTAGACTCTAAAATCTTTTTAGGGAGACATATCTGCTCTCCCTGCACTGTCACCGTAATTATACTTCCTTTGCCGTACAATGTTTTCTTCCAAGAAATGTGCTTTGAACATCTCTCAGCCTTCCTAGTGATGTCGGGAGATAAAAACTATCCCCATTACAGCAGGGAAGATCGGAGGGAGCTGGAATTCGAGGGAAATGTGGCCTTTCGCAAAAGACAGATCCTGAGACAAATTTCCCTTTCACACACTCTCCCAGGCCGCACGGGTGCTATACACAGGCACAGAACAATGCAATAAGCTGCAGAGGGGCTCTGCTTATGATTCACTTAGCCCCATGTATTCCCTTTCTCAGGGCCCATTAGGAAGGGTGATATTCTCCAAGTGCAGCCACCTCTTGGATAATACAAAACGGGATCCCAGAGCTCCCAAGTTAGCAGTCAACTTTAGCAAGAGCCTGCAGGGCTAATGTGAAGGTCTGACCCTTTCACCAAGGAAGGAGTCAGTGCAAGAGCGTCTTGCAGCAGCGAGGTGCAAACATCGGTTCAATGCCACATTAAAATATTGCCTCCTGGTTCTCTCTGAATGTTGCATCAGAGTGTGACCTTATATGTGCATGTGGGAAACAGGTAGATAAAATCCCAGAGGGACTTCCCAGCCCTCCTGAAACATGTCTCCCTTTGGGATAGTAAATAGATAACAGATCCTGCACAGTTTAGACAAGAGCTGCTGCCAAAGGCAGTGAATAGGAGTTAAAGGTTTTGTTATCTGGACAGTCACAACATTGCAGCTCTCCTGAAGTCCATAATAAAAGAGCTTATCTTCAGAAACAACAAACATGAAGAATCCTGTGACTTTTTGGGGTGTAAGGTGTCAAGATTCTCCACTTTTTTTTCCAGCCCTCGGAATGTCTTCATTTTGCATTTTCCACTTTTTTTTATAATGGGCACTAGAGTCTTCAGTTCACCAATGGAACAGATATTGCCTTCAACCAGACCTTCGACTCTCTGCTATACTGATGGGCTCCTTGTGGGGCCTGCTATTTTGAACTCCTTGTGGGGCAAGCTGATGAGGTCCTTGTGGGGCAAGCTAGCAGAGTCAGCCCCAGCAAAGGGGTGAGCCAAGTCATCAGAAATACTGACAACAAGCCCAAGCAATTCTGGTCATGGACGTGTATTTGTTCGGGTAGTCACAAGGAGTGAACAGAAGGTGGCATGGCAAAGAATGGCAGCTCTTGGGGGAAAATGTCCCATTGCCTCATGTTCACAGCACATGTGGCCCTGCTGTGGGATGCACCTAAGGCATTAGCCTGAGAGGAACGGAGTGCTGCCTCCTGGAGACGTCACTCCGCTTTCCCAGCCTGTTCCCTTCCTCCTTCCTTCCTTCCTTCCTTCGCCTGACCTTTTTATTTGAAGAGGCCAAATAGGGAAAAAGGGAGATTGCTTTCGAAGGAGGGGAAATAAACAGGTAAATGCCAAGCCTGATGGCAAGGAATCAAGAAGAGCAGATGTGCTGGGGCCATTCTCAGCCTGCCTTGCTGATACCTCCTCCTCACGTGCAGGGCTGTAAATACAAGGACAGCTGCTCGGAGATAGGGATGCTCAGAGCAAGGGTTTTGCTCCCAGCACTCCCGGTGACACCGGCTCCGCTCTGGAAGAAATGGCAGATCCCCCTTGCATTCCTGGGGCCTGGCAAGACTGAACATGCCAGGTGAAAACTGCCTGTGGAAGTGGAGAGGAAAGTGAAGAAGAGGTATCAGGAGAGCAATAACCAGGGCACTTATCTCCTCCTTAATCACAGCCCAGCCTTCAGGAGGTCTGCGGGGAGACCTAATGGATTAAATGCAGGTATTAAATGAAATCCTGAAAACATTTGCCTCACCTTAAAGAAGCTGATGATACTACAGAGCACTCTCAGCACCATGTAGCATGACAGGGCTGGTCAGCAACTGTTGTAAAACCCTCGCTCAGAGCAAGAAGAGATGCAATTACTGGTAGCTGGTTGTGCAGTATAATAGTCTCTTTCTGCCTTTTTGGTGCCAAGACCCATTCTAAAGTTGCCTGAGTCTCTTTAGCAATTCCAGATGAATCCGACCCAGTGCTCCTTCTGAAGTCATTATAGTTTGAGAAGGAGATAAATATCTGTTTTACTTCACCACGGGCACTTGCTGGAGTGCTTGGCCTCCTCCAGGGCGAAGATCCATGCCCATGTGTAAGACAGATTAGCAAAAAGCTGCAGCTCTCTCATATCTGATGACAATAGCAGCATCGTAAGAGATTTGTCTCCAGATGCCTTGTCTGCTCCTGATATGAACTGGACAAAATCTAACTGGAGTGTCCCTAAAATGCTGATTTGGGTCCTTTTCTCAGAAAGATAAAAGAGTTGTGAGCCTTTCACAGAAGGAAGGCTCCAAAAGAGCTGATAGCTGAAGATGACAGGGGCTCGCCGTGCTGGTGCCCTGGCTGGCCAGATGTGGATGGGAGCTTCCCAGGCAGGCTCTTCCCAGGAGGTGAAAGCACCGCTGCCCCATGGGATTTAAGTGGGCCGGTCAGGTCAGTGCCCAGCACAAGGCAGAAGAGGCGCTGCCCTTGGAGGGACAAGTCCAAAGGACCTGTTAGCGCTCAGTGCTGATCCCAGCGGGAAAGCCAACGCACCAGCTTGGTGAGCAGCTCTGCACCCTGCAAAAACCTGGGCTCTTGTTTGCTTGCTCCTGACCCTCAGCAGAGCTGTTCAGAACTGGGGAATGGAGGCAGCTGCATGTTCTCTTAATAACTTGTCTTCATGTGGTGAATTTTAATGCAGCTATGTTCCTAGGTCATCAGATCTCACTTTCGGTGGTAGTTTCAGCAAGAATCCAGTGAACTTTCCTCCCCCTTTTTATCCTGGAAATTGCACAACATAGAAAGCAACAGGAATTGCCTTCTTCATTGTTCCTTTGCTTTGAAAAAAAAGAAGCAAACTGATAGTGACTGATTTTTTTTCACAGAATCACAGACTGGTTGAGGTTGGAAGGGACTTCTAGAGATCACCTAGTCCAACCCAGACACCCAGAGCATGGGGCACAGGGCGGCATCCAGGCGGGTTTGGAAGATCTCCAGAGAAGGAGACTCCACAGCCTCCCTGGGCAGCCCGTGCCAGGGCTCCGGCACCCTCACAGGGAGGAAGTTCCTCCTCACATGGAGATGGAACTGCCTGTGTTGCATCTTGTACCCATTGCCCCTTGTGCTATCACTGGCTACCATTGAGATGCCGCATGCCACCACTTTTTTATGCCACGTGACACTGTTTTCAGGGAGGGTAGCACCTAGGAGCCGGCCTCCCGAAGCACATTGCTCTGCCTCTCCCAGGTCTTTGAGTGCCGGGCTGCCCCTTGCCGATGGTGCAAGTCTTCGTGACCAAACTGGATACGACGCAGGACACCAACTTCCAAGGAGACTGCGGGACGAGGAGCAAAGTTGTCTCTCACTTGCCCCTCATGCCCATGCTAATGGCAGAAATCTCTTGAAAACAGAAAAGCCCATTGGGAAACTGATTAAATAAATAAATAAATAAATAAATAAATAAATAAATAAATAAATAAATAAATAAGAAGCCAGGGAGGAAAGGAGGAAGGCAGGTTTCCACTTCATTTCCTTCCTGCTTCAGTTGGGAGCTAAGTTACAGCAAGGCTTTGGGACCAATTAGCTGCTATTGTTAAGTATATTGAACAACAACAGTGAAACTCATCAAAACAGATGGGCTGCAATAATTAAAGAGAACTGCTAGCAGGAAGGGGCCAGGCTGAGTTAACGGGCGAATGAAGAGGTTTCTGCAGGTCCTTCCAATTAGTTTAAGTAGCTGGTTCAGGTGGCAGAGCTGCTTAGAGCGCTGGCTTCCCAACGGGCAGCCAAACAGTCGCCCTTTCCAGGCCACAGAGGGATAGGGCTGGGCTCTGTGTAAAGCCTCGCCTGGATTCCCAAGCACGAATGAAACCTCAGACATCAGCACAGCAAAGATGTCTAGGGGAGAAGCGTAACGCAGAGAGGATACAAGGCACAGGCAGCGCATCCAGACCAGTCTGTAGGAAAGTGCAGTGCCCCATTACAGTCTGTAGTCAAGACATCAAGAGCCAAATTTCTTAATGGTTGTAGGATGAGGACCAGCTTTCTGTCTAACTTAAAATTGGCCTATTCCCTGCTAGGCCTGTGCCCTCAAGAGCTTGCTTGCTGTCCCAGAAGAAAGGCCATCAGTGACCTATAGCTACCTCGTAAGAGCGGATGAATCCTGACCAAAGGTCTGCTCTGCTCTGCTCAGCTCACAGCTACGACTGGGCCCACGGTTAGCAGGTGAAATTCCTGGAGAAATGTAACCTGGCCCCGCCTCATTCTCCCATCCTGTCCATCTTCCTTGCCTTGCCATATGAAGAACAGCCTTGCTGAGATTACGTGCTCTGGGTGTCCCTGCTGGAGCAGGAGGGTCGGACTAGATGATCTCTAGAGGTCCCTTCCAACCTTAACCATTCTGTGAATCTGATAGTCTGCGACTCTCCCAGATGCTGCTCTTTGACATTTTGGTGGGTGAACCAGGCTTGCTGCTCACACAGCTGTTGTACAGTGGAATATGAGAATTTATCTGCCTCTTTCAGTACTTGTGGATGTGCTGGTTGGAGCCAACAGCCACTTCAGAAGCACATGCCTTGCAAGTGCTCTTGGGGAGGGTAGGTCTGCCCGTGGCTGAAACTAGCACTGTGAACTCATCGTTGAAAACCAAGCTTCAGGTACAGGGGGCAAAGGCGACATGAGTGTTGAGTGAAGGCAAACAACATTAATAAATGGTATCATAATTCAAAGTTTTTTTTCCTTGATATAAGACTAATGTAGTACACTTCTTAGGGACAAATCAACAGCAATCAGGCTAATCAAACTGACGTTTAAAATAATCCAACACAAGCCACAAAATCCTATTTAGCTAAGTAGTGATGGCAGTCATTTTATTCAGTCACTTTCTGAGTATAAAGAGAATACAGCATCTTTGAAGTCAGTGGCATTATTAGCTTTCCTCCAGATCCTTCTCTCTTTCCTAACACACAGCATGGCTCCCCTTTGCTTTGGGAAGGTCAGCGGCTCAGAAATCGATTTCCCAGTATCTTCATGCCATCACCACCTAAATAAAATCTCAACAGAAGTAACACTTCATTAATACCCTCCACTAACAGCTTTCAGTTGTGTGATACAGGTATTAAATGCTGAATTGCCATTAGAGATTGTTTGAGCAAGACTAAGAGCACAGCCTCCCTGTGTACATTTGAAACAAAACTACACTGCTGTTGTTGCTACTGTTGTTTTGACAGCGGGAAAAGGCCAAGCTGGTGAGATGCAACCAAATGTTGAGATGTGCAGAACTCTGAAGAACAGGTCAAGGGCCTCATTTTGGGGTAGTGGATGATCAAGGTCTGATTAACCAGAAAAGTGGGATCTAATGTTTAGATTTTTAACCAGTTTAGCCAGTACTGAAATGTTATTAAATAAAACAGAGAAGCGAGATACTATTCGAATAATAAGCTTCTCTTAAAAGAGCATCTGTTCTCCTATCTCTGGGCTAACCCAGATGATGGTGGTAGACAAAGCTGTATGGGTTCATCTGGAGAGGCTATCTCAAACACAGAAGGGAGTTCACAAGAGCTGAGGGTTTCACATACGTCTCAACAAAATTTGAGTGCATGTGAACTTTCAGAGAGTAAAAGATTCAAAAACATTACCATGCCATAAAGGTACCAGACCCACCAGAGAAGCAGACTGAAGGATGCACTTCCCAAACAACCCAAAGTCACCAGCTTAGCTGTGGCCTTGCAGGGAAATCACAGCTCCTCCCGTCCACCTCCCCAATCAAGACACTGGAAATACAGGCTCCAGAAGATGGATACTTGCAGGTAAGTTCATGCTCTCCAAGACACTGGAGGTCATCCAGGGTTAGACTAACTAAATAACTGAAAATATTTAGATAACAAGGAATATAATGCAGAGTAAAGGGCAGAGGTACCCAGGGGATCCTGCAAAAGCAAGTGTGGATTTGGGAACATTTCTTTCCTGTTTCTCTTGGATCTTTCTTCACTGGCCAGTTCCCCCATTAGCACATGTCTCTCCCAGTGCCACTGTGTACCACTGCTCCAATGAAGTGTATAGACAGGGATGTGTGGGTGCTCTCCAGGAGCCGGGGTGGCATTGAGCTAGTCCTAAAAATATGTCCTTGGACTCCACTTGACTTAATCCAGGGTTTTGATTTCACAAAGCTTTCCCCACGTGCACCCTGCACAGAGCTAACTGGCTGTGCAGTTTAATCACTGCGGTTCCATGCTGTGCAAAAGCTGCCAAACTGCTTCTCACCCAGAGCTGGCAATAGCAGCAATAGCTGGGTTTGCGCAGCAGTGCATCCAAGCCACAACCCTGTCTTGGACCTGAAATGGCAGCACAAGAGCCAGTGCCCATGTCTGCATGCACAGCATGGCAAGTCCACGGCTTGAATAAACTGCCTGCAAAAAGGGAGATTTTTGCCATAGTCATATGTGTGCATGTCACCATGACACATCTGGCAACCCATCATCACGCTCAGCTGCTGTTTTTGTCAGGTAAAGGGCTCAACAGCATTTTAAAATCCCAGTAGCATCAGCACCATCAGTGGGAGCATCTTGGAATCAACGGGCTGCTGCTGCAAATTTCTCCATAGGGACACTGGATGCTATCAACTCCTGGGAGGAATAAGCCCTTAGGGATGAACAGGAGATTATAGTTCAAAGGCGTTGCATGTACTCTGGAGCCGTGTTGTCAAGTGAGTCAAACTCCAACAGTCTTCTTGTATTACAGTTTTCATTCCTGGTACAACCACTAGAAATCTTTCTGCACTTTTCCAAAGCTAGGCTCGTGGCAAACACCTGTGTGAGGACTTTGAACCAAAAGGTGTATTTATACAAGTGCAAAACTCCTTGCTATAAACAAGTCTGATGCCTGTATCTGTCTTTCTTTCCTACAGCAGTCCTTTCCTCTCTCTCTTTTCCTCTCTAATAAGGACATCCTGGCAAGTATCTCATTTTTCAAGAATGTTCCTAGTTGCCAGTTGCTCTGGCTTTGGCTTCATGCAGGCCTGGAAAAAAAAAAAAAAAAGGCTTCTTCCTCTGGCCCCATTAATTCCTCTTTTAATTGAATCACAATGAAAGGGAAGCAGCAGTGTAATTTAATTGTCCTCTAAATACAGAGAGGTAGACAGCAATGATGGTGATGAAGAGTCCTGCTCAGGAGACAGTTTCACCCTCACCCCTTGCTTCAGTGCCAGCAAGGCAGTTCACTGCATTCTCAGGGGAGGAAATAATCTGCTCCATTATGGAAGGGGTAAGTGGTGGTGCTGGCCTCTGCTTTTCAGAGGCACTCAGGACACCGTTATTTGTCACCACGTACCCAGGTCAGCCTCCCTCTTTAGAACATCCTGTAGTGACTTTGGGACATCCTAGAGCCAGGACGTTCCCTCTGCAGAAGCACAGTGGCTCACGTCACTCTTCTCTCTCTCGCTGTATTTTATTATTTGAGGATCTTGGCATAAGTGTCCTCTCTTGAGGGCTGTTCTTGACTCTACTTTAATACTCCTGAAATCACACTGAGAATTAGGAGTCATCCAGAACATACCTGCCACCCCTGCACAGCTTCCAGCCTTGTGCACGTGCCAACTGCAAGCAAATTGCATCCTCACTCTGCTCTCAGTGTAGGGCTGGAAGATGGGGCAGGAGTTGCTTGAGCTTTGAAATACAAAATGCTCCGTCACTGTGGGTATCAGATAGTCCCTGCAACTTGGCATAGCACGATTGGATCTAGTTCTGCTCCAGTGAGTGGGAGTTGGGAAGAGGAGGGACTGTGAACCGAGAAATCTGTGTAAGGAGTATTTCCTGCAGGCAGAGAAGCTTATTAAAAAACAGAGGAGGGGCAGTAGTGAAGGTAGCCACAGCAGTTGATGCGGGTTGGGAGATGGCTGTAGACATCTGTTAAAAACTACTAGAGGCTCAGACACACAAATGGGCTGCCTTGGGTCGGAAGGCACGTCACGTGAGCCGAGCAACAGTGCCTCTCTGTATAAGCATGCTCTTGCACACAGGCAAAATGCCAGGAACAGGAATTAGTGCACAACTTCATTAGGGGCCTACGCTTCGCACAGATACCTGAGACACCTCCACGTGAGAGCAGGCCCTCAGACAGAAACCGTGCTTCAGCTGAAGCCAAATGAAGTGTTTGCTCCTTCCTTCTTCTTTAAGCTCCAGAGTCAAATGAAGACAGTGTTGGTCTTTTTCTTCCTCTTAAATTGTTTGCTTTACTCTACGTCTTTCCCCGGTCTCTAATCCTTCAGGAAATTGTCACTAATTTGGGAAATCAGGTAAAAGTGATTGGTTTACTGGTTAGCTACTGGCTTATATAGTGGAAAAGCTCAAGAAAACTGCTGATCTGGAGTCAAGAGACACTGGGACTTCATTTTCACTTTGACCTTAGGTGAATTTGATTTCTGAATTCCAGAATGTGACACATATAGACTTATGTATAATAAAGAGATCAGTTGCAGAGGTTTTCAGCACAGAAATAGAGGACATTTCCCACCTCTCCTTGCTGAAAGCGCTGGAAAAAGTGAGAAAGACAAGTGAGGCGACCCTGTGACTATCTTTTGGAGGTACAACTGAGGAGTCTGGATCATGTGTTACGATCTCTCACTCAGCTCTACATCCAGCAGTGATCCACTGGAAACAAAGCAAAGGCAACAGATGACAAGGCCGGGGAAAAGGATTAGCAGAAAAGGACCTATCCAGCACATCTGGCCTGGAAAATCTGAAGAGGTAGGCGAAAAATATTGCTGGATCTCCTACACTGTGCTACAGGAAAAGGTGTGCTATATTCTTGCTTCTCTGGTGCCTTTGCAGCCTTTCCTCTTCTCACAAAGCTATGTTTAGGGGTCTCTAACTGGCTGCTGTGAGGGGATTGAGTCATTCTCCTGCAACCAGGTGAGAAAGAGTTACGGAGGCGCTGTAAGTGTGAGTGGCTCCAGGAGGGCTACACCTGCTCTATGCAGCCAAACCAGAGAGAGGCTTTAAAAGAGAGAGCAAGGAAGGGCCTTGCTTCTCTAGGAGCTGTCTAAGGAGGGGTGACAGCTCTTTATAGGATTGGCAGCTTACCTGGACCAGAAGAGGGCCTGGAGTAAGTACCAGCGCTGACAGAACTTCCTATGGCAGCTCTGAGAGGAAGGCTACCTGATACAGGCCTCAAAAGCAAATGAGAGCCCTGCTGCTAGAAGGAGGTGACAGGCCTGGCTGTAACATTCTCAAGCAACATCCATGGCTAAATGGAACTAGCGTCTTGACCCACAGACTTGCTACCGTAAGTCTGACCTCTTCCTACTTCTTTATTCTGAGCTCTTCCTACTTCTTTACCTACCCCCAAACTCTGTGCATAGCCAAGAAGTTATTTTCCTCTTCTTGGTTCCCTAGACCTTTTTTACGCCTTCTTGAGTTCATCTTATGATGTTATTTACTTTCCCTGTCTTTATTTCCCTGGCCTCTTTTCAGTGGTGGACAGCAATAGGGCTAAAGGAAATGGCCACAAGCTGAGGCACCAAGAGTTCCCCAGGAACTTAAGGAAAAATTTCTTGACAGTGAGGGTGCCAGAGCCCTGGCACAGGCTGCCCAGAGAAGTTGTGGAGTCTCCTCCTTTGGAGATCTTTAAAACCTGCTTGGATGCAGCCCTGTGCCATGTGCTCCAGGTCACCCTGCATGTGCAGAGGGGTTGGACTAGATGACATCTGAGGTCCCTTCCAACCTTAAGCATTCTATGATTCTATTCAGTCCTGGTTTTCCTTCCTCTAGTGACACCTCACCTCCCAAGCCGTGGTAGGCACAGCTGGCAGTGGAAAGCTCCAAGCTAGATACAATCAGGGTAGAAGTAACTGAAAACAAAGTTGTTCTAATAGATGCCATGACCAGTCATGTCAATAAAAGAGGTGTGATGTTGACTTATAGATAATCTAAGTTTAAGCAGCTGTGTGCTGTATGTGTAGCACCCGTGAAAAAGCTCTCATTAGCTGCTATTGGATGCCAAAGACCTTCAGTTGCAAGAGGTGGCAGCTACAAGTACAAGCACGCACATTTTTCATGCTTTGGGTTGTTTTATACTGTTGGCTCTCTGCCCTGCAATTCCCAAGCAGACCTTCTGTTCTTGCTCCACATCAAGACTAAACGGTCTTGCTGGTAAAATCTTCCTGTCTCCTCACTTAAAAATGACTGGAGGTTTATATGCTTCTGATTTTCCCTCCAGGTGTTTTGTGATTTAATTAATCCCAAGCCAAAACTGAGTATTTTCTGGGATGGAGGCAACCCATTAATCCACTTGCCTAGGAAAAAGGACACGAAGATAATGACTGCTGGGTCTCTCTGCATATGGGAAGAAAGTTAATCAGATGGGGATCCACTTCTTTCCATGGTTCTGGTGAATTTTAATGTTTTCATTTAAATTTCATAAAATAATGATGTGAGTCGATATGCTCCTGAGAATGCTGGCCTGTGAATTACTGTTGGATGAGATACTGATAGCAAGTGTTGAGCAGAACGAAGGCTGCCTGGCTGTGCAATATCAGGCTGAGATGCACTAGTTAAGCTCTCCCATGCAAAGAGTGGGCCTTGTTTGCCTGGATCCTCTCCAATAATCTGAGGACGTATTTCTGACCAGAAGTAGTAGGGAATATTTTGCAGGAACATGAGAGCTCTGAGATATGGAAGAGGTGGACAGGAGCGAGGATATGCCTTGTTCTTTAAGTGACTTTTTATTTAATGTGGTACTGAGCCCTTGTTCCCAGCTTTTTGTTACCTCAGCAGCCTGTGTGCTCATGGCCTCCAGGCTCCCTGCTCTTTGCCAGCCCTTCTGGAGTCAGTTTTCCTGTTTTGGAGCTGAATTTTCATCTTTCAGCCAGCTCTGCTAACTGATTAATATCCAGTCTGTGTCTAAATCAGATTCTAAGTTCAAACACAGTTGCTACCAAGGACAGAGCTGCTGAAGCAGCAGAATATGAAATAGATGCAAACCATGGCAGGCAAACATCCTCAGACTTTGACATATGAAATGTTTATAACCCAGACTATTTACAGGGAGATGTCAAAAATCGTGAGAATGAACAAATAGCCTTGCGACTAAACAAGCATTAGGAATAATGATAGGCAAAAGTGTGTGTTAGATGGTGTTGATTCTGGTCATCCGAACTATGGCTTAGGAAAGATGACACAGGGATGACCAACTCAGTTCCTTCCTTCTCTTATGCAGTGCAGAAAAGGACAATCTACAAAATCCTATTCAACAGTATAAGTGTATAAAGACTAAATTATTTTGTCTTGCCTCTTTTTGGCCAGCAAGCTGTTCAAATCTGTCAATGCTGCTGGTGGTTTTCCTTCTTAAGTGAGTTTGGCGGGGAAGTTGTTACATGGAAATATGTGTTGGGTAGACCTGGATATTGACAGTAGTCGTTGCAAGCTTGAAAACTTAAGGGGTAGCTCTTACTCTGTATTGTACAGAGAGAGGATATCTTACATTTGACTGAGTTGAAAAATGCCATGTCTCTATTTGCACTTGTATTTGTAATATTTGTAGTACATTAAGTGGCTAGTACTAGAAAGAAATGCATGGCTTTCTCTTGAGATGCTCTCTGCATGAGGAGCTTGGTGTGGTGTATCCTCCCGTAGAGTCATTTAGTTTCCTGTATTTAGGAATAAATAAGTTAACTCTAAACTTGGCTGTCTTTAAACACCATGCAAAACTGCCAGATATAATGTTACGGCTTTGTGAGTTGGTTCTACTAGAATCTATATACCCTCCTGACTAAGCAATTTTACCCATATATCACGCGGCGTTACTAGCACTCGCTGGCAGAAGGGATTCATCCATTCGGCATTGAGATCTGCATAGTGGAGTTTGTTTGCATTGCTTAATGAACAGGCAGCCTCAGCAGGTGATGGGAACATCTCTGGTGCCGCTCCCTGCTTGAGGAGTCCGAAGGTGGAGGTGGGAAGCACCAGCGAGGTTGCGATTGTGCTCTTGGCAGCAGAGCACAAGCTCGCAGCCTGTGTAGCAAAGCAGTAGCAGCAGCAGGAGGCAAAGGTGTCCAGTTCCTTTGCAGGATGTGATTTCCATACAGGCTTAATAGTGGAACCTGGAAGAACCAGAATTAACGAGCTTTTGGATGATTGCACAAGGTGCCTGTAGGAGTTCGTAGGCAGAAGTTGTGCTTTCTTGGTCTGAGTGCTCTTAAAGGAATCAAGGCTGTGAAGAAGGGGAATCCTTCTTGCATCCAGTGCTTTTGCCAACCAGCTCCCACATCTAACGCTCATAAATGAACAAAGGGTGAGACTGGGAGCCAAGACAGGTAGAAATGCTTAACTTTTCCACTGGAGAGTGGAGTGCTCCAAGAAAATCCCTGCTGAGCCTGGTGATGTTCAGAACAGCCATTAATTAATGGGCTGATGGAAAGGCTTAAAACCTAGTGCACCAGTGAGAAACTGGAAACATTCACAAGGTCGAATGATCAGAAAAACAATTCTTTGTATATATAAAGCAATGGGAACTGGTAGAAGGGAGCAGGCAGAGAATAAACCAACCCTAAACATGCCATCATGCAGTTTTCACTGCTTGGAAAGCACTGAGAGTCACCCTGGGTGTCCCCATTAAGACATTGCCCAAAACTCAATAGTGACCACAAAGGGACATGACGTCGAAATCAGAGGGGTACAAACCCGAATGCTGTAATACCAGGGTATGCCCATATTTTGAAAAATTGACTTCAGTTTTGCAAGTTTCCATCACATGACCAGAGGGGGATGTATTAGCACTTGAAAAGTGACACAGGAAAGTGACAAAACCCACAGGATGCCTGACACTTCAGTGTCTTGTCTTCATAGTTCTCAGCCATAGAGCGAGCCATGCAGTCAGTTTTCAGCCCTTAAAAGCATGGTGTTGGGGGTTGGTATGTGCTGCAGTCACCCTTCTTGTGGTGTTTGGGGCTGCCATGGGGTTGGAATGACCCACACCCTGCATGAGCAGCCCTGCTAGGTCCAAGCATTAGACAAAGGGAAGATGGTCCTCTCTGAGCTGGGATTAGATTAAGACATTTGTCTAAAAAGACGGTGATACCTCAAACTGGTATAGAGCCTGTTACCTGAAGTGTTATTCACTTACATACACCATTTCGTGGGGTACCTAATTCTTACGCTGACAGACAGCATCTTTGCAATCACCGGGAAGAACTTGTTTTCCACGGACTATGGAAGTAATCATTGTGGGATGCTGATGGTGGCAAGAATTATAAACACATTCAAGTGGACTCGAAAGAATCTGCAGATGAAATCATAATTTGCTGTTAGAAATGATGCAGCTTCAGATACAGCAATTGGCTGTTTAGGAATGTGTCTTTCCCAGTGGTGTGTGGGTATTATTATTATTATGAGGCATTTTATTCCCTCCTTAACTACTTCCACAGGTCACTGACTAGACCGGCTTCTTGTTCCAGTGTCTTGCTAGGACACCGTGTTGGTTGATGCTTTTAAGTTTAAAATGGGAGAGAGGAAAGATTCTCTCTTGTCTTCATGGCACCTAGTAAGATCCTTGGATAACACAGCTTTGACTGCTTGGGCCTGTGTTGTTGGCCAACTTACTTGGACCAGACTTCTTATAAGGTCTATTTATTTTCCCTTGTGCATAATATGAAAGGAAAGATTCTTCTTTGCAAGTTCCTGGCCTTTCCTAACTCTGATACTATTGTGACCCTTTTCCTCAAAAGTCAAGATGAGGGTCTCATTCTCTAAGTTCTAACACTGGTTCTGGAAGGATGTGCCACTAGGAAATAACTAGTTATTTCTTTTAAAAATATGGCCTTCACAGTGAAAGAAAGAACTGAAAAAGAAGTTGCTAATTAATGCTATTGATGATTTATGAAAGAAATGCAAGAAGAAACACCCTGGGTGTGAGAATGAGATGAAATCATTTTAAAAATTACTTTTCCCCCTTTGATGGCAGAAATAATTAACTCGAAAGTGCTGGCGATATAATATCAGCTCCGAGTGGTTAGTACTTCAGTTGTCCAGTTCTGAGAGATGCTAAGGGATAAATTTTATAACAACTATATTATCTCCACCTCAAAGAGTTTTTTTTTTTCTTTTTTCTTTTTTTTTTCTTTTCATTTGAGACTCTTCAGTCACTGAGAAGTCAAGCTTTGCAAAAGTCATGATTAACAGCACTGCTGAAATTTTAATTGTGTGATTGTTCATCCTGGCATGATGGCTTGGTAGGATGTACAGATCTGCTCAGTGCAATGGAAAGAAAACAATTGCCAACTGCCCCTCTGCACTGATAAAGCTGTCTTTCCAAATTGCAGGAAATGGAAATGGGACTGGTTTGGCTAACTCTAGCCACATGATGGTAAGAAAAATCATACCTCAGTAAGTAAAGTTTATAGAATCACAAACTAGATTAAGTTGTCAGGGTGCTCTGGAAGCTACCCAGTCTGTCCCCCTTGCTCAGGTGCAACTAGAGCAAGTTGTTAAGGACTTTGGCCAGTCAAGTTTTGGAATATCTCCAAAAACCAGATTTGGTGCTTGCACAGAGTGTGATGAGTCTATTGGCAAGAATGTCAAATCATTAAAAATAAAAAAGTCTTGTCAAATCATTAAAAATAGGTGCAGGTGTCAGATCATTCATGAGTCCAAAATGCTGCTGGTTCAGACTCTGGTTTTCAGAGCATTTGAAATGCAAGTGCTTCTGGACATGGGTCAGCTCATAACAAAAAAAGGCAGCTGGGTATGTAGTTTGGATGCTCCCAGATCACAAGTAGTCCTCCAACTCCACAGGTAGGCAGGGAGTACAACCCATTTCCTTTCTTTTCTAAAAGAAAATCGGAAGAACACAATGGGAGGGGAAGTGACTGCAAGACAAAAGTGAGTTACTAAATCAAAATTGCCTGGAGGAATTGCATTAAATAACAGGTTAGAGACAGCCAGGACTGTTGTTTGACACCTGATTATTGCTGTAGGCTGCCTAGACAGAGAAGAGCGGGCTTTTTCACAAAAAATATAAGGTTTGAAAGGAAAGCAAGGCTATGTTGTTTGGTCTCTGGAGTGAGGAAGAAGATATCCCAGGTAATGCCGAGGTAGAAGATTTTATTCCAAGGAGGCAGAGAAACAGGTTCCCACTGCATGTTCCACTTTTGTCACAGATCTCTTCTGAGAGAGTTCATTTTAGCTGTGTTTTGCTCAAAATGTCCGGCCTTTGATGTTCTATGACTCTTGAAAGCAGAGGAGGAAGGCAGGAGGATGCCCGGCGGGAGCTGGAGTCCTGAGGGTTGCCCTGCTGGAGCTGGTTAAGCTGCATGCGGCTGAGCACAGCAGGAATCTCATTTGCTTCAGGTAGCTTGCTCTGATTGTGAAAGTTCCACAGATTTTTATTATTTTTTTAATTTATTTTTTGCTGGCATTGAGTGGGTGGGTGTGTGGCGGGGAGGGAGTCATTGAGCTAGCATGGCTGATTGCAAGAAGCATCTGCTGAGTACTCTGGCTTTGAGGCAGAAAGCAGCACTGAGGAGAAAGCGAGGGGCTGAGGAGCCCTCCCACCCACCCACCACGTTGCAGCGCTGCTGGTACTGGCAGGCACTAAGCTAATATCTTCACATGGCTTGAAACAGCTTGTTAAATATTGTTAAATGGCTTAAAATCACAAGGGGATTTAGATTCAAGCACAGACTTTCAGTACTTTCTCTATTTGTGACTGATTTTTTTTTCCTCCTCTCTGTTACCAGGCTGTGCCTTTACGTACATTCCTGTAACAAATCTCTCATCTTAATTATTGTGCCAATTTGAACAAGCAAGGGGCTGGCAGTAAGAGGAGGCTTTGATATGCACAGACAAATACACACAAGCATAATATCTATATATACATACATATGTATATAAATATCTATTGATTTCACATTTTATTCCAAATAGACTCTTTAGGGAATGTGAGAAGCTCAGGTCACCATCAAGTAGACACCAACACAGAAAACCTATTCTAGCAGCAAACTGTGGTGCTTCCCATATTTCAGCTTTCCAAACACAAGGATGTGGCTATTCTGGATCGTTCCCATCCCATTACATTCCCATCCTAATACGTGCCTATAAAATGCTTCCATACATATCCATCTCTTGTCTTCCATATTCACCTGCTCTGTGACACCTTCGTATGCCAGAAATGCTCTTGAGAAGCTATTTTCAGGGCATGGGAATAGTTTTTAATTTCATCTTTTTTTCCAGAAGAAAACAGGCAGTTGCCTTAAAGGAGATGACCAAACCTCACGCTGGCCTCGCGTGCCGCATTGATGTTAAAACGCTTTGTGCGCCGCGCTGCCAGCATCGTTAAAATGTCACCTGTTATTTACACCGCTGCAGCCAAGCCTTTTATTTATGATTCTAAATGAGCAGCAAATTTGGGAACCAAATGAAGGCGCCGAGTCCCACTCGCTCCCACCCCGTAGCCCGTCGCTTTCCCTGGGTTCTGTGTCGCCAGCTGCGGTTCAGCACGAGGAGACCTTGGGCTGTGATGGCTGCGGGGCTCTGATTCCCATGAGTGCTCATGGCTGGCGGGCTCTTATGGCTTAAGCAGGGCCTTAATAGCCTCCTGCTCCATGGAAAAGTAGCCGGGAAGCAGCCTCGCAGTGGGAATGGCTGTGGGGCCTTCTGTGTTGCTGCTGCCATAGCCCCAAGCAATGTGAGGGGCCTGTGTCTCTCATCCCCAAAGCTCCCTTCCCTTTGCTCTGCAGCCCTGTTCTGCCTGCCAAGGGCTCCTGGCCCTCCCGAGAAGTGTGCTGCTCAGCTAAGTCAGTATAAGAGGGACATGGAGCTTCTCGAGAGGGTCCAGAGAAGGGCAACCAGGATGATTAAGGGAATGGAACATCTCTCGTCCGAGCAGAGGCTGAGTGAGCTGGGCCTGTTTTTTCTGGAGAAGAGAAAGCTGAGAGGGGATCTGATTAACATGTATAAGTTCAGGAAGGGAGAATGCAGGGAGGAAGGGGACAGGCTGTTTTCATTGGTGGCCAGTGATAGGACAAGGGGTAATGGCCATAAGCTGGAACACAGGCAATTCCATCTCCAGGTGAGGAGGAACTTCTTTACTGTGAGGGTGCCAGAGCCCTGGCACAGGCTGCCCAGGGAGGTTGTGGAGTCTCCTTCTCTGGAGGTCTTCAAAACCCACCTGGATGCCACCCTGTGCCACATGCTCTAGGTGTGCCTGCTTGAGCAGGAAGGTTGGACTAGATGATCTCTAGAGGTCCCTTCCAACCTTGAATATTCTGTGATTCTGTAAGCCAAGTCCCCCCCTCCCTTGGTGCCCGGCCACGTGGGTTGGTGGGGCCGCATGGCCAGCGTGGCGTCCCTGCAGCGCTGGGGCCTTGCTGTGTGGCGGGGAGCTCGTGTCTCGCCGAGCAGCAGGCGCTCCGTCCTGCTGAGGTGAAGCTGCTGACGTGCCCAGGAGAAGCTTGGGAGCGGCTTGCAGATGAGCAATGATCTCCCCTGCGCACCTCTTCTCAGCCTCCCAGCACCCTGCTGCTATTTCCAGACCAGGACACGGCTGTTGGATCCCAAGCTGCTCTGGGCTGTTGGATTTGGCAGCCTGTCGCTGGGCCTTGGCTTAGGCAGCTGCCAGGCTGGGCCTGCGGCCATGCTTTGCATGACAAAGTCCAAGCGAGGAGCTGGACACTGCAGGTTGGCAGCTGGCACTAGCTGGTAGCCAGCCTTGTAGTTGCTTGGGAAGATAAATACACTTTCTATTGGAAAGTTACTATAGCCAAGACTGCTCGTGGGCTGTTAGTACCCTTTCTGAAGGACACAAACGAGTCATTCAGCGACCCAGAAGTTAGTGTCTCCCTCTGTGGGAATGCTGATGAAGTCTGTTACGTGCAAAAAGAGCAGCTTCCCAGCCTGAGATAACTTATTTTTATGCTTTCCAAAGGCAAATTTCAGAGGTCAGCTTCCATCAAAGATTAGTTGCCAGGAAATAATGCTAGCATAAAAACATGACTGCTGAAGTTACTATTTAGAAAACCCAATTAGATTTCCCCCAAATAACCAACTAGCTCATCGAGAGCTTTTTGATCTGAAGTCAAGCTTAGCAAAGACAGGAAGTGAAAATAGCAACTAAATTTGATTACTGCAAGCCTCATGTGTAACAAATGCGGAAAACGAGAAAAATTGATAGCTGTCCAAACAAGTCACCAGCTAGAAAAGACAACTGATAGAGAAAGATAAAACACTAATGAAAAAAATCCTGCTTTAAGGATTAAGGACAAGAAGGCATTATTTAAGTATACTGAGACCTAATGAAATCCTTGCCATAGTACAGGAGAACAGGATTCAAATAGACCTCTCAGATCATCAAATCCTCCTGCTATCAGTAGTGCCACACCAGATTATCCTCTTCATGAACATATTGAATTTAATCTTGAAGTAGTTCTTTTTGTCCTAGATCCCAAGGCGAGAGGAATGTAGAAACTGTTTTAGAACCTGATAGTTTGGTTGGTTATAACCTTCTAGTGATTTCCTATTTGAACTTCTTAGTGGCTATTTCATCTTAATTTTCTCCGATTAAGACATCACTCTTCAGTAACTCTTCCTCCCTTTGTTAGTACCTCTAGACCCAGTATAAAAGAATGTGTTGTCAATCATGACATACAGAAAGAATAATATTCACTTGTCATGCTTTATCTTTGGAGAGGCAATGTGCTTATTTTTTAGGAATGAAGAAATATTTTCTATTTCAGCAGCAAAGAAAGATGTCAAGCAACAATTACAGCAATGTACATATACCAGTACTAAAAAGTTGTTCCAAGTTATTCCAAGAATATGGAAAGCATGTGAGTTGCTTCCTCATTGGGGATAGTGATTGATAAAAGTCTTGAAAGACAAGGAAATCTATAAAGGACCAGAGGAATGCTGAAGCTATACCATTGATTAAACAGGATAAACTAGGATGTTCTCCTAGGACATGACAGAACATGCTGTTCTCAGGATTCCTGTGATCCCAAAGACAGCTCCTCTGCTCGTGGGTCTGGTTTCCCCACAGACAGCCAAGTGCCAGTGCAGTTGGTGCAGCATGTCTGGTGTCATGCAGATCACAGGCTACCAGGAGGACACTATTTTTAATAGTACAGTGACTCTCTTAAGTGACTCTATTCTTAATAGTACAGTGCTGGCCTGGAAATCCCAAGTCTAATTAGTCTGATAGCAGTCGCAGACAAAGTCATGGCTAAGCAGATATGGGAGGCAAGTAAAGCAGTAATGAATGGTAGCATGCTCAATGCCACTCAATGCCAAAGCCTATTTCCTTAAAAGCAATCAATGAAACCTCTTACAAAAATGAGGTTGCAAGCTTGTCTGATCAAGGTAAGTTATCGTTATAGATATCTGAAAACCAGAGATGCCTATGTGATGGTTTCATACACCCTTCTGACTTTAAAAAATAAATAAATAAATAAAAATCATTATAGCATGTACTACACTGGGAAGATTAAAAATAGTAGATCTCCAAGTAATTGTAAAAAAGCAAGAGTTTAGAGAGTTATTTATATAGGATTCTCAAGTTCATTCCAGAGAAGATCAAGATGTGACACGGTTGTGATCTATAAATACATGCATAGGGAAGAATTTCTGACAGCATTTCTCTTTAATCTAGCAAGAAAAAGACTGAAGCTATATAAATTCCAAGTGAGAAGATTTTTAACAGAGGAAACGGACCCTCAGAACAGCTCATTAGACAAGTGGTGGATTCACCACTATTTGAAATCTTGTTATAAAGACTGGCATTTTGCCAAGACAAATGCCATACCTCAAGGAGATTATAAGTCTTTGTAGGATTCCCCGTGTAAGAGTGGACGGCCGGTGTCAAGGCAGCAGAAGAACCCTTTGTGCTCGAAAATTTTGGGAAAGGTGCCCAAGTATCTTTCAACTTAAATTATTTCAGTTGAATTCCCCAGTGTGAAGTGGTGGTGCCAGCCCACCCCACAGGGCCCACTTTCAGCTTCAGCTTGTGAGCCATTAAATGCATTAAGAGTGCATGACACCACAGGTAGGTAGTTCAGCGTGCCAGCCGCTGCTTCCAAGCTTTGTTTAGTGCATCTGTTTTTATGGTGGTGCATGGGGGAGTCCCTGAACGTAGGGCCAGGCAAAACAAGGAGCATTTCCCATGGCTCTTGTGCCTGGTTAGGGCTTGTGCGCGCGGTTTCCAGGCAGCTTCTCGCAGTAGTTTCAAAGAGCTGCTTGCAAGTGCTGCAGACGCACGCTTGAATTTCATTAGCTGATCTGTTGCACAGGAATCGGTCAGCTAGATATCTGTGCCTCATATCATGTTATGTCAGGCACTGCGATTTCTGTGAAGTTACTCTGGAAAACTTGAGGAGGAATCTATATAACCAATTCCCCAAGCATCTGGTTTCAGTGAAGGACAATCCCAAAACATAAAATAGTGGGTTAGGAGGGGGCTCCAGTAACGATGCACACGTTGCTGGCCAGTAGTGCCCACGATACCGCAGAATGAGAGAAACAATACTTGAATGGTAGGAAGATCGTCCTGATTCTGCAGAGCGAACCTTGCCACGTGAGAACCCTTATCTCCCTTGGAACTTCTTTTCCTAAATGCGCCCTAGCTAATAACGGCCTGGGGAGGCCAATCTTGTTCACTGAACAAAATATATGCAGATATCACGTGGCTGCTTTGGAGGAACTATAAATGACACAAGTATATCGCTTCTTGGACAGCTGACCTCATAAAATGTTGAACCTTTATATGCTAAAAATATCTGCTTTTCATGCAGATGCCCATCCCTTGCAGAGTATGACTGAAAGCTTGCTGAAGTCAATGAAAACTTCCTTTTATCTTTGATAGGCTTGCAACAAGCTCCCAGAGCTGTTCCCCAGCTGAAGTGTACTGAACCAGATATACCATCATAGCAAGTTTTTCTAAAGAGTCTACCAAATTAAGGCATAGAGAACGAAAGCAGAAAAGTATGTAGGAGAGATCTACCTACCTGTCTTACTGTCTTACACATGTCACCAAAACAAATTTAAACACACGCCGAGAGAGAGAGGGTTGAGGCTACAAAGCTCTAAGCACTCTTTGAGGTGATGAAAGCACTCAGTTCTCTGACCTCCCTGGAGGATCAAATGCCCTAAATGTCAAATCCCAAACTTCAGTAAGATGAGAAGTCTTTTTTGTTTTCTCTTTCTCTCCTGCTCTTTCTTCTGGTCATTGATGGCTTTGTTTTGCTTTTCTCTCTTCCTGAGTAGTGTGTTTCAGGCAAGGAAGGAGAATGTCTGAAATGTGCAAGTCCAGATTGTTTTGGCTCCTGACACGGTGTGAATATTCTGTAATAGCAGGAGTTTGTATTTACCTTTGGAATTTCATTTCAGTTTTTGTTTTTCTGCCTGCCTCTTGTAATACTGCAAAGAAGTGACATTGCATTCGTCATGGATAGCTTAGGCTGGGGGTTGTTACTGGCAAAGTAATGACGATCAAAGCATGACACACTTTACATATATGAAAAAAACATTTTAATTATTCAGGAGCAGAACTGAAAAATCTGCTGTAAATTCTGTTGCTTGCAAGGTACAGGGAAATGGTTGTAAGTAATGTAAAAAAAAATCACAAATATGAATAGATGATCTTATGTGATAGCAGCATCTGTCTGTATGAGTTAGAGTTGGCAGCTGTAAAAAGTTTCTAGCTTTTCTGAGGCCTGTGAGCATAGATTGCTGCTGAACAACTCTGTATATTGCAAGTTGTATGAACATGGCCCTGTGCTGTAGCTGGCTCCTCACTTGCAAGAACTCCATCCCAAAGAATTTTTTGCCTACCTAGTCTCAGCTAGCTGCTTCACAGGTCTTCTCTTCTAGTCAGTCAGTTCAAAAATCCGTATTTCCTTTTTTTTTTCTTTCTCTAATCTCATCAGAAAACATCGCTGTTTTCCTTTTATTATAGTCTCTTAACTTCTGGAGTATTTTTTGCACACTATTATTTCTTATTTAAAGCAGTGCCTGCAATTTACCTCGCCAAAGCATTTGTAGGCTGCACTTTCCATGAAAAGCCGTGCAACGATCGCTGTCCTGCCCTGTGAAATCACTGCACGGAGGTCGACTCCCTCCCTTTGGTAGAACAGTTTCCTGTTGCCAGACTGCTGACAGGTTTAGTGTCACTGCCTCTCATTATTCTCTGTTTTTAAAGTGCATTGTGTGTATGTATGTTTCTGTGTGTGTGTCCCTAGTTCCCTATGTGTCAGGAGGATGTGACGATGCGCTGGGTAGTCGGCAGTGTCATTGCTCAGCTGCATCTTTCTGCTGTTGATCCCAGGTCCTTGCACTTGTTTTCTATATGTTCAGGGAAAACTGTGTCTCTAGATACTCTACTCTCAGGACAGCTGTGGCATCCGATTGCTCTTTCTGCCCTTCCACCATGGAGCTGTGTAGTGACCATTTAGTTTTTCAGTGGTAAGGATCAAGGGCTGCCATGCAATTTCTGTCTTTTGCCTTTGGTTCTGCTAGCATTCCTCTGACTTCTCCCCATCTGCCGTGGGTTAGCCAGAGCCCTGGGCTCTGCCTGCTCTGCAGCTCTGTTTTAGTTCCCTGTCAATTATTCCTCTTTGTTTATGGTAATGGCTCATATCGCATTTTATTACTGAGGCTCCTGTGCCTGACACGTCACTGCTTTCCAAGCACAGAATTCATTCTGAAATGCGGCTGGTTTTTGGTCTAGCTCCTTCCCGCTTCTAAAACGCAGGGGGATTTTGTTGCTAGTTTTGCATCGTTTTCATTTGTTGCAGCTGTCTCCATGTTCCTGGCTTATCGTTCCCGTTTCTGTGGGAAACGTGGGAGATTCTCCCCTCTCCTCTTCCTCTTCTCAGGCCTCTGCCCTTTCCTTCTGTCCTTTCTGAGCCTTACACACCGTGCTCCTCGCTGGCCATTGTGTCGAGCACAGAGATAAATGACTGGGGCGTATCTCGCCGGCCCTTCAGCACTGTCATCTCCTGCAGGATATCACAGTCATCCCGGAGCCTCCGCTGCCATTTGTAACCGCCTTGCTTTCCTGCTGAGGGAATTCAGTGCTCCCATGGCAGCATGGGGCTAGTACTGCAGCCGCTGCCACGCACGGACCCGGCCGGCACGGTGCCAGGCTGCCTTTGAGTGCACCACCCGTATCGCTGCTCGATGCGGGAGAGCCCTGAGCTGTGGTCCCTCCTGCAGATCCTCCAAGGCAGGGCTCAGTTTTACCCGTGCACCAGAATATTCAGGAGTGCTGCACTTACCGGGGAGCTTCTGCTGTCCCCTTAGCAGAAGCAGAGAAGCTCCTCGTTCTGCTCTGCAGTTCTTTAAACCCCGTGTATCTGGGTTGGAATAGTTGGGGAACGGGAGCAGTGAACCCCGCTTGTAATGCAAGCAGGATTTGAGACTTCCCCACCCAGATGTCTACATCTTTGCCATATCTGAATGTTAAGGAAACATGCGTCAGGTCTCAAAACACAAGATTGTCTTTAAAATTCATGAGACTTAAGAATACACATCTTGGAGGTTTATTCACCCTCTCATTTTGGGCTTGGAAGCACATTTAATGGAAAGTTCCTTTTTATTTTTCTCTAAGAAAGCAAGCTTTAAACCTTCTTTAATCAGAGGACTTCAGTATTTGGGGTATGGAGAACACCAACCTCCTAGAGAGGTAATAGCTCGGGAATGGCTCAAAGTTTCAGTGATTTTGGCAAAACTGAATTTTACTCTTCCAGGATTGAGGGTTTGGGGAGAGGATGGATTGACGGTCATGGTTAAGGGAAGGGCAAAAAAAAGATAGGCCTGGACTGAAGAAATAGGAGAAATCCCTGGAGAGTTGATCTTGTTGCTCCTTAGAAATGAGGGTGCTGCTTCTGGTTCTAACACTTCTATCTTCCCCAATAGTTCCAAATATTGAAACTTTTTTTTTTTTCAACAGCACCATGTAACTTGATTTCCTGTGATTCTGACTTTAGAAAGTAGGCAAAAAAGCCATGATCATTTTTTAAAATAATACTCTAGTACTCTACGTGGCAGCATATCCTCTACCTCTAGAGCTGGCTCTGTCTTATCTCATAGCAGACATGTCCCTGCAAAAAGATTAAGGAGCTTGAGCTGCCAGGTAAAACCATAAGGTGGGGGAGACTTCCACAACCATCTTTTTTCATGGGAGTGACAAAGAATCAGGAGAAATCACAGGGTGGTTGAGGTTGGAAGGGACCTCTAGAGATCATCTAGTCCAACCCCCTGCTCCAGCAGGGACACCCAGAGCACGGGGCACAGGGCGGCATCCAGGCAGGTTTGGAAGATCTCCAGAGAAGGAGATTCCACAGCCTCCCTGGGCAGCCTGTGCCAGGGCTCTGGCACCCTCACAGTGAAGAAGTTCTTCCTCACATGGAGATGGAACTGCCTGTGTTTCAACTTGTACCTATTGCCCCTTGTCCTGGCCACAGAGCATTTTGCCCAATGTTTGCACCTGGCTATGGCAAGAGGAGAGAGCATCTCAGGAAAATAAGAATAGTGTGGAGAGGATTCCCTAGCTAGAGAACTTGAATAGAAAATATCGCTTGGTGTAATACAGAAAAACATAAGCTGGGTAACTAGCTGAAACATCAGAAGCCCTGGGGATTAACTATGAGCCTTCCTGAAAGGAAAGTGAGAGCTTAAAGATTATGCTGGTAAAGAACACGGAATAACATTTCCTTTCAAGAAATGAGATAACTTTCGCTCCGTACAGGTAATGTAGGGCAGGGAGAAAGAATATAAACATTAATATCAATAGCTAACAAATTGGTAGAGCAATTAATAATGCAGTAGTTTTGTAAGCAGCAGAAGCAAGGTAAGGTGATAAATAGCAAGCCATTGGGGTTTATAATACTTCTAAACAAACTGCTTTAATTATATTCTCTGACAAGATAACAAGCCTAGTGGACAAAAAATACCCCAGGGTAGTTCTCTGTATAGTTTGCTGAGATGTGCTTATATGGAGATAATTGAAATATGAATGGCACTTCTCAAACTCCAGCTCTTGCAGTGTGTGTGCCAAATGCAGGGGAGTGTGCAAAGCCATGCATATAATAATTTTAGACTATACAACTGGTTTAAGGGTGTTTTCTCAATTCACAAATTGAAAAGCTATTGAATGAAACGCAGATTTCAGCACATCATCTTCTCCTTTTGAGTTAGAAGCAGGATTGGAATCCTAAACTTCAGTATTTCAGAGGGGTGCAAAGTCCCAGCCATGCAGACATTTTGCTCTTAGAGATGCCTGTGGAGGTGATTCACCCAAAGCTGGTTCCTTTTGTAAACTGTGAACAAACACCCTCTCCCAAAGTCATCGAGAAGGCTCCTGCTCAGAGGTGCTAACTTCTCCTTGCTTATCATGCCCCTTGCCTGCCTGATCCCTCATGCTGCAAGGCGAAATGGTTCATGCACCCTTGCTGTTTTCGGACAGTTTTGAAGCAACCTTTCCCTAGACTTCTCCAGGGAGAGAGAATTCTGCAACTCATTTTTGCAGGCAAATATCAAAGGGACTAGAAGGGATAGAATGGTGCCAGTTTAAGTACTCCTACGAGATGACAGACATTACCTGAACTGGTTACAGAGCTGTGTCTGAAACACTGGCAATGTGCAGTATATTGGCATGCTGCAGTCTTGTATTTGCTTTCCTGGGTCCTGTTTCAGGCTCTAGGAACACAATGTGCTCTAGAGGTTAAAAATAGCATAGCTAGCATAATGAGACTTTTTTTTTTAAAACATCAATGATAGGAAGAAAAAAACATGATACAGTGAAACAACAGGATCAGATCATATAACATAGATGAAGGTACTAGAAAATTCATAAAACTCACTGTGGTCTTGCCACTAGAGGAGGACAAAAAGCTGTATTCCCAGATGAGGTCACCTGCATCCATTTCTTCTGAGAGACCGTGCAGTAAAGTGCTTGGCCTCTATCTTCTGCTGGTTCCTGTTCTCAGCTGTTTTCTGTATGAGTTTGTACTCTATGAATCCTCTCTTACCTTTAGTCTGAATGCCAAGGAAACAAACAACCAAAAAAAACTTAAAAAAAGAATTGGTTAAGAGCAGGGTTCCCCAAGTGAGGAGAAGAAGTGCTAAGCTTGAGAGGGGGTGGAAGTCTGCTGTGTGGCCTCAGGGCTTACAAGTAACCTGTTTGTTGGTAACAGTTGTTTTTAAAAATGATTTATGTTGTACTAAATGGATGATATAGTGCCTTTTCTGTGAGAGATGAGGACAGAGTGACCACTGGAGAAGTATAAAGTGGCTTGGGAAAAAAGTGATAGGCCTGTCCTGTAAAATGCCTGGTGAAAAATAACCATCTGCCTGGGAAAAGCGTGAAGAGGATTAAACAAGAAGGTCTTGCAGCAAGCTCAGACTATCTCAGTTGAACATGAGATTATGCCTAAACCTAGCCTTCAGGAATCAAAGCTGGAGGAAGATGTATAACTGAGGCGAGGGAGAACGCAAGGTGCAAGCTAGAGGAATGAGCTGAAATCAATAAACTGAAGTTCAACCCGAATAAGTATAAAGGAAGGGATGAATAAACATGATTATAGAGGAACGGAGAGATCACAAGAAAAAAGAGGCCCAGGGGTTAATGAGAAGACAGCCAAGGGGGAATTGTTAGATGTGGTTGGCACAACTCTGCAAAATGTTATGTCAAATGGTTACTGGGATTAATAGGTGTCATGACTTTAAGCAAATAACGTGGTTGGAGAGTATCACAGCACACTTTGGTCAGCAAAATGCAAAAAAATACCTAAGCTAAGTGGATGGAAATGAGAGAAGGCAAGAATCAAAGAATCTGGGTCCATTTCACTGATGTTCTAACTACAGCGCCTAGAGAAACAGGACCCTTGGTTCCCTCCAGAAGAGGAAAATGGAACCGGGCATGACTTAAGTGTTGGTTACTCAGGGCTTCACACACCGTGATCTGTTGCTTTATTTACAAACAGAACAACCCCTGGCTAATAACAGGAGTTGCTATGACCATGCCCCTTCAGAGGTGCAGAGAAGGTGCTTTCCAGGCTCTAGAGCGGGTGAATCACAGATCTGTGAAGTTTCCAGGCTGGGGACTGGGATGCAAAATTAATAAGAAATTGGGGAGAGCTCTGCTGAAAGCCATCTGGATTACTCCTGAGGAGAAAATGCTTGCTGGACTCTGAAGTGACTCTGAGATGAGTTTTGCCCTTCTAAAGGGCTGGCCTGTCCTCCCAGCAAAGATACCCGAGACCATTTTCAAAGATGCACAGGTGACATGTATGATACTTGATTGAACCAACAGCAGTGGCAGGGGTTGAGTGCTTTAGACAGATGGTGCCAAATGCAAAAGAAGGGTCAAACAAACTAAAAGTGGAGAGCCAGACCAGAAGGAACAGGTTTATCCATACTGGAGAAGATGAAAACAAAACTCTAAATGATTTGGTACACACACATATGAGTAGGCTGGAACAACCATATTCCATCTTCCAACCATTGCACCATCGCTGTGCCATGTAGAGATATCCATGGCCTTTTCACCTCGGTGAGAAACAGAATGGGATGCCAGTGGAAGAAAAAAATGATGTATCGCACAAAGGCGAAACAAGCTGTTCTCTTCAGAGATCTTCAAGTGAAGAGCGACTAAGAAGGCAGGCTTCAAAAATCCTGCCCAGCAAAAGTGGCAGCCAGTGGTGCAATGAAAAGGGCTTGATGCAGGTGTGGAGTGGAGAGGCTGCCCGTGCAACTGTGTTGCTACTACAACATCTAGTGCTGGGGAGCATGCTAACACTCATACTGAGGAAGAAAAAGACATCTTTAAGCCCCTGCCCATGCCTTCTTCCCTGTAAATCCACTAAAAATGAGCGGCATGAACAGAAAGAAAGCTACATTAAAACATAACCAAGATGCCTTGAAGTTAAGGATGGACACAGTATTTGTGATGGAGTTTTCATTTTCAGTTATTTTAAAATATGCTTGTTATCTTTGTCATTGCTGGAAAGCTTGCTAAACGTGAGCTGAAAACAAGCTGCTGACTCCTTATTCTGAAATGGATCTAAAGGAGTCATCCCCAAGTGACTCTGGGAACAAATCATGATAACTCGCCCCTTTAGCTCCTGGCAACTCATTATCTCTCACAGATTATAGCTGTTGTAGGAATATCCAGCTACTACAGGCTACATCTATTCTGCTAAAGACCGGCCACCCTAAGAGATAAGCCCTGGTCTCCAGGTCAAATCACGAGCAGCAGAGCAGTTGCGAGGGCTAGTCCCTTCACAGAATCACAGACTGGTTGAGGGTGGAAGGGACCTCTAGAGATCATCTAGTCCAACCCCCTGCTCCAGCAGGGACACCCAGAGCACGGGGCACAGGGCGGCATCCAGGCGGGTTTGGGAGATCTCCAGAGAAGGAGACTCCACAACCTCCCTGGGCAGCCTGTGCCAGGGCTCTGGCACCCTCTCAGGAAAGAAGTTCCTCCTCACATGGAGATGGACCTGCCTGTGTTTCAACTTACACCCATTGCCCCTTGTCCTGTCACTGGCCGCTACTGAGAAGAGCAAGAGCACTTCTAGAGAACAACTCCGTGTTTCTGCAGCAGAGAGCTCCCACGACCTGAAGACATGGTTCTTCCTACTGCTTTTCTCCCTTTAACAGTTATTGAATTGGCCTTAAAATGGAAGCAACGTCTTGTTCTACTAGCAGTTTTTTGGTGAGTTTATGCTTAGTGTGGATGTTTCTTTCTTCAGTCCCTGCTTTGCTGGCCTAGATACTCACCTCACATGCTTGAGATGAGCTTCTTTTGATGAGAGGAAGTGCGTGATAGGTCCCACAGCTGTGCAGAAGATGAGAGCCTGCTATGCTTGCAAGACAGGTCTTAATTACAAGGTGTAAATTGTTAGTTGGTGTTAAAGTGCTAGGAGAAGATAAATGAAAGCAGGGAGAGTATTCAGAAGCAGATGAAATGGACCTATAGCACCCAGACATGAGATATCTCATTAATCACTTGCTTCAGGCCCCTTTGGGCTCAAAAGACAGTGGCAATAAAATTACTTTTTTTTTGCAGCTGTGAGTTCTGTTCTGACTGACAGAATATATTTTCTATTTATACCTTTTTTTTCTGATGTAGGAATTAATTGCCTTTTTTTTTAATCTACTGTCTACTACTTCCATCGGTGTGCCAGTCATTCTTGTTTAATACTGTTGCAAAGGCTTTTTGCAGAAATAAGGACTACTCACACCAGAGCAATCCCTCTATTAAAGACTGAGCCATTCAGGACCATAGCTGTTAAATGCCAGCAGGAGTAGGTATGTGATATTTAGCATTTGGATTCTTCCAGAACAGTGCACTGAAATAGCAAGTTGTCTTCTCTGGGATGAATTCCAGAGAAAATCTCTCCTCCTAGAAATCAACTTGGTGCTTCTCTTTCTATTTTCCAACACTTACCGTTGGGTATCTTGAAGAGAGTGCAAAGAAAAACAATGAAAACTAGTGAGAGGCTAAGTTACTAAGGAGGTGAAAAGTAAAACAGTGCCTCTTTCCGAGATAAAGGGTAAATACTTCAGACTGGCCTTAACTTGTGATGCTGCGGCCTAACCCCATTCCAATGCATAAATACAGTAGTCAGGTTTTTCATAGCCTTCTGGAAGAAAAAGTGAAGTTTGGACTTTGGTCTAGATTTTCCTAATATTTGAGAGATATTATGGGCCTTGGGATTTCTTTCAGAACTGTTCCTTGGGAAAAGCTTTTGTGACGCCCTTAAAAATAGCTTAGCTGTATGAATCATCCCCATCCCTACTTGTTTACCAAGTACGGTGAGGTGGGACACGGGGAGCAGCAGTAATTCCAGAAATACTTGCCCAAGGAGCTAGAAGGCAGGTGTGCCCGCTGGGTCTGTCTTGCTCCTTCCCACCTCATTCCCCAGAACAAGGAAATTTATAAAAGGATATTGGGTCATTTCTCCGTCGTGCTTAATCACCACTTCCTGTGATCTTGGCGGCTTCTGTTTTCCCAGGGAGAGAGGGGGCAAATCAAAAGAAGGAAGGAAAGATGGAGGAGCAGATGAGAAATTATTGATTTATAAAACTGCAAAACCTGCCAAACTGTGATTTTATGGCATCATGGTGGATGGCATACACAATGAAGAGCCTGCTTATGTTATTATCAACAATATCAGCAATTTTCCATCCAGCTGGGATTTTTTTTTTTTTTTTTTTTGTTAATACACATCATGATTTTAATAGTATGTGTGTAGGTGGCAAAGAATTGGATTTTTTTTTAAACTTCATAATCAAGGTGAGAGGAGGCAGGCACGGTACATGAGAGAAACATTCAGTGTCAAAATACTCTCATCTATTATCCCCCAGGTCACACTGGCAAATCCTTCCCACCTCCCACCTACTGACTGGTCTCACAGTTCAGAACTGTTTCCAGCTCTGAGGATTTGGATTTACTGATTCATTTATTTAAAAAAAAAAAAAAAAAACAACTGAGCTAAAGATAGGGATGAAGCACCACTGAGTGCATCTGTTCATCTCAGAGGTTAAAGTGGTTCTCGTGCTTCGTACCCCAAAACGTTTATATTCAAACCTCAATGTGAGCTGTGTCTATGGAAGGAAATCTAAGCAGTGTTTGTTCATAGCATAAAATGAAAAGGAATGTACAAAAAGCAAAATGTATCACGGGCAGCGCAGTTAGCCGTTTTACTGTTCACACAGGTGAAGGCAATACAGAATGGGGGCCTTGCAGTTTATTCTGCTCTGGTGACTTGGATTTGAAGTCCAGGCTGCTTCATCTTCTCAAGGAGGTTTTTACTTTACTTACAGGGAGATAGGCTGCAGTGCTACTGCTTACTGCACCCGATCCAGTGGCTGCTGACAGGGGCTCTCTCCCCCAGCCCTGGGGCCCTCCTGCTGCTTTGGCACCAGCTCCAAGCTCTAGAGAACGGGCAGCTCTGGGCCGAGCCAGAAGCACAAGCTGACGTGCCAGAAAACCAACCCAATGACAACGCAAACAGTTTCAGCACGTTGGTGTGACGTGTGCTCCTGACCACGCAAGGTCTGATGCAAAGGATGGGGCATAAGGCAAAGGAGAGCAGGCTGGTGTGATGCTAGGCCAGGCCAGGCTGGAATTACCCTGTCATCAGCAACACAAAGCCTGGCTGAGCTGCTGTAAGTTACTCAATTTTGAGACTGTGGACAGGAAGCAGGACAAATTGTTCTGTCCTTCCACAAGATGAGTTCAGAAGAGACTTTAATTCATCTGTGGGCCAGCAAATTTTGCACAGGGCCCAACATTTTTGTGTTATTTATAGGAGTGGCACCTGGTCAGACATCTGAGTTGCCAATAAATTTGCCCTGAAAAGGAGGAAAAAACCCTGAGGTGTGCTACTCTCAAAACTGCGTAACTTATAGTAACTGTCTGCAATTTTATGGCATTGGCACAGGCTACCTCCAAAGATGGCAAGGCGTCGTGGTCTCTGTGCTTCCGCGTCCAGCAACATTTGGGTAGGATGATGGAACTTCTCTAATTTCTCCAACATTGCAGTGCATTTGGTTATAACCTATAACCTATTGGTTATACGTTATTGGTTATTATAGGTTATAGGTTATTAGGTATAGATCTTAAAGGTTTTATGGTGATTTCATAGCCTTGGCCCTAGTGGATTTTCCCTCTGCGTGTTCCCTGCAGATAACTTCACCCACAAACAGAAATTCAACTGCCATCTCTATAATGACAAATACGGAACAGAGTAGAGCGAGTCTTGTGCCTCAACTACAATCTACACATTTTTCTGATGTTATTTTGAGCTCTATCTTCAGATTAACTTCTGCAGGGCCAAACCAGAAAGCTAATTTTGGCCTTGTTTGCTTGCTTACCCTCCATTTCTATTACTGCCTCTTCTCTTCCTGAATCAAGGCGAAAGTCTGTGTTTTCTTCCTAACATCTGAATCCTTTAGAATCAGCTTTCTCCAAGGTCTCTCATCCAGACTCTATTTCACCTGGAGCCTGCTGGCTCCCATCATATATCATTTCTAAAATCCAGCCTGTTCTATTCATTAACCCAACTACATCTCTTGTATGCTCCTGGCTTATCACCTCCTACTTCTAATAGGGCAGTGAGAAAAGCTTTCACACAACTACTTATGCATTATCTTCAACCTTCCTCTTAGGTTTGGGAAGCACTTCCAAGGCACAGCTGCAAGGTCATCTCATAGTCCTCTTGTTCAAGGCCTCCATGTTGCAAAATCTATAAAACAAGAAAAATAACCTTGATGTAAAGAGACCATCTACTGATGCTTCTGTAGTTTTTGATCCCTTTCTGGAGACATGGTTGCCTAAGTAGAATACTTTGCATTTCTCTGGCTTATCGTTCTACCAAGTAGGTTTCTGTATTATTTCTTCAGTTGACCAAAACCATTTTGAATTCTGATCTTTTTTTTATCCAGACTGAATGCAAGTCTTTTTGGCTTTTCCAAGATGCAGAAATGTACTTGCTATCATCTAAATCATAAATTAAAGTATTAAATAGAATCAAAAAACAGGGATAGATTCCTGAAATGGTGTTTTAGTTTGACAACGAACCACGAATAACTGCTTTGAGACTCATTTTGATCCTGCATATAGCAACTACTTCTAGACTGTATTTCTGTTCTTTGCTTGTGATAAGGTCATAACATACAGTGTCTAAAACCATACTAAAATTAAGATATGTCACGTCTACTGCTTTCTCCTTATCCTTTAAGCTAGACATGTCAAGAAATGAAATTAAATTGGATTGGCAGCATACATTGTTGTACCCACATTAATAACCCATATTAATAACAGCATAGTGAGTGCAGGTGTATGTAATAAAATATTGTGGGTATCTCTATTTTTAGTGAGAAGCTCCGAGATGGACACCATTTTAGGGGTTGTTTTTGGGGTATTTGTTTGTTTTGCTCTCTAATACCCTAGCCCAGGTGTGTTCTTCAGCATGATAGATGCCTTCTGTGGTTTTGCTACTCTTAACTCTTGCATTATTGCCCCTCTAATCTCTTAGGAACTAGTGCTGTATCTTTCTGTATACCAGCCTGAGCAGGTTGTATGGTAGGTCAAGGGGGAGGATCCATCCCCTCTGCTCAGCACTGGTGAGGCTACGTCTGGAGAAACCAGTACAGTGAAGGACCACAAAGATGATGGGAGGATGGGAGTATGTCTCATATAAAGAGAGAATTAGAACTGCTAGAGACAGCCGTTCTGTCTGAGGGGATCTTAAAATGTTTATAAATACCTGAGGGAAGAGTGTACAGAAGAGGGAGCCAGACTTCTCAGTGGTGCCCAGTGACAGGACAAGAGGCAATGGGCACAAATGGTAACAAAAGAAATTCCATTTGAATGCAAGAAAACACTTTTTCACTGTGAGCACAGTTGAACACTGGAAGAGGTTGCCCAGTGAGGTTGTGGAGTCTCCATCCTTGGTGACATTCAAAACTTGACAGGATGCAGTGCTGGGCAACCTAATCCAGCTAAAACTGGTTGAGCAGGGGAGTTGAGTCAGTCTATTTTCAGAGGTTCGTTTCAAAATCAAGTATTCTGCAATTCCACAAAATATAGCAATAGCCTACACTTGTGGTGCTCTTTGCTATAGCAATGTCAAAACAAGTTATGGAGACAGCTCTAATATTGAAACAAAACTGTTTCTCCAGTACAGGAGGCAAATCTCAACTATGTGAGTAAAGAGGGAATTTTAAAGAGGGAATTTGAGAGTCTTTTTTTTTTTTCTTCTAAATAAGAAGTTTCTCCTTGTCATAAAGATCCAACACAGATAGAATTTTAGCCCAAGTTACTATTTGTCTCTAGCCAGAACTGTTTTTGACAGGCTAAAGGCTAAATACAATGCTACATCAGGCACTTATGTAGTATATTTTAAACAAGAGACTCAAAACTAGAAACTTCCATTGTTCTATCCGTCACTTGCAAAGCATTTCCCTCAAAGTGTGCCGAGAATCTATACAAGCACCAATGTATGTAAATGCCAAGATGAAAGTGATAACTCACGCTGGTAGAGAAGCACAACGCATTTCTAAGCGGAATGCCAATCATCCTCCATAGGTTATCTTGCTGAACAGTGATTGAGAAGAACACATGCATCTGCTCACAACCAAATAATTCAGAAGAGAAACTGTCCCTCACGTGTTTGGGGTCTTAATGTTGAAAATGAGCAAGAACTTTGGGTTTTTTACTTCTCTGTAAGTGGATGGCAGAGGCAAAGCAGCGCTGGTATAGTGTGCTTGTTGTAAGCACAAAGAGAGATTGTAGCCCCGACTCCTCCAGAAGTGCGGGGCACTTAAGGGAAAGGCCAGAGTCTATATTATCTGGAGTACAAATTTGGAGAGACACTTAGGCTGCTTCAGTCCAGACACTTGCATCAAACTCTAAATATTAAATAAATGCTGATTAATACTGCCAGATTGTTACAGTGTTACCCTTTAGACTAGGACTTAGTTTCATTTACTTTACAGATTGAGAAAATTTTCCAAAAAAAAAAGAATTCTGTTAGAGAGAAAATGTCAAAATGCTCCAAATGGTTTATCAAAACAGTTTGAGCACTTTCCTAACACTGGATCTGAAAGACTAAATGTAGTTTTCCTTGTGCGTAGAGATGATTATGTAGTGACGTACATCAGTGGGCTACACAATTACTTGCTAGTCACTTGCTAGAATAATACAGGGAAAGATTTCTGAATTCTTTTCCTGGATCTGGGGAATAAAGTATGGCTTTATGATGCGGATGAACTAAGCACGCAGGTCTGCTGGGGGTAGCTCATCTAGAAGGCAGTGGGTTTGCACGACAGACTTGAATTTGCACAGCAGAAGTATGGGCTACCCCAGAGAGCTCAGAAAATCCCTCCTGCAGCTTCCTGGGATGCTGCTTTGGCTCAGTGGTCATGACACTTCACAAAGCTTGAGAAGCCGGAGAGCTGGGTTTACTCCTCTTCTTACCAAGGTTTCTAACTGGCCCAGGGGAGGATAGATTTGCGCCGACAGTCTGGCTTATGCAAGGATCTCCTGCAAGCCCAGACCTGCTGACACTAACCCTAGTGCTCCAGCACAACCACGTGGCCACAGCTCCAGCCCAAGCTTGGGAGCTTGGTTCATGCCATGATCAGAGGTGCAGCTTGGTGGTCACCTCTGCCCCTTTCCTGCTAAGGACAGAGGCGCTTTCCCTGGGCTTCCGTTTGGCAGTGGAGCTGCCTCTCCCATGACCTAGGCCCACCAGCTGCTTCCTGGCCTCTGCTGCTCTTCTCTCTCGCTCACTCTCACGTCTAAACACTGCTTCAAATAGACTCTTCATCACCTCCTGGTTTGGTTCTTCTGTAGAACAGTGGACTATTGATGCTCCCCCCATCTGTGTGCTCTGGAGATACATTTTAGACATTATGGGAAGAGAAACAGCACAATTTCCATAGGCAGGTGGAATGGAGAGAATGGATAGCCCTTCCTACGGAGGAAATGAAGAACTTTGCTCCGTGAGAACAAATGGAAATGGCCACCAGGGAGATGAAACCAGGAATCCTCTTCTCTTAGGACAGAATATTCTTTGGTCATCTTTTATCTGCGATGCATTGTTCAGGACTGCACACGGGGAGCCTGGGGAAGCGGAGCTGCACACTATCCCTCAGAACCCAATTACACGAGTTGTCTGCTTTTTGGGATGAAGGAAATGAGCCTGAAATTGGATGGACCTAGGTCACTGGCAAAGCCTTTCTGAAGTGCGGGAGTAGAGATCAGTGACAGCTATTCCAGACAGTTCTGAGTCAATGGAAAGGCTGAAGGAGTATGTGAGGTTTAGACAGTGGTTCTGCTATCAGTAAGAGAAAAGTAGCATTTTGGAAAAGTCTTTGTGATAATTTCAAAGCAACATTTCCTAATTTAATTTACATTTAGAATCTTTTGATAGTATATACTTAAAAATGTTTTAACACTCTATTGAACAGCCAAGGAACTGAAAAAATAAATTATTCCTGTCACCCGAACTAAAATATACTGATTATAAAATCAGGTAATTTTGTAGGTTCTGCCTTAAGGTATAGGAAGTGGAACAGACCTCAGCATTCGGGATATGAGTAAACAAGGAAGCTTTGCGGGTGTGTTTTCAAGAACAGCAATATGTACTTGCCAGGATTACTGTGCTGATGAGTTGACTTGGATTTTTTTTTTTTGTTTGTTTGTTTTTTTTTGAGGAAAAAAAAAACCAGAAACAAAACCAAGAATCATATAGTTCTTCATGGAATGTACAAAAGGGGAGTTAGATGAAGAAAGAAGAAGTCTCTGACCATGCCTCAAAAGAAAGGGCTAAACAGTGACAGTTGTTCTATTGAGCCAGCTGCAGATACAGTTTTAATCCCCATGCCTTCATGTGAGAGGGAGAGCACAACAAGGTTATTCCTTAGTTGATCTCCAGAGATTTTAGATCTCCTCATATCAGGGGTTATGGGGCAATACCTGCACCCAGTTCACTAAGAGCACCTACCACAACACAGATGCTTGTTTTTGTGCATTCTGGGAAGGCACTCCCCACCTGAATACCTGAATCCAGCAATTCAGAAAAAAAAATAGTCCTTATTACACGTGTCCTCTCTGAAGGCCTTCCTTGGGCAAGGGCTAGCTGCCGGCACAGTTTATGCACAGAAACTCCTGAGCCCAAGATGACGAGTTAGAAGTATATGTCACTTAGATCCTGCTTGTTCATTTTAGAAAACAGAGCATGGGTCGACTGGGATCCAGAAGCCATGGCTCTGCCACCTAAAACGCCTGTGCTGGAAGTCTTGCATTTGGCCTGAGGGAGCCAAATAGGGGCAACTATAGTAATGAGAAGAGCCAAGATTCTTATTATCACCCAGCCCTTGTAGAAATAGCCCCTAGTAAGATCATACGCAGTGTATAAATTGCTGAGGCAATGGCTTTACATGGAACATTGTGTTGCAGACTAACTCCTTCAGTGGAAAAACACCCTACGAAATACCCATCGCCTGAAGAAATGGGTATGAAGAATGGGACAGCAAGGATTCAAAGCTTCTAAGAAAACTCAATTCAATACAGCATGGATAGCAGAAACCAAATTCCTATCTGATACGTCATTTTGGCACAAAGAAAATCCCTGACTGAGAGACAGACCAAGGGCTGCAGAATAATACAGCTGTCATTCCTGGCAAGAAGAATTTCTCTCTTTTTTTCCCCCTTTCTTTCTTTTTTCTTTTTTTTTTTTCTTTTTTTTCTTTTTTTAACTTCTAGGACTGATGGTGTTTGCATTGCAAACATTTCTGTCAGACTTACTTTTGCTGAAGCATCAAGGCTGGAATGGAATATTCTGTAGGGCATCGCGGAGGATACAGAACGGTCCCATCTTCCTTCCATGTTTTCTTAAATAAAGATTAAAGGGGGAAGGGGAGGCAGGAGGGAGAGAGGAGAAAACAAAGGCCCAGGAGCCACTGGAGCCGATCAAACTCACACAGCAACCAAAGGAGAAAACAAAGGCCCAGGAGCCACTCGAGCTGATCAAACTCACACAGCAAACAGAGGAGAAAACAAAGGCCCAGGAGCCACTGGAGCTGATCGAACTCACACAGCAACCAGCACAACCTGAGATAAGCTGCAGACGGCTGCTTAGGTGGTTTTCATCTCTCTGTGCTGAGTGGGGATCGCTGGCTGAGCAGCTGTGCTCAGGCCGTGGGCTCGAAGCAGCCGCCCCGGGGGATGAGGCCACGGGGCATTAACTAGCTTCTTTGCACGGGCTTCTTGAGGGAGATGAGTGAGATACGAGGAGCACTTCTATCCTGCATTCTTCTCAGGAGACTGTTTATTATTAAGTATTGTCTGTTCCAGGAGAGACAGGTGTACTGGTCTTGCAGTCAACAGTAACGTGTTGGTAATTACCACAGTTTTCATAAAGGAAAGATGCAGACACAAAACCGAAGGTTTTCCATGACAGAAAGATTGAAATGTTGGGATGTGGCTCCATTTTCCCTTGCTCATTGCTTTTCCTCTTTCTGCTTGCAGCTTTCTGAATTATTTTATGCAAATATTGACAGTAAATATAAGGCTATCTATATGAAATGCCATTCCCCTGCTTTTGGGTGAAGATTACTTCACGCCTAGACTTTTCTATGAAGATTCTTTTGCAGAGAGATCAAGGATGTGATATTTGATGTTTTGTGAACTAGCATATTATATTTTTGGTTCCTATGATTCACAGAACTAGTTTGAGTGAGTGGACCTTTCTACTCTGTAATTTAAACTGAAGGATTTTGAAGGGCAGCTGAAATTTTCTCCCTAGCTAAAAAGAACTCTCTTTTCTGTAAGCATCGGAAGAAACCCCCATAAAATGTAAAATGTGATGATGACTTTTTCTATAGAACAAGTGTAGACTCATTAATTTCTTTTTTTTTTTTGACTCGTTACGCTCTAACTTTACAGTCTCCTCAAAGTGGAACATGACTTTGAAAATTATGTTTCAAACTCACAAGATTGTGTGGGTTTGAAAGCAACCAAGACAAGTAGCCCAATCCTAATTGAGACCTTTGTTAGTGGAAAATCTAGCAAAATGAACTAACAGTTTGGAATACATTAGCTGTCACTCAAAATGCCACTGATAATTTGCAAAAAAAACCTCAGAGCACTAATGGAAAAAGGCACAAAACGTCAAATTTGTAGCAAAGCTGACAACAAAAAGAATATTCACTGCGAATTACACTCTTCCTGATTTGCTAAAGCTCCTTCTGATTCTGCTTTAATAAAGGATATTGTTCTCTTGTGGGATTTAAATACAGTAGATTATCTAACACACTCAATTAATGCTTTAACTTCCTTATCTAAAAGCTTATACTTGATTCCTTGGAAATCTCTGATCCCTTGCTAATGTGTTTGGGAGAGTGATTGGTCAGCTTGGTGATCTGTCTATATATTATCAGGATAAGTACATTTTTTGTCAAATACCACTAGCTTTTCTTCCTATTCAGATCTATCACATTTTCATAGCAGCCTTTTTTAGAAAACGGTTCTCAGAACTAATAAAAACTGACTTTGAAAATGCATAAGATACTGCTGTTTTGCAGACAGGGAAGATGAAGATGTTCTGAACTGAAAAAAAAAACCACCAAATAAAATATTCTGGAAAAAAAAGACATCAAAAATGTACATATTGATCGCAAATCAAACATATCTTAATAGGCAATTCTTCAGGATAGGGAAATACCAACTTTGCTTGTGTCAGTTACTAAAAATATTTTAGTGAATATTTTATGGGATGATATTTCAGGCTGGATTGCAACTCAGGCCACTGGAAGTTCAAATAACGTGACTCACAGCAGGACCTCGGAAGGAGGGGCACTTTTGGCTAGTCCTTAGTCCTGACTCAAGGGAGAGGAGGGAAAAGATGTCACTAAGCTATGTGACAGCTATATGATGTGATCTGTAAAATGAAGTTACAAAAAAAAAAAAAAAAAAAAAAAAAGCCTGAGATTTAAGGCACACGATGATGAGAAATTAACTGCTGAACTAGTTGTTAAGACTGAGGCTGGCAGATGAGCAGCAAAAAAGGAGAAGCTTGTAAGCAAGTTCAGTCTGGAGGAGTCTAAAATCTCACATTATGGAGTTATGGATTGATGGGAAGACCATCAGGCTTAAATACACTTCTAGGGAAGACAGGAGACTAAGCTGTCCCGATGCCAACTAGGAACAGTGCTCTCCTCAGCTACCACAAGAACTCAAACTCCAGGGCAAGCTTGACTTGTAAGCCAGGCAATCTCACAGTGACTCAGGTGATTCCACCAGGTTTGCAGAGACAAAATGAAATATTTTAACCTACATGGGGCTTTCCTGTCTAACGACTAAGCATTGAGAAGCCAGTCATAGTGGTCCCAGGTGTGTAGCAGGACCTTACTAAACAAGGAACAGGCTGCCCAGAGAGGTTGTGGAGTCTCCTCCTCGGAGATCTTCCAAACCCGCCTGGATGCCGCCCTGTGTCCCGTGCTCTGGGTGTCCCTCCTGGAGCAGGGAGGTTCGACTGGATGATCTCTAAAGGTCCCTTCCAACCTCAGCCCTTCTGTGATTCTGTGATTCCCTATCTTACCCCAGTCATTTGTAGCTCAAAGGAGAAATTTCTGTAATTGTTAGCGAGTTTCCAGTAAGAGTGGCTTAAGGCATACCAAGAACGCCAGCATAGAAGACAGCTCAGTGTCGTGGTAGCCCCTTACGTTAAACTCAGCAACCCGTGCGCTAGGAGCAGTCTGTGTCCACATAGTACGGGACATATATTAACCATTCTCTTATCTACCCTGCCTCTTAGGCAAGTATTTTTGTTGCAAAGTAGGCCCCACAACCACAGCTAGAATTTAAATAACTGACGTTAGGCATCCCGGAGTTGTATATGCTCACTTTATTGTAGACAGAGAAGTATCTGCTGGGCAGATAATGATCACTGAGGCTTTAGCAATTCCGCGGCTCCTGTTACAGCTTGCACTCTACAGGCTGCTACAAAAGGATCCATGCTTCCAGGGTGACCAAATCTAGGTCATGTCACTATTTCAAATGTTAAGACTTGAAAGCCCACCCTCGGAGTCCGCCCGGGGGATGCTGTTGCCTCCTACTGTGGTCCAAAATAAGTTTCAAAGAGCCTTGTGTCCCATCTGCTCCCGCATGTGGACCTTCAGCAAGGCCAGCTGCCACAGCAAGGGAGAAGCTGTTCCTCTTCAAACTGATGTGCAAAGCTCTGGCCTCACTTTTTAGCCTTGGGAGAAACGTCTGCAAGAAATACATTGTTTTCCTGCAAAAGGTCAGTATGTAAACACTGCTCAGAATTTGACACCGTGACAGCCGTTTTTGATGGTTTGTGACAGCTCTTCAACGACATAGGCAGCCCTTCTTGGGTAGGCCATTTCTCTGCAATAAAACTCAATGGGCCACCTCAGAATGAAGTTGAGTTTTACACCTGAATTAATTTACAACTGAAATTAAGGTTTAACTGGAGGGCAACTATCCCCACCTTTCTCTCCAAATCTGCATAGCTCTGACCCTTTCTCTGCACTGGTGCTAGTGCTTGTCTGAACCTGCACAGGGCTAATCCGGCTCACTGACTCAAAATACAACTACTGACTGTTCTAGCAAACTAATTTAATGCTGAATGGGCAAAACCTAAGAGTTCAAGTGGACAGAGGATGCTCCTTTTCAATAGCAACAGAAAAAAAAGAAGATTAAACTGTAACATCTACCTCAACCCACACAATAATTTACACCTGTGCTTGCTCTTACGACAAAATGACATGCTCAGTTTTATGCAGATCCATCCCACCTTGCCACAGCTTCTTCATTAAGAAATCTGCTCTCTGAGCATGAATAAGAGATCTATTTTTCATGGTAAATATTTAAATTCTGTACTAGTGCAAAAAAAAAGAAGAAGCAGGATAATGCATTAAAATTACATGACATCCTAAATGGTGGGCTTAAGAGACTTAGGGCCTTCTAAGGTAAATTTTCAGTAGCTTTCCATGCAGCACCAAAATTTGGGAAGCCGAAGGAACACTTGTATTATGCCCAGAACCAAAGGCAGCAGAATGACCAGGTAATAATCGACTTGGCATCCTCAGTAATCCCAGACAAAATAATGACATTTTGTGAATGTAAACAGTGCTGCTATCTGTGATTCAATCAATGAGGAGTTAAAGGAACATAATGAAAGCAGGTCCACATGGCTTTATGGAAACAAGCCTTGACAAGCAGGCCTGGCTTCACTTTTTGATGAGATTACAGGTTTGTTTCATCAAGGTAACCGCATAGATGTGATATACATGAACTTTCCTAATGAATTTGATTTAGTGCGGCTTGACGTTTTGATTAAAACATCAGCATTATATAGCCTTAATAAAACACATTAAATGGATTAAGATCTGGCTAATTGATAGAGTACAGCAAGCTGTTAGAAGCAGATACTCGGCACCGAAGCGGGGTATTTCTAGTGGGATTCTGCTGACAGGAACACGATGCTTGCTGCCATGTGATGTTCTCCTCCAGCGTCTGGCATTACACAGAAACACACAAGTCTAATGAGGAATGGGCAGTTACGGAAAGTCACTGGTTTGCCTACACTGGCCTAAATGGATTTCTTACATTTGTGCCTTCCTTTTTTTCCTCAGTTCTGCACAAGAGCATTGCTTCTTTGCAGGCTGCAGTGGTGAGGCTGTGGTCTAATCAACTGCTGCTGGGAAAACAATGATTTCTCTGCAGGGTCATTGATTTTAACCACTAATTTATGATTACCAAAATGAGCAGTAGCAAAAAAAAAAAAAAAAAAAAAAAAAGGGCAAACTGTGAAACAAGAACCACGTATGAATGATGCACATGTCCTTATTTAAACTACCAACAGCATAAACCCAAGACTGAAATATGTTTGCAGCTCACCAGTCAGGAAGTCCCTGCCCATTGGCTGAAGTATAATTTGCTATCAAAAACAAACAAACAAACAAACAAAAGGCATAGTAGTAAGCAAAAATATCCAAAAGAGCACTTTGAACGAAAGATTAATGCTCACTCCTTGCCAAAATATACATGATCTCTACTCCTAGCACCTTCTGGCCAGCTGATCCACACACCTCATTCTCCGATTCGTCATTTTCTTAATCAGCTCTTGGATCAGACCACGATTAAGTAATGCTTAATTAACATTAGTCCCTTTTGCTAGGATTGACTCTGACCAATCTCATTAATGTTATTGCATGCAGTCACAGGCTTACTTAAGCAGAAATCAAAATGAGATTTTACACTGATTTTAATATAGACTATGGCACTATTCCTCAGCAAAACCTTGCTGGCAAACTGTTGTCCCTTTAGCACTTGCTTTCTCTTTGACCTTGCAGAACAAGATGACCAATAAATGTACAAATGTATTTTCCAGAAGAAAACACTGAGGAATATTGTACAGATTCAAATACAGATATGCCACGATGCATGAAAATGTCTTATTTCATTTGTTGTATGTCTGTGTAACAACTATGTAAATGTTCACTTCCATCATTTTACAGATATCTTATTAAAGCTCTTAGTGTCAAAACCGTCCAGTCTCAAAAGTGTCCTCCACCACATCCTCAGGATCATCTAAACATAGTGTAAAACAACTGAACATCTCACCAGACTATAGCTTTTTCTACAGCTGAAGAAAAAGCAAATGCATTTCTATAACAACAACAACAAAATCACTCTTTTTGTCTTTTTTTTCCCCCCTTTTTCTTACATCAAAGCTCCTCTCTAGGTAGATCACTCACTCCAGACTCCTGTCTTTGTAGATCTTCGCGATCACTGAAAGTCCTCCGACATTCACCACTGCCCTGTCTCACTCTGAACCACCCGCCCTGTTCTCGCAGACTTACTCTGTTTCTGTTTCTGGATTTGCTTAGTGCCAGTTCTAGCTGTTTTCTAGCAATTAGTATTGTGAACCCTTTTGAGTTCCCTGAAGTAATATGTAGTCATAAATGGCCTTCTTTTAATATGGATTCTCTGAAAGACAATGTTGTTGATATTTCAGAAATGTATGTATTTTATTCCATTTCCACAGGCATATTTCATTCTCTTAATTTCAGCCCTTGCCTTCTTCACTTAAATCTAATCATCATATTTTTGTCTTCCTTTACCAGCTTTTTCTATCCTCTCCTGGGTCCCTGTCCATTCTCGTTTTCACATGTCTGTCCATGACAGTTTCTACACAATATTTTTTTTCATTTTGAACTTATATTTCCCTTTCTTAGGTACAATTCCTTTTGTTATCTTTTTTTTTTTTTTTTTTTTGATTTGGGGATTTTTTTTGCCTCCATTTCCTGTGGTGAAAATGACACCAGCAGGACATGGCATTCTTGAAATAGCAGCAGTTGAGCTTGGCTTTTCCTTATCCTCCAAAACCTTGCACTTCTACCTTCAGAGATCTCTTTACTCAGTGTCATCTCCATGTTCATTTATGCCTGCTGGCCACAGTCCTTATATATTTTATTTGCCACGCAAAGGTCTGTTCAGGCTGGAGAAGCTTATCAGCCCTTCCAGTCTCATCAGCCATGTGTCCTTTATGCTTCATGATCACATAAGTGAAGCTATAGTTACTGTTTCAGCTTCACAGGAGTCTTCTCATTGCTCAGATAGGAAGAATAAAGTCCTTTTATAACACGCAAGCGTGATCCAAAGTAAGAACAAAATGGTATGGGGCTCTCTGCACAAGAAGCTGAAAAAAACCCACATATTACCTTGTTTTACCAAGTTGTAGGGTTTACAAAAAAAACGCATTCAGCATTAGAATGAGCATTGTAATTGTAGGTACTAAGCGTTCCTGAAGAATTCACAAGCGAGGGTTAGCATTTGAATCCCGTATGGGTTTTATTATACATGAAGGGATGCCACATATTTAGTCCTATGTGAAATAAGTCTGTTGTTTACACGTTTCGAGTCAGTTCTAAGCTGCCTTGACAGCTCTATGTTGTGACTTATTTTTTAATAGGTATCTCATTTGCTTCTGACCTAAATAACCTTCTCATAGGGTCTTGTGCGAAGCACATTTTTTCTGTTGTGACATTTTACACTTCAGAGGCTGGAGATGCTGTCCTGTGCAGGCATCCCTAACTATCCTCAGTCTCCATAATCTCCATAAATGTCCTGGCCAGCACCTGGCGAGGTAACTGGGGGTTATTATTTACCATGGCGTTTTTCTCGGGAAGAGCAAAGGGATTTGTACTGTTAGTATCAGGCAGTACCGGCAAATAGCTTGGAGGCTGGATGAAGCCGACTGCTTGGTGCCTGGATTCACTCCAGTAGAAAATGGAATCCCCCCAAAATACGAAGGGGCCCCGGTAACTGCAGGAAATGGTAGAAACGCCTGTTTCCTGAGGCATTTAAGACACTTTGGGTTTGCCCGGTGTGCCACACCACGACGGGGATTAAACAACAGCGATCGCCCCATGCCGCGCGGCGCGCGGGGAAACTGAGGCAGCGGCAGCCGCCGCGCAGGGCCCGCCCGCCCGCCGGGCGGACACCGCCGCATTTGGGCGCGGCCAACGGCCGCGGCGGCACCGCCCCCCGCCCCTGCACGTGCCCCACCACGAGCGCCGCCCCGCCCCCCCGCCTCCTACCGGCCCTGCTGGGCGGGGGGGGGCGCCACCGCGCGGCTTCGCGGCCAATTTCGCCCCGCGGCGCCTTCGATTGGAGGAGTTACATGCCCATCTTTGCCGCGGACCAATTAGACGCCGGGCAGCCGGCGCTGTGGGCTCGGCGACTGCCAGTCGACTGCCGCCTCGAGCCGAGCGGCCGCGGAGCCAACGAGAGCAGTGCCCCGCCTTCCTCCCCGCCTCGCCCATTCATGTCACGCAGCTGCCCCTCCGGCAGCCAATCCGCGCCCTGCCGCCGCTGTCAATCAGCGGCCGCGGCGCGGGGGAGGCGAGCGGGGGAGGCGCCGCCGCTCAGCACCGCGGAGAGCGGCTGCCGGGCGCGGGAGCCGCCGCCGTTGCCGCCGGGAGCGCTTGCCGAGCGGCGCCTTCCCCGAGCGGCTCGGCCGCGGCGGGCAGGAGCGCGCCCAGGAGAAGGGGGCGCCGCGGGCGCGGGGCGGCGGGCTCGGCGCAACCGCCTGCCCGGGACGCGAGGCGAGGCGAGGCGGCGGGCGCTTGCGGCGGCTCGGGGCTCGCGGGGCGGCCGAGGCGCCCCCGCCGGCCGCGGGGGAGACGAGGAGCGAGGGCGGCCGGCGGCGCGCGCTGCGAGGCGGCGGCAAACAGGGCGGCGAGGAAAGGAAGGCGCGAACCGCGAGGCGCCGCGCGCGGAGAGAGAGGGGGAGACCTGTTAGCGGCAGCGCCGCGGGCAGGGAGAGCCGAGCCGAGCCGAACCGAGCCGAGCGGAGCCGAGCCGAGCCGAGCCGAGCGGAGCCGAGCCGAGCCGAGCCGAGCGGAGCCGAGCCGAGCGGAGCCGAGCCCGCGGGGCTCAGTGCCGGCCGCTCTGCCCAAGCGGTCGCGCACGGGCGGTAAACCCTAGCCAAAAAAAAAGAAAGGAAGAAAGAAAAAAAAAAAAGGTAGAAAACGTAGAGAGATGGACCCTGCTCTGCTGGATGCCGGCGTGAGGCTTCTCTGTCGCTGTTTACTTTTTTAGCTGCAGGCGGATTTTGCGAGCGCGCGCAGACGGCGGCTGCTCCCTCGCCGCTTGCCCGAACGCAAACGCTAGTTTTGCTGCGTGTGGGTTTGTGTTTCTCGGAACGGAGCTTTCCGCGGAGCTTGTGCGGCTCGCGAAATGAAGCCCTTGCGTTTTCCGGTCGCTTGCAGCCGATATTGACCTTCTGTCCGGGACCGGGGACTAAAGTGCTGCCTCACTCGGAGGACCATTAGAGACTTCACCTTTTGCTACATGTAGCTGGCTGTGTTCAACACATCCTTTCCCCCCTCCCCTTCGGAGTCCCCCCTAAAGATTGTTTTTCCCCCCCGCCAAAAAAAATGAAGAAATTCAATTTTCGCAAAGTTCTGGATGGTTTAACTGCCTCGTCCCCCGGCGGCGGCGGCGGCGCCGGTGGCGGCTCCGCGCACCCAGGAGCAACCGCCGGGGCTGCGGGGACGCCCCGGGAGGAGATCCAGGAGACCCTGACCTCGGATTATTTTCAAATTTGCAAGGTAAGGGCTTTTTTATTTATTTTTTATTTTATTTTTTTTTGGACAGGGAAATAACAAAACCTGCATTTGGAGGCGGGGGGGCAGGGGGGGGTGATATGATACCCGATACATCTTTTCCTTGAGAACTGCAGTGGTTGTGTAAGGACTTTGGCATGAAAGGGTGGAAATCTCGTTAGTGGTTTTTTTTTTTTTCTTTCTGCTGCAGAATTGGGGTAGTCAGTAAATTCGGAAAGGTCTGAATTTCAGCGTTGAGGGCCCGATCTGGAGTTCATTCACGGACCGAAAACTAGAAGCAAGATCATGGGCAGAAAAGCAGATCATTTAACATTTACAAGGCATTACAAATTTAAAAATGTATACATCTGCTCGCCCTCCTTCCTGCTCCCATCCTCTCTTCTTTTTCTTCCGTGTTTTTTTAAGGAAAAGGCATAAGCTAGAAATAAGAGAGTTTGGTGGTTTTTTTTTTTTTTTTTCCCAGGACATAGCCTTTTCATGTATTATTTGTGAGGGATTGGATGTAGCTTCAGTTATTTTTAGTATTTGCCCTGAAAATTACCATTAGATAAAAATCAACTTAGGAGGACAGCATAAATACAGCATAAAAGTTTCCAGATTTGTTTGGAACTGGTTTCATGTATTGGTCAGGTCCTTCACATAGAAAGCATAAGATATCCCTATGCTCACTACGTTTCATGCCCATTTCCTGCGTGGAATCTCTCAGCAATGTCCTTAAATACAAGAGTGAAATCAGTACAAACTACTTGGCACTTCTGACCAGCCCTGGGAGAGAAACCCACCCTTCTGTAATGAACAGCACAACAGAAAAGCGAGATTGTGTTAACATCTTCCGATCCTCTGCTGTTATCTCTCACTTTGACATTAATTCTGTAGGCTTTGCTAGAATATAGCCCATGCAGGGAGACCCCTTGATTGGAGATTTCGGCTGTGCTCAACTTGAGCACAGTGTCACTTCATGTGTTGTGTGGGGACGGAGGAAGGATAAACAAGCCAGACAACCCTATGGAACCATGGCGTGCAGGTCTGGTTCCTTGTGGAAAGCAGATCTTTCCTAGTCTCGGATACCAGGGCTCATGTTATGCTCTGTTTTCAGAGTCGGCTCATGTCAAAACTCCTATCAACTTCAGGGCAAGAAGGCTGAGCCACCATCACTTAAAGAGCTTTGGATCTGGGTCTATAGAGATCCTAACTGCAGGGAGTTGGATGGTCCTCTGCCACCCACAAAAGCAGGTTCAGGCCTTTTGAGTTAATATCACCTCCCTGCACCGTGCTTGGGAAATGCCAGAGACTTCAGTACGTGATTTTCAGTAGAAAGATAATGCAAATAATCAAGATGCACTGGAATATCCCTCGAAGATCTGATGCTCTGGGAATTCTGTGTAAGGCTAAAACTGACCACAGTCCCCTATGCACAAGTCCTTTAATAATGGCTGCAGTCTGTATTTTATATGATATATTTTTATTTTGTGTGTGCATAAACAGGCAAAATAAGGTGAATTGTAAAAAAAAAAAATCTTGGTATTTCCCGTCTTTGACTTGATGTTCTGATAGATGTACCTGGGAATGTGAGTGTACTGGGAAGACATCATCTTGAGAAGCTTTCAGCAGGCAATGCTCTGCCTCCCTTTTTAAATTAGAGGACGTAACTCTCAGGTTAGAATGCTCTCAACACAGTAAATCCTTGTTTGGAAGGGCTTTGGCCTGCAGCAGCAATTGCTTCTGAATGCCCGGGTCTGCAGAAATCAACCGTGCAGGGTACAAACCAGCAGCTTCCTTTTTGCACAGTACAGAAGCATGCCCACAGCAAACTTCCCAAATGCCGGCTGAGGATGTGCCCCAAATCCTGCAGTGCTGCTTCCAGAAGCTCCCGTTTTTCAGGTGGGTTGTGCTTTAGGGCCGTTAAAGGAGCAAGCCCCCCGGCCCCGGGGCTGCGCCGTGGGGCGCGAGCGGGCAGGAGCAGCGGCGCTCTGCGCGGGTGCGGCGCTCGCCCTGCGGACTCTGGCACCCGAGCCAGCGTTTGTGCCCCCGTCGGACTCTATTATATTAAAAATAAAGCCAGACACAGCGGAGCAAAGCTGGGCCTTTCTTATGCTTCTGTTGTGTCGGGCTGACGTTTCCGCTGCCGATTGCCATGCTAAGTTACGTAAGTTATGTGGGCTGCGTGTGGAAGCACCCGCGCTCTGTGGTCCTGCTGCGCACAGAACTGATTAAAGCCAATAGCAGATTTAGGTCGTTAGGATCGGCAGGATCAAGGCAGATGGACCCACAGTCTAAGTAATATCCTGAAACAGTTTCCATTTCTTTGCTGATTATTAAATCTTCATTTAGATGTGAAACATAAAAGCTGACTCATACTTAAGAATTCAAGGGCCTTGCTCTGCAGTCGTTACTTAAATAAACTGCCCTTTTGGAGTTTGTGGGAGGTCTTCTAGACTAAAAATGCAGATTTGATGCTCTGTCAGAACACTGGTTTTATTAGTAACCCACCTGAAAGCTGCCTCTCCCTTTTGTGAGATTTTCAGGATTCTTTTTGCAATGCAGATGAAACTTAATAGAAGTGAATTTGAATATTTTACTTTAGTGCTGAGATTTTTGCAAGGAGTTGCTTCTGACATTTATTTTTCGCTGCTGAAGATGACGTTAATGGTTTAAAGAATAAAAATGAAATGCTCTTGATCGTATGAAAGTGCTGCAGCCTTTTCTGAAGCACGATACATTTATATCTATGTAGCTGTACTACGGTGGCACGCTTTGAAGAGCATTATTGTGATTGTGAAATTGTCAGGTGTATTTTGGGACCACAGCGAGGTGAGGTATATGAGCTGTACATTCATGCTATATTTAGGGCTGTCTTTGGGACTTGGGTATCCACATGCAAATCATAAAGTTATTGATTATAGTTCATATTAACTGAATTGAATGTGTGAGATAGTAGTGCTGTGCCAAAAATATATATGATCCAGTAGAGCGTTTTAGTAAAGTTTAAATTAATTTTAATGAGGATAGAGCTAGTTTCCTTGTTAATCTTCCTTTATATTTTCTTCTCATATATTTGTCTGGTTAAGATTTTTTAGAGCCGCCTGTGTTTGTCTATAGAGTGTAAAAGTTACCACATAGCAGTGTGAAGCACTCTTATATGAGTATGGGATCTGTGACGATCACAGCTAGGAGGCTGCAGATGATTTGAGTAGGACTTTGAGCAGTAAGAACATAAATAGGAGAACGAGGGATTTCCTTACTTTTGCAGAAGGTCAGTTGTTAGAGCATGGCACACTTTGGAGAAGACCGAGAATGAAGATGTAAGTTTTTTGAACATATAGTGCATATTCTTTATGAAAGTCACTCAAAAAAACCCTACACGAGCTTGTCTTGAATCACAGGGTTAAATAAGCATGATGTTAATAACTCTATGAAAAAAACCTCAGTGAAGAACACGGTAACAGTTACACTTTGAATGGACCTGAATTAATGCAGTCCACTATGCATTCTGCAGCTATAGGCAGCAGCCAGGTGCCCTGGAAAGCGTTCAAGAACCACATTCAAAGCCCCAGAGTAATCTTCTTCTAACAAACGATTCCTGCAGCTGATGGTTCTGTGACTACCCTTAAACCCTGGAACATGAGGTTTGTAATCTCGCCCAAACTGATCCGAGCTGTTATCACTGAGTAGCTTTGCAATTACCTGGTCATAATAGAAAAAAACAACACGGAGGCCAGAACAGACTAAGGGTTTTGTTGGACCCACTATGGAAGCCCCGAGTCTGATGACCAAGGTGCCTTCCTAGCCCTACTTCACTTTGACAAAAGCAGGCCCTCAAGACGCATGCAGTCAGGAGCCATATTGCAAAGACAACTTCCTTCTTTTCGTGTTTATATTGGCATTTCTTTCCTCTGGAACCGCTGGGATCAGAGGGTGTACTGCTCTGTTTTTTTGCTAAACTATTTCATAGAGGGAAGTTACCTAAAAGCAGTCTGATATAGGCATTTCAGAGCTTATGATGCCCACTTAGATGCAGATGAGTTTTAAAGACCTGTTAGATATTTTTATCATGTAGATGTCCCAGTAGGATAGAGTAAGATTGTGATGGTGCTGTAAAGCCTGTATTTACATACCTCAATTATCTATTTTTTCCTATAAACTGACCTTAAATTTTAACTCTCAGGGTTTCTAGATGGTGATGCTTTATTTAGTGAAGCTGTGAAGAGGCACATTCAGTCCCTCTGACAGCCGCTGAGCAGATAATTTCAAGTGTGGATGCAACGTGAAGCTTCAAAGATAACAGAAGATGATTTCTGAAAGGAGAGTTTAGGAACAATTGTTTAGTAGCACTCTGTTCTATTTTTGGCTAAAAAGAATTACTTTTGACCTTAAAAAATTCTTTGGTATAATCTATGCACAGTGTTTTAATTAGGTTTAACTGTTTGGTTAATCTGTGCTATTTCTGTGTTGTAAGATCAGCCAGGGGCCAAAATACAGAAAATCTGTATGAAGTGCTATATTTCAGAGAAGATCAGTTTTAAAATAATATTAACCCATACTTATAACTGCTCAGAATTCATTTTATACTGTATCTTATTCACTAAGTGTTGGGAAAGATTTCTCATATGTAACAGAACTTGAATCTAATTTTTTGGTGCAAAACAAAATTCTGTTTAAAAGTACAGACAGAAATGACACTTTTGTAATTCGATGAAGGTAATTTTATGGGATATGTGATGAATGTAATTTATTTTTCTTTTTTCTAAGTCTGTGATTCTGAAATAAGGCTGATCTGTGGTAAGGAGTCTAGCATGCTAAAAGCATCTTTTTAAAGAGATTTAACGATAGTAAGCGATCCATGGTAGTATAGAGGGAGACACTGTTTTGTCTCTTTTGCAAATAAAATGCCAACATTTTCACTTAAAGTAGCTGCTTTGTTAACCAAATAATAATCTTAAATGCATTAACGAAGAGCCATCCAGGCCAATACATGCAGTTACAGTCGCAAAACCATTTTAAGAGGAATGTTAGGCTGTAGAATTCAGCACTGCAAACTTTGAATTTCCTACATTGCGTTTTCTTACAAATGCAACTTTTAATTACGTATTTCTTTTATATGTCTTATTTAGTAGAATGAATGTTTTTGCTGAATTGAAAACACTTCAGTATTGCTTTGCATACTTAACATTCATAACATACCCCTTATAGCAAGTTCCCCCTGGGCTTTCTCAGCAGAAGTGCTCATCGCTGTAGTTTGGAAAGCTTTATAAACATTAATGAATTGATTTGCACAATATTTCCGTGAGATGGAGGTACGGTTATTCCCAAAGTGGAGACGAGGAAATGAGACACAGAAAACACAAAATGCCAGATTGTCAAATGTCCACTATTCTTGAGGGTCCTGCTTGACCTGCTTTGGATCTGATGTTTTAATATATTATTTTTTAATATACTTAGTAATTTTATTATGTTTTCCGTGTTCTGTAGTTTTCCCATCCTGCTGCAAATATTCAGCTCCTGTGCAGAACAGTTTTCAGGCCGGCTGTTCACACTGTCAGTTCAGATGTCCTCCCTCGATAGTCCGAGTGGCTCTGCATTTCCTTCCTGCCTCGAGCTAGATGGGAATGTTGCTTTCAGGCTGTGCCTGTGGCTAGGACACAAGATGTCGGAGCGGCATCACCTCAGGCTGGTCCTTCAGGAAATGAAGGACACGGGATTAGCTGCCAGCTGCGAGGAGCTTACGCTGGGGCCCTTGGCTGTATCCTTGGTAAAACCAAGCGCAGGAGCACCGATGGAATTTGCTTTCTGTGCCCTTCTCGCTCAGTTATACTTTGCTCCTTCCTATTTTGGACCAGCTAGGCAACTTTGACAGAACTGCCTTTCCTATTGCAGTGCTTGGTGTGAGGCACAAGTTCCAATGGCAGAAGTAGAGACTCTGTGTTTTGAGCAATATTCTTTCCATGTAATTTTGTGTGACATTTCAAGTGCCTTTTTTTTTTTAAGCTAATGATTCCTTAATCTGCTTTGTGGAGTCCTTGGTTAAAGAAGTGGCGCTTAGGATATAATTTTTTCTCATGAGAAACTGAGAAAAGTCTCCCCTTAGTAGGAGTGCACCTAAGGACAGCCAACTTTCGGGTTATTTCGGGGTCACTTTTTTTTCCACAAGATTATAAGACGATGACTTGATACTCTGCTTTTCCTGAGTGGATGATGGAATTAGGAAATCTTGGGATATCCTGGAAATGGTGAAGGAAAAAAAGAACAACGGGAACATGGCCTGTAAGGAGGAAGAGTGTTTCTCAGTTCGCGAGGAGCGTAGCGAGTGCCTTCTGGTTGTACAGAACAGGCCTCTAGCAATCTGGTGTGCTGCTGCAGTCTCTCACCCTCTGAGACCTGTAATGAATTTATACCTGGGATTTGGAGCCTTTCTCACAGAGCTGATTCCCAGCCCCACGTGCTCTGTGGTTGCCTCTCCTTTCTTCTGGAGTGCTGTAATTTTTATCCTCTTACCTGTTATCCCCAGCTAGTGGGAACTGGACACCCTCTTTCTCTGTGCTGTACCTTACCTGTGGGTCCCCGAGACAGTTTCTAACTATTGTAGTGTGAAAAGTGATTTTTGATTTGCTTCCATGAGGCTGGAGGAGATTCAGCCTGCATTGCCTGTATCTCAGGGATGTTTTTAATCATAGAGCTGTTGCACAAAACATGGGCTGCAGAAGCAACCTTCTTCCTCTGCTTCTGTGTTGAAGAAAGAGGCCTGTATTTCAGTTGTGAAATAAATGGCTGAGGTGTCTTCTGTTAGAGCTTCATGGATAAAAATATGAAGTGGTGGGAGATTTCTTTTTCTCAGCAGAAATGCATATACTGTCTAAAATAAACAGCTGTCTTCAAGGAAGATGGACTCAAAGCAAGACAGACCTCATTCCCTTTGCTTAGTTTAGCTGACTCTCCCTTCCTATCTGACTCATATTCTGAGGCATCTCATGCTCGCTCCTAAAACCCTTTTTGGGCTCTGTGGCAAAATCCAGCGAAAAGTTAATATCAATACCTTCATTTTTATGAACAGAGAGGAGAAAGCAGGAGAGAGGCCAAGTAATACACTCCAAGTTATGTAAATGTGCTGCTTTACTCACTGTGCTGAGAAACCGCTTATAGAAGCGGCATCTATGGCCTGGCTAATTTTGGCACAATGTATGTTAAAATCCTGGTGGGAGGCAGTTAGCAGGCCGTGTGATTAGAAGTACAAGTAATGTGCATCAGGGGAGGAGAGGGGAGAGAAAGCAATATTGTTAGCTACAGATGGCTGGTAAATATGCTCCGATATAATAAGATGTTATCTTGGTGCAGGGCTGTGTCCAATAGCTCCCAAACAGAGACGGTGAATAGTAAAGCAGAGCAGTGACAAGCTGTTGCCTGTAGCTAGGGTCAAAGTCTGCTGAGATAACACTGACCGTTCTGCTGAAGTCAAGTTGTGCGAGGTGCTGGAAAGAGAAATCGAGCCCTGCTATTTATCAGTTTGAGTCGGCCACTGCATGTGCTGAGAAGTACCCCGCGGAATTCAGCCGAGCACCGTTCTGCAGAGTTATAGCCAGCATCTGCTTATATTGTGGTATAGCCTCCGGTACATGTGAACACAATGCAAAATATCAGTTGGATGGGTTTTCTTCTGTTTGTGTTCTTCACCATGGTTCCTGTGAAAAAATCTCCATATTACCCATTGGGCAGGGCAAAAAATCACACTAAAGGAATGATGAACATAGACTTCTGCTTCATTCATCCCATGCTGTTTTCTTGTCCTGTAAGAGCAGAGATTTGTGCTCAGTTACATCTGTCTACAGTGAGTTTTTTTACTTTCATTGTTCCTCATATATTTTAAATTCTCATGTGTTTGAAAATATATCTTAAATGAGGCAATAGCAGGAAAAATAATGTGATTATATAAACGGGGATGTGGTTCTGGGTGATTCCTCTGATCTTTGGATATTGTGTCCTCATTTGTGTATAGACTCTGCTCTTATAGGTATGTAGAGGGGAACAGTAACGTCCAGGATCTGCTGGATTTCACTGCTGCTAGAGCGTGAAAAGTTGCCACATTCCAAATATGTTTTCACCCCACGTGAGATGAGACACTGCCTCAATATCTCCAGATTAAATTCTATATTCAACAGCAGGAAAAAAAGAAGTATCACATTTCATACAATATGCTTACAGCAAAAGGTTACGAAAAGATTAATTCTAAATTAATAACTTATAAATTACCTTGTATATGACAAGTTAGCAGTAAATTCTACTAATAGTGTTTGTGTTTTGGGATCTGTACTGATAATACAAGAAGAGCAGATTATGGTGCAAAATAGAAGATTTTTACAGGAATCCCGATGGTTCTAAATATACGTAAATATATACATCTAATTATACTAGAAATGCAGACTGTTTCTGTAAAAAAATAGGGATGCAACACTCTTTTTATTCAGCTATTCCAGAATAAGCTTCAAGAGCTTTTTCACAGCAGCAAAATCATGGGACTTTTTTTGTAAAATTTTTCGATTCCTCAATGCGGCTGAATTTGTAATTAAAACATTCTGAAAGCATCAAACAGAACAACGACATCAAGGCAGTAATGGCATCTGGATGTAACCAGCCTGAAGTATTAAATTTCCAGAAAATCTGAAAATGGAAAGATGTGGAATATTATTTTGAGATATTGCCATGTCATTCTGGTGTAACTTTGATAAAAACAGATGTTTTAAAACTTCCCATTCACGCTCTGAAATCATGTTATTTTCTGCATCCACAATCAGAGTGAGGACAAGAATGTTTTCATTTCAGAGCTGTCAGATCTACGGAATGTTTTTCCCTTTCCTGTCAATATCCACAAAACAGATCTTTGCTGTATTGATGATATTCAGAACAGAATGTAATTTTGACTTTTATTGTCTTATGGTTAAGCACTGCAACAAAAGCAGCAACAAAAAAGATCGAGCTACTGTTTGAATTACTTTGATATGAAACCTAGAAGAAGCCCCCATTTGGACAGAGGTCTCCTTTAAACAAATAGGCCAAATTTAGGTTCGTGAAAGTCAATGGCGCTTTTCTTTTTTACACCAAAGCTAAAATTGCAGGTATTTTTATAAGGGCTTGATGCACCATTTCTCCTTACCAGTTTTATTGTTTCAGTGCCAGGAGTGGCAAGCCTGTTATAGCAAATGTACCGAACGAGGGATGCAATCCTTCTTGCATTCTCCATTTCCTGTCTTTTTGGGTATTTCTCTGTTTTTTCCCTTAAGGTTGGTAGAGCTTTTTTAGGAAAAAAGGGAGGGAGGAGGTGAAATCACTCTACTCGTGATGAAGAGCTAAGAATTCTCCCAGTGGCTCTCACCTGCTTTGGGATCACTGTATTTTTGAATTGCCATATTTATGCTGCAACTCGGTGCTGTGATAGATTCGGCAGGTGGAAGTAGCTGTCAGGAGTTTGGCCACAGCAATAACAATTTAAATTGATAAACTAGATTAAAATCCAAGGGATAAGGCAGTCAATTAATATAGTTTTCTCTGTGATTTTTTTGTATCTTAATTGTGCTCGTTTTGTGGTTTTGACAAACTCTGTATGAGAGAACAGTCTAGGGAAAAATGCTTTTTGGAACTTACAAGCCTTATTGTCCCCGATGTTTCACTTGACCTTTTGCGTCTGTATAAATCAGATACGGTGTATGACTATTCTCATTTAATAATGCCTAACATCCAATTTGCAGAAGAGGAAAATCACATCTCTGAAGTTTCTGGAGGGTTTTTTCTCATGAAAAGAGGAATTCTAGTGAGGATCACAAGATTTGGTCTTTGTTTTCAGTTATGTCAGATCTTAGTTTAAGGTTTTTATTTTTTAAAATAAATTCTCTCTATATTTTTTTTCTCCTATAAAATGCATCTGGTTGGATATATTTTGGGTATATTTTCTTTGTCAGGACCGGAGCAATGAAAGGAAGTTCAGAATTCAGGTGATGTGCAGTAGAACTGGCATGTGTACAAATCCTCTCTTCCCACCACTATATTGCCTGTTCATTAACATTTCTCTTTCCTTTCTGTATCCACAATTATATTCTGTGTTTTTTTTTTTTCCTCTGTTGGATTTTTCTTGTTCAATCCCAATCCCCTTTTTCTTCCTTTCTCTGTTTAATGTCTTTGTGAACCCGCCCGCTGATGCCATCTGCCTTCACATGATGTGGCCCCAAATTACAGGAGTTCACTACCTGCTGTGTAAGGGAGGTTTTTTTTTTTCTGATTTAATCTGATCTCCTGCTTGTTTTGAGTGTCTCTCTGGAGCTGATGAATAACAGTTCCACATTTAGCTGATGCGGAACAGCCTTCTTGATCCTGTAAATCATTTCCATGTTCTTCCACAATCACCTTCTCTCTAAAGAGAAGTTGTAGCATTTTTAGTCTCTCCTGGTAAGGCTCGTATTCCAACACCCTGAGCATTAGCTGCCTTTTCTACATTATTTCTGACTCCACTACTTTTTCAGATGTAAAGACCAGTACTGCATGCAATACCCAAGGTATGGGCTCACCAATGTTGTTTGTGTAGGATGTTTTTATACTGCTGCTTCTAGCCTTGATGTGTGGAGAGAACCATCAGTGGGTGTATTTGTCTAAGAAAAATAAGTGCAAATTGTAGAACCACCTATGAACATGCTCAGAAGCCTTGGATAACAGCTAAGTGGAAGCTATTTCTTGAGGCTTGAAATTTTGGAAAGTTTCAGCAAGCTTAAATAAATTTTTATATAAATTCTCTCTCTATATATCTAACACATGTGAGAGACAAAGATATCTGTATCTTTAAAAAATGAGAATTTATTTTATAAAAATGTATCCTTCCTATATCATTTCATTGGAGTGGAAGCCCACTGGCATCTTGTCCTCTTCCCGTCTTTCCTGAGCAAGGAGCATTCAGAGAATCCAGGCACAGAAGCCTGTATGGGAGGGAAGACAGGGCTATAGAGAGCTATAATGCATGGCAACACATCTTTACAAAGGCCCATTTCCACCACTATAATGTCAAACAAAGCCATAATCATTGTCATTTATTGATTTCTAACACAACTGAGTAAAACAATCCCTGAGAATCGTATGTAGGCTTCAATACTTCACCCCTTATGCCACAGACAAATAAATTACTTATTTCCAGGAGGCTTCTGCATATGGCAGGCTGGTCACAAGTTGGAGTCACAGACTTAGACCACATTGCTCAATTGTAATAAATACATTCAAAATATTATTTACTTAAGTAAATCAGTTTTGCTGACAAAAGTAACACAAAACAGGAGAGATATAAAATACAAGCAGAAGGAGAAATTAATCAGGACAGTTTTGCATCGTACACCTTAGTAGATATTTGATGGAGTTTATAATAGAGTTTAGTTCTGTATTTTCTGAAATTATTTACAGAAGATCAAAATTATTTTGGAAAATCATAACTTTGCAGTCTAATAAAAGGGCCATAGGAAAAAAAAATAGGAAATGCACTTCTGAATGGCGACGTTATATCTTGTTACATATATATATGTGTGAACAATTACACTGGATATTGCATATTCCTGCTATTGGGATTTTGATTTCTGGCCACAGAAATGTATCATGGCATCTTAGAAAGAGCTTATTGTTTCATTCTGTACAGCATATTAAAATGCATTGCTAAAATACTGGCAAGCCCAAATAATCAATTTCCTACATTCATTTAGGTAAATTGGTTGTATAAAGATTATTTGAATGATATATATGTGCAATACACCAGAAGAAAAATTATTTTCAGTGGTTTTCATCACTTTGGAATAACGGAACTGAACCAGGATTTCTGCTGAAATTGTAGCAGCATTTATAGTTGTTCTCTTTCAAATAAGGTAGTTTAAATATCGCATATACACTGTCCTAGGGATCACAGCCTGCCGCTAGAGACTCTGTGCCAAAAAGGGAGGTGTGAAGGAAGCTGGATAATGCAGAGAGAAGCAGTCTTGGCTCCATCTGCTGTCTGCTTTCTCTCTCCCTTCTTTTGGCACCTCAGGACAGTAGGTCCTACATTTATGAGAGAGCTGGGTGATATATTTAGGGCTCTTTTTTTGCTCTTCGTGTCTGCTACTGAGTTTAATTTTGGAAAAGATTTCCACTTTGTTTTGCATTTTCTGGTTACTCTTGGTAGTTTTGTTCTACATTGTTCCTACCATACACAACACAGACCAAAAGGCCTGTGTTTTATTGGGTGCCTTAAGATCAAGTTCTTTCTCCCTCCCCACTTCTTCACACGTATTACTAAATCCCCCAAGGAAATACAGGCTCTGTTCTAGAATCATTACTCATTTTTGCATATGTGCTCATATTCATTATCTCAATATATTACTGAAATATCTTTAAGTGCTGCATTCTCATGGCCTTGGAAACGGGTCGGTGGCTGGAGTATTAGGAAGGCCAAGAGGTCGGGGGGTCTCATGTATCAGAACTTGCTCAGTTCAGTTGCATGGGCCTGGTCTCCAGAATGACCTCCGAATCTGCTCCCATTTGTGCCACTCTCAGTCACAGAGACATTTTTTTCCACTTTGACGTGTACTGTACAGCCTGTTTTACTTTCTAGACTCTTTTTGCTCCTTTTTATTACTATTATTTTTAATAGGTAGGTCTAATATGAATATTTTACTTGAAAATTGTAATTTACTTGAAGGATCTGTAGATTTCAACAATATTTCTTATCGTGTAATTGGAAGAATTGCGCATCCCCAATATCGTAGATTAATTTCCCACAGTAATTAGTATAAATCTCCTTAATTTCCCCTTAATTTTGCAAAACAGAAATAAGTTTTAAGTCGGGCTTCATTTTTTTTACTGAACTATGGTACTGAAAAGCTAGTTCCCTTCCCGTGGCTCTGCCTCTGTACCGGAATTCAAATAAGATTTCCAAATGAAAAGTGTGACTTCATAAAGACTGCTGAAATACTGAAAATACAAGGAAGATGCTAAATACTTAGAAAAGCTTCTAATAAATCTTTAAAAGTAATTAGGTTCTTAGATTGAAGAAATAGGCCTGCGAGTTGTAGAGAAATAGGATTGCAAGTTGTAGTTATGAATAAACCTTGGAAAGGTTTTTATGGTGACTGGAATTGCTAGAAATTCAAACTTGAGGATTTTTAAAAATTAATAATAATAAAAAACTTTTAGAAGTATTTATATCTCAGGTAATAAAGAATGTTTATTCACCATGATTCAGAAATCCCAAGTAAAATGAAAATAATGCATTTAAGCTAAATGTTAGACAAGCTAGAAAGTATTTGTTACTAATTCCTGAGGGTTTTGTGACATGAAAGACCAAAGTATTTTTACAATGTGTAAGTCAAGCTCTATTTTATGTGTCAAAATCGCATTGTTTAGTCTGAGCAGTCCTATCGCTTCAAAAAATAAGAGAGAGACAGAGAGAGAGACAGAGAGATACAAACCACCAAACCAGAGTTAAGATCTTTAATAATGTTTAATAATTAACCTAAAAAAAAGTTACTATTTTGCAATTTATTGAAAATAGGATATATTTCTATATTTTGAAGGTCTGGAAACTTGTAATTAGCATTTTTTTAAAGACATCCCTTATCAGCAATAATTGGAGATGAGTAAGATTTCTTTTAAGGAAGAGTTTATTTGCTGAATAACACGTATCTGCTTGTTCCCAAAATACTTGTGAATGTCAGCTGAAGTATTTCCAGCTGGAAAGAAAGAAATCAGAGTTGAAGTGATGCAGCTGTAGGGATCATCAGCTGCCTTTTACTCCACAGGTCTGCAATTAAGGACTCCCTGTTGTTGCCATTGTTCTGTAGGGACTGCTGACTGCTTCAGCAGACACAGAGCATGAACAAGATAATTTCAAGGGGAAAAAAAAATCTGAAAATGTAGATTTTGCTTGATCGAAACATTTCCTCTCAAATCCCAGCTGTATACTCAAAAAGACAATTTGATACCCAACTTTAGGTAAGCAATCACACCCATTAGAGTCTCTTTTTAATTATTATTTATATAGCCTAGTCTAGTTATCCTCATTCTTTTTCTTATGCTATAATCTTATTCTTTATGAAAATCAGGTAGGTCATACTGGTCATAATGCTTAGACTAATATTTGTTTTTAAATATTGCTGTCTTCAAACTCAAGCATGCCTTATGTCATGCTCAGCTCGTTTGTTCTCCCATGCCCCTCTTTAGCGTTTAGAATTAAAAGCACAATATTATAAATAAAGAAAGTATGGGTGGTTTGGTTGCTTATTTTGAGAACATCTTTAATATGTTATTTTTTTAATGCTATTAAGGATTTTTAATTCATAGGTTAAATTTCTTTTTTTGGCTGTTTTTAATCTCTTGCCCTGGATGCGCTCCATTTCTTTCTGTTGCTTCTGTTTGTGACAGTGTTTTAAAAGCATTTTAAGGTGTTTTCTTTTTTTTCACTTTAAAATTCCAGTTAGCTGACATAGTAAGGTTATCTTTCAATATACGAAATAAACAGAATATATCATTTATATATTGGCATATTTTGTTGTCATCTTTGTTCTAACAAAAGCATATGAAAATGCATATAAAATAGTGCAAAATAAATAATTTGAAATTGGCATGTATGAAATTAACATTTTTATTCAGAACGTTGTATCTTTGTTGATACTTTTCTTGAAATGTATTACAAGCGATACAATATAAAGCAAAATACAGATTCTCCTCCTATACAGACAAAGTAAAATATAACTTGTTCTCTGTTTTTACAGATCATCCTCATTCACTGTTCCTTTTCTTTGTTTCTTTATTTCAGACGGTTCGTCATGGTTTTCCTTATTTGCCCACTGCCTTAGCTTTTGACCCGGTTCAGAAAATCTTGGCAATTGGGACAAGAACAGGAGCCATACGAATGTATCCTTTTTCATGCAGAATTTACATGATTTCTATATCTTTATAATACAATGATCATCGTGACTTCTACAAGCAGTCAGGTAAGATATCATTCTTCATTCTCCTTTGCTATGTGGATCATAAAAGGATGTGTTGTTGGGGAATTCCTATTTATTAATGGGCCTAAAGAAAAATTTTTGAACAAGTTATTGGAATATGATCAATATTGTTTAATATAAAGCAGAATCCTTTTTTTTTGTTTTTAGTATATAAAGGTAGAGGTAGAATGAACATAAATGAACATAGTGTGAACAACAAATATTAATTGGTGCAATGCAGATGGGGTTTGCAGTCTAGGTATCTTCGGATGAGATACTTTTCACACTCCCCTCAGCAAATGGTGGAAAATAAGCAGTTTTGGGTGCAGTTCATTTCCTGGAGGAGATGTCTCAAAAGGGTCAAATGAAGCACCTCAAAAGCACTTAATTCCCTTTGATAATTATAAAGGTACTCGTGTGGGTAACTTATCTACAAATTTTTGTACCAGAATAATTTTAACTTAGGTGCCTACACAAAGTGAATTGAACATAAATTTAAAGAATATATTTCAATTTGATGAAACTATATATAATGTAGGGAAAAAAATGGTCCTGGAAAGTTTAAGTGTTACAGGATAACACTTAAAGAAATAAAAATAATGCTTTTTATTCATCACTTATAGCTGAATAAATGTTAAAAGGTAGGGGACAGTGTTTTAAAAAACTTTTTTTGTTGTTGCTGTTGTTTTGCTCCCATTGTTCCCAAGATAGCTGTGAACCTAATGAACCCACAGGCAGGTTACAAGTGAAAGAAAAATTTCCTCCTGGAAAAAACTGATTGTGCCTCGTGTAACATGCCTGGAACTGGGAATATTGATTTCCTCCATTTTTAGGTGCTCTTGTTCTGAATAGTTGTGATTATATAAGCCTAGCTTTAATTGTAATCTGCGTATCTTCACAAAACTCAAATAAACCAGTTATACCATAATGTTTGTTTCAAAGATTCTACTTATTATATATCTAAATGAAGTGGATTGCAATTAGGTATTGAATTGACTGTATTCTAAGTGCAAAATTCCCATGAATTTGTGCCCTTCCGAGAAAGTGTGAATTTAATGGTCATGCTTTCTTGTTCTGGGAGCCAGGCTAAGTTAGGAAGCTAGAGCTCTGTCTCTGGATGCTTCATTCACATCATCTTCTGCAAGAGAAGGGGCTGGGAATTTTGTAGCTACTATCAGTGTTGTACAAGGAAGACCTTGCAAAAAGGTTGACTCTTTAGCCCACCTCTTCTTTCCATTTCAGGAGCTGGGTTTTTGTAGGAAATGTGTTGCTAATGGTTAGGTATCCCGTTTCCACCGAATATGAAGTGGGTGTCTCAATACTGGGAATTACAGTTTAACATGAAGCTAATCGTTTCAGATGTTCAAGCTGTACTACTAAAATTGACTACGCTAAATTGGCCCCAGATAGAGTATATTATATGCAAAAGTTGCACGTAGAGTACAGAGATAAAGGAAAGTTCACTATGAGACTCAGTTTGTTTTCTCCCATCCCTCTGTTCAAGTTGCTTTAGATGCAGCAGCCATAGGCTCTGTAGCAGTGGGAATTGTTGCTATGCTTTGCTGCTCCTAGCAGTCTCCGTGGGATTCTCAAAGAGCCTTAGACAACAACATAGGTTTTACCATTTGATGACTACTGAATGCTGCAGCCTCTTAGGGACAACTGTGCTCCAGCCCTAAAATGAATGTACTGCAATTGCCTGTGACAGATTTTCTGTTGCCAACACAGGCTACCAAAATGTGCAAGTAAAAGGCAACATCCCCCCCTCTCTTTAAACAATTGCTATGTCATCTGGTCATCGTTCTCCTTTCTCCTAAACAGTAGCAAATTTGATCTCCCCTCCGAGAACAATGCATTTCCTTTTTGAACCCTTCTGTTTGCTTCCATGCTTTTGATCACTGCTCATATCTTACAGATATGCAGATAATTGCTCCTTACCACTCCACCTGGACTATCCCTGCTTTTTAAGGCTATGAAGCTGAATTCCTTTTCTTACTGTCTCCATACTCTTCCTTTCTCCCCTTATAGTCCAGGGATTTTGTGAGATTAAAACACGAGGGTCAGAGACTTCCCACTTTGTTCAGCTGTCAGAGAAGGTTCTGTACCACCGTGCAATGGGGAGAGAAGCTTAATCAGACTGAGGTGTCTTTCTCATTTCGGAGGAAAGGTAGAAGTAGTTCAGGATTTTGTCACATACTAGATCTGAATTAAAATTCTAGTTGGAACTTTAAAATCATTGTCAGTCATTATTGCAATATCGTATTACATTATCTGAACAAGTTTCATTCTTCTCACCTGTTTGATGGGTTTCTTGCATTGCTTGCTTAGCAAGGGTATTTTTTGAATATGACATGGCAATACTTAGTTTAATGGATGCATCTGGTGGGGCAAAAAAAAATCAAAGAACAAAGAATAAAGACTAGCAGAGTTCTACCCATGAAACAGCCAATAGTTATATATAGATTCAAGAGCTCATGTCCCAAGTAAAGGGGACGGTGGAATCTAGATCTAAGATGGCTCCATTGACTAGCAGCTGATGCATACCCTGTCTTACTGGTAAGAGCAATTTGGGCTGCTTGTGCAATCTGGAAAAAAAGAAAAAACCAAAAAGACAAAGAGAGCATACAGTAGTAATTACGTCCTGAACTTGTTTATGTAGAATTCAGAAGAGAGATGGAAATTGACATTAGTTAAAGGAAGTTTGGTAAAGAATTTTTGATGTCATATTTGGTGTTCTTAAGAAGAAAGAAGAGAAAATAACTCGAGGTTTTGGTCTCTGGGAAGGGTGGCATGGCATCTAAATATAAAGCGTGACAGTTTTATTCTCCCTGGAACTGCTGTCTCCTAAACAAGATTTCATTAGATCTTCATCATTACAATAAGCAAACTGTGTTCCATGCTGTTTATTCTGTGGGATATATTGGGCAGATGGAATGGGGGAAGCAGAGACAAGATCATAAAACCAAAGTTCTGCTGCTTGACTTAGAAGAATCATTGATGTATTTCATCTTTATCCCATTGTGCAATTTATTTGGGATTTTTCTAGTGCACTTTCCAGTGATTGAGGAACACAAAAGCACTGAGAATCGGTGACATAAGTTAATCTGACTATTTCTCTCATCACTGGTATATGTACATATTTGTCTTTATAGGTGCAGATATCTAATAGGCTATTAAGAAATGAAGTTATTGTTAATCTATGAGAATACAAAGGTATTATAAAATATAGAAAATATATCAAATTTACTTGTATCACTAAGGATACTTGTATCTGAAAGGACTGGAGTTTGGGAAATTTTAAATCAATATTAAGATTATTATGCATCTGATTCTGCATATGTGCACTGATATATTTATACATATTAAGTCCATGGATATATGCATGTATTTGGATCCATTTCAAGTCTCTTTTACACTTTCTAAGCAACAGGTTTGTTCCAGTTAAATGTCTCCCTTTCAATTGGTGTTCATCCAGGAAATGAAAACTGAATCTAACATCTGCAAACAAATCTACTAAGAAGAAAAATATTTTTGTGTTTTCTGAGATGCACATATAAATAGCATACAGGTGGATGAATCTTGTAACATTATAATTAGAGCTGAAATATATATTCATGATCACTGCCTGGAGAAACTCTTCTGTGTGTTTGTCTGGAATCTTCTTGTGATAATGAAAAGATGCCTATTGGTGATAGGTGATACCTTAAAGAAGTGATGAGCCTCAGTTAGACTCTGTGTGAGGTATAAAGCTTCTTGCCTTTGCCCACCTTGCCTGTTCAAGGCTTTCAGTCAGCAGCAGAAGTGTTGTCATGCACTGGAAGGAGTGCATATCCATTCACATCTTCTTAGACAACTATCCCTGGACTAAAGTTAGAATATCCTTTACATGCAGAAATTTGTTTTGTTATATTATGTTCTTACTGATTTTGACATTTTTCTCCTTCTGTTTTTGTCTTTTGTGTAGGGAACACTTTTGGCAGGAGAGAATGAATATTTCTCCAAATAACTTAAGAAAACTACTCTCTCACACAAGAGCAAATACATGCATAGCATATAGGCACATACAAATGCTGAAATTCTTTCTGCATTGTAAGATAGCTTGAGAATAACTTTGTGGAGCTGTGTTACTACCTCTTGAAGGAAAGTTCTCAAATGTACAGTAAACCCATGCTAGAGTATCCCAGAAAGCCATTACTCTGCTCTGCCTGGATGACATAAACAATAACAGGGAAATAAGTAGGACAGGAGGCATTAAAAGCTGGATGAGCTTCTAAATAAAACACCCACTTAGATTCTGGGTATCAAGCATGATGTGACTCCCAAATTTTGCCTATGCTGATATGAAGCTCAAAGCACAGGGACTAGAGAGCAGGGGAAAAACCAAAACCGAACCGTTTTCTGTCTGAGTACCAAGAACAGAGGTGGGGAAACAGTAGCAAGTATGCAGAGAATTTGTCAGAATAGAGAACAGAATCGGGCTTCATTCACCAATGAGAGTTTCTTCAAAACACTCATCTCTGGTTACATGGCACTGCTGTGTATCCTCTTATAGACATGTGGTTGAGCTGTGAGCTCTTCAAAGCACTGGACTGATACTACATGCATAGTTTCAGCTAGCCTTGTTATGTATTGTATACCACTAAATGTACTAGATGCCACAAGTAAAAAATCCTCTGGGGTCAAGAAAGAAAGACACTATAGAAAGAGATACAGTGAAGAATCTAATACAAGTAAATTTTTAAAGGCCAAAGATCTTTATTATTCTTGTGACAAATGTAATGAAATAGGTTTGCTCAGACCTTTGCTTCTTCATTTTGGTTATGTTGCAATGCAAAATCTGCATGAATGTGAGTTTGATATTGGGTTTGTGAAAATGAGGTGGTAGGTGCTGTTTAGAGGGTTTCACGTTTGAGTGCAGCCTGATTTTGAGGAGTATTAAAGTTTAAAAACATGCACAAATTGTATAGTGTTATTAGGGGGACAAGGCAAACAAGTTTTGTGCCTCCATTTGATAAATGAGTGACAAAATCATGTTAGGTTTTTTTTGGGTTTTTTTTGTTTTTTGTTTGTTTTTTTAATCCATTATATTTTTAAGGCGCATTGTAAAGGTATTAAAGTCTCCAGCAGGTCTTAGGCCAGGATCATGAATTCTTCTGTGAAGATGCTTTTAGGTCTGTCCTGGTGGGCCTCAGGTGCTGGCATAGCATGAAATGGTAGTTCCAGAGGTTTAGGTAGATACAGCAAGCAAGCAATAGGTTGATGGATGCTATTAACAAATAGGCACTCCAACACTAAATAAAGGATATATAAATTATGGTACTAGTTTACAGTACCATGCCTCTGTAACTCCACATCTGAAACATTTGCACGGACTGCAGATAATCCAACATCCTGAGAACAATTCTGTCCCACAAATCCAAACTTTTCTTGGGACAGAACTTTGAGTCAGTGATGCACACAGCAAGTACAATGGCAAGGATTCCCCAAAATTCGTTCTATGTTTCTTCTTTCACAGAGGAAGTCCAGGGCTAATTCAAGTGTCCTCCCAATGTAGCTTCTGTAGGGACCTCAGAAGGGGAGTGCAGCTTAATCCAGCACCTCGCAGAACTCAGTATTTAAACTTGGAGTGGGGAGGCAAGTCAGGGAATGCCATCGTGTCCCTCAGAAATGGCGCGAGAAGGAACAAGAAAAGCAGAAATACGACCTTATCTGGGCGCTGTTGGCAAGTGCATTCAAATGGGCAATGATGTGCTCATGTCATCTGTGGCAGATGAGGCACACTGAAGCACAATTTAATGTTTCCCAGGGGACCTGAAATTAGGTAAGCAAAGGTCTGTGGGATATATTACCTCTAGGAAGCATCAAACCAGATGTCTCATCTCCATAAAACCCCTGAACTACACAGGCTGGAAATATGGGAAGTGCCAGCACAGACTTCTGCAATTGTAATATAGGCTTGGTATTCCAAGTGTTTTCTGGTAGAGGAAGCCCTGAATGATGCAGATGGTGAGTTTCATCTAGCCAGCTTCAATTACCATTCTCTTCTCTCCTCCTGCAGAAAGTATCCTTCAAAATTCTTTCTCTAGTTCCATGATGCAAGGACTAGATGCAAAGTAAATTATATCTGTGACAAGGTTTCTGAAGTATGTTCTATGTTGCTGTATAGTGTCCTGAGCACTTTTTCTGATACTCTGTCGTTATGCAAAGACTAATATGAAAAAAACATTAATAATAGCTACCTTAAAGGCTGAAAATAGAATAAAACACAAACCACACACTATTTAAAGAATGGACAGCCTGTCATTGTGCCAGCAGCCCAGTGGTAAAATATTTTCAAGCCAAGGTGGATTTAGCAAGCCAAGCCTCAGTGATGCTGGCATTTGATAATAGTAACTGTGGTCCTTTTATTATATTTTATCCTTCCTATTCTAGGGACATTTGGGTTTGGGGTGTACTCCTTTTAGGTATTGCATCCCAGATTTTAGAGATAGTGTCTTCACTTGATAATTTCTTTTATAAAGTTCTGCAGTACTGTTTATCAGGATTGTTATGCTTATTTTACAAATAATGATTTATAGAAAAGTAGTGACCTTTGCATCCTGTCATTGCAGAACTACTGCTGACTTCATCAGAAGCGGGATTCTCAGTGCTTATTGATAACAATTGTGCTTTTTTAGTAAACAATGTTGATTTTTTTTTTCTTTAATATATATTAGCAAGTCTGTAGGAATACCAGAGTTTTGTTATTCTAAATGCTCACAGGTAACATTAGCAGAAAATATTGGCAGTTGCTGCTTTTGTATTTTAGTTGTTCTGGTGATTGCTCCAAGAAAGTTAAAGGCCTGATCATACAGCATTAAACAGCTCACTTTTAAGCTGTCCCAGTAACAGCATTTCAATGCTAAGACTTCTAGATAAGTTTGAGATTCTATTTTGTTATTTATCTTTATTTTCTTCAGTGCAAAATGGACACTTTTGTGAGATTTTATTTACTTAATCTAACAGCTTCAGTAAATAAATAAGGATTGGCTCAATTTTGCAGTCTCTTTGCAAGATTTGAGACCTACCTCTACATTTTCGCTAAGGCTACAGAGTATTTTCTTTGCATTATGCTAATGTTATAAATTACTTTCTTGTCTATTCTCAGATGTCAGCTTCGTGAGAGTTGCTTATCCTTTTTTTTCAAGGTGTGGGAAACTTTATTTACTCCTTGAAGCAACTGAGCAACCCTGTTTATGCCTCAGACAGTTGTGTTAAGAAATCACATGAACACTTGATAGAGATAAGCGTACAGTCCTAGTTTTACCACTGATTTCATGGAGAACTTTAAGTCTGAAGTTGGAGGGAGTTTTACAAAATCATGATATGCAGGAAACAGCACGTGAAGCCTTAAGATGTGATCTAATGCATTGTTTTACTCACAGAAACAGTGCTATTGAATTCCGTAATCTCAGAACTAGCACTGAAATAAAAATTTAAATGGAATTGAGGCATCTACAACTGGTGCTTTACTTTCAAGAGACTTAAGTGTCTCAGCATCCATTTCATGACAGATCACAAATAAGATGAATCAACTCACAAAGAAGATTAACCAACTAGATATATCCCCTGCAACCCCTGCTGAAGGATATGATCTGGCATGTCTCCTCAGAGCACGGGTACAAGATCAGACTGTGCACAAAATGCAGGGATGACTATCACTCCTAGGAGTTTCTTCATGCCCATCCTGTAAGATCATTTGAGTTAAAGGTCTACGTTGAATTTTCTCGCTAAAAAGGTTCAAACCTACAGATCCTGCTGCACACAAGAGCATTGTTACTGCCAGTCTATATATAGCTGTGAGGTACTTGTCAGCTCTGTGTGCTGCAGCCTGCAGGAAAAGCAAGAACAGCCATACCTGAATGGTCACATTATTTGGAGTAGTAATCTTACACTCCAGTCTGTGTGGAAAAACTAATTATAATTTTTATTTTAAAGAGTGAGAAGATGCAATAATTATAAGATCTAAATTGATTCTCATTTTTATAGATCACGTTATCTTAGTTTGAGTATTGAGTTTGTAACAGCTGGATATGCCTCCTTTCTACAAGTTTTTCATAAAATGACATCTTACTATAGAAGATAAAATGGTATCCAATACCTGGTGGTGCATAAGTAGCTTTTAAAATTAGAGCAGCCTGTCTGGGTCCGTATATCCTGTCTTTGGTAAATGTATATATAAACAAATCACTGGATAAACTGAACAGATTATAACAGTCTGGAACACAAGATTTCCTCATCCCAAACGAAGCTTGCTGATCTCTTTTTCCCTCTCTTTAGCTTGATTACTTGCCTTCTCTTTCCACCCTGGAGTGGACACAATCATCCACACATAAGCATTTCAAGCTGTCGACTCTGTCAAGGAGGCTCTCCCAGCTAGAAGGAAACAAAACTAGAAAATCAAGGCTTTCCTGGAACAACAGGAGAAGCAAACTGCTCTGTAAAGGTCCCCTCTCAAAATATCCTCTCCCATGCTTCAGAAGTTCTTGGCTTAGCAGTGCAACTTTTCTCTCAGGTGAAAGAGCAGAGCGATGGAAAAACTGTTTGGTTTTATTGGTTCCTTCAGTTTTAATGGAGAGATCATTCCTTTGTACTTAAAAGTAAGAAGTAGAAGAATCACTTCATTAGGCTGGCAGTTTTTACTACAGCAAAGAAGCGCACTCAGTTTCTTTCAAGAGGAAATTAAATCCCAGGGAAATCAATATTTGCAATAAGAAAACTGTGTAATTTTCAAGGCTGTCGAACAACATAGGGACCTGAGACATTTTCCAGACGTTAAAACAAGAAAAACATTTAAGGCAGATTTTAAAGAAGGCTGCTGTTTTTTCTCCCAAGGTCTATGCTTCTCCACTCTCGAACAAGCCCGTTTTCTTCAGCCTGTCCTCCCAGGGCATGTGCTTCTGTTCTTGGTGGCTCAATGCTGAACTTGCTGGAGTTTATTAACCTCTCTCTTGTGCTGGGTAATGGTCTAGCTGTGGTCTAACACGTGCTGAGTAGTCCCTTGATCTAGGGGCTCTCTTCTGTTAACCCAGGATGCTTTTGGCTGCCTCTGCTGCCAGGGCACGTTCAGCTTGCTGCCTACCTCCAGGCCCCATGAGCAGAGTAGCCCCCCAGCCTGTCACTCCTCAGCCTGTATCATTGCAAGGGGTTCCTCCATCCCAGGTGCAGGGCTCTGCCTTCGTTGTTAAATTTCATCAGGTTTCTGTCAGTTCACTCCCCAGCCTGTCTAGGTCCCTGCCTGTAGTGACCTGCCTTTGAGCGTATCAACTTGTCTCCTCAATTTAGTGTCATGTGCCAATTTGATGAGAGCAAACTCTGTCACTTCCTCCAGGCTATTAATAAAGGAGGTAGCCTGATGGTCTGGATAAGCCCTGAATATCACAAATTCCCTGAATATCACAAATATGAGGCACCAGCAAGCAGCAAACCTCCTAAGAGAGCAAGTCAGGCCAGCAGATAGGTGCCTTCAGTCACTGCAGCAGGAAATCTCTATCTCTTTTATTACCTGCTGCTGCTTCTTAGTGCTGACACGTGTTTCAGGCTGAGGTAGTTCTGATACCTCCCTAGGCAGGGCTTTCATTCCCTTCTTTGCTGCTGGGGGACTGAGGCGATTCTTCCATTGTGGATCTGAGGGCAGAGAAGGTGCTGTGCTCCACTTGCCAGAAAAGACAAGCTTCCAGCCATCCCCATCATGGATATCTGTGTTTTCTGTTCAATTAAACACAGTCTTCCTGCACCCCTCACTCTGTGGTTAGGGGTTTAGACATGCTCTCTTTCTCTCTAAAGATAGTCTCAATCTCATTTTTCCTTTGCTGCAGTTTACTCTCTTCCTTCCACTGCTCCTTAGCTTGGTGACACAGGTCCTCAAGCAGAGCGCATATCCTGTAAGCAAAGTTACTGTCTCCCTGACATGAGGATCTATGAGAAGCACAAGATCCTCGTAAGACCCAGCCTGAGGCATGGATTGCCATGTCCTCCCTGTAGAGCTTTGTCTGAGTCAAGACCAGTGACACGGCAGTGGGGACGATGCCCTGTGGCACATCACCACCGTTGCTGAGCAGTCCAAAGAGTCTCGAGCAATACTTCTGGACAGCCTCTATGTGCACTGGTACAAATTTAAGGTCAAAAGGCGTAGCTATAATGGAGAAAAGATAGGGAATCAGGAGTTCAGTAAGGATATGCCATTTATTCTTGTGATATTTCCTGTATCGAAGGCTTCATCTGTTGGATCTTCAGCTCTTGGACTTTGCTTTGGTGCAGGATAGACAAGGCAAGACTAGTGTCTTGTAGTGAGAGACCAAACCTAGAGTAAATATTTTTCACTTCTGGTTGCTTTGATATGCTCTTGGCATCCTGATCATAAGTAATATACATGAAAAAGCAAGTAAAGGTTGTTCATTCAAATTTTGCCTTTGCAGCTGATAATCTATAGAATTCTTAGCTTTAAAATCTTCAGTATTCAACATAAATTCTTTGGAATTCCTTTAACACTATAGGTTGATTAAGTAATGCTCATGTAAGATTTGGTCACAGAAGTAGAGTTAGTTTTTGCTACTGTTGGAATCATAACTTCTATTTTCTCGATTAAAATGAATTTCAGACTTGAGTGTAACTATTGAATTAATCTTTGTGTACAACATAAATGAATCTGAGACAAAAATAAATTATATGAAGACATTCTCAAATAAAAGCTGAATTAGAAGTAGCTAAATCTATTAAAAACACCATTTTATTTGCTCTTTAATTAGCAGCTTCATGATCCTGATTATAACAATAGTTAACACTCATCCTCCTTGACAGTGGTATCTTTAGAGTTCAAATTGCAAATATTTTTTTAACATTCTTGTTTTCTCATACTCTTCCTTAGTAAGGAGTAGAAAGAACTATTATTCTTGTCTATACTTCAAGCAGTGGTTATATGGGAAAGCCTGTCAGTCATGCCATGGTGGCATGAATGCTGTAATAAATGAAGTTAAGCCAGGAATCAAAGACATAGCATTAATTCTCATCTTCCCTTGCTGCTTATGGAATAATCTGCTGTAATTGAGTATGTTGGACGATAATAAATAAAGCTTAGCTAATGTAGGAAGTTTTTCACTTACAGGCTTTCTTATATACTTATTTAGAAAACTTGTTATTTTCTAAAGGGCAAGACCAACTACAGTGGATTTAATCCAGTGTGATTTAAGCAAGATCCTTATTTGCAAGGAAGGAGACTCCATCACTTCCCTGGGCAGCCTGTTTCCAGTGCTGTGTCGCCCTCACAGTCAAGAACTTTTTCTTCACACACAGATGGAACTTCCTGTATTTCATTTTTTTGCCTGTTGTCTGTTTTCTTGGCGCTGGGTGCCCACTGAAAATTGTCTGGCCTCGTCCTTTATGTTGTCCTTGGAAATTTTGCTGCCTTTTGTTTTTTAGCTCTGGTCAGTCTGTGGCTGGGTAATCACAGTATAACGTGCCCTAGAATCTTCTTGTTACCAATTATGTTACCAACTTTCATATTATTTCATGATTGCTGAAAATCAGACAGGTTAGTTTTGAGAAGACAGTGTTGTAAAGTTATCTTCATGTCAGATTTAAGTTGATACGCACATAGGATCTTGCACAGAGGAGGCCATAACTCCCATCTCCAGAGGAGCTGAACTGTTGCCATCTATGATAATGGTAAAGACAGTTGTATCTAGATGTTTTTTGATAACTTTTTTTCCTACCTTTTTCTTAAAGGTTTTCAATTTTGTAATTTAAACAAGTTTGTTGGACAACAGCCCCAGATTTCTAAGTTCACATTTCATCTCCAGTACCTTTTAAAACTGTGTGTTATCATCTAGTCAGTACTTTTTGATAGGATCTGTTTTGCTTCTCCTAAACTCTCACATATACATCATCTAATATATTAGCTAAATCTAATGGCAATTTACTTGGTACATGGTCAGTTTATTCCTGAACGTACACATCTGGTATCCTGATCTCTAAAAAGGTAGAATACAGGATCCTTGGATCCTTCACTAATATCCTCTCTTAAAAGCAAAATCAAAGAAATAATTGCTTTTTTATATTCTTGTTTGATGCTTCCTTTAGCCCTGTGTAACCCAGGTGACTCATCACACTCATCAAACCTCAGTTTTTATTGTTGCTGTTGTTCTTTAAGCTTGTCATTTCCAATGTGATAAAAACAGATTTGTTTTTTCTTTTAGCTTTTTTAATTTTCTGGAGCCTAGTGTGAATCTTGAACAACTGTACTGAGTTGTATGAGGATATTCCACATCTTTTCTTCCTCCATACAGCTTGAATGTGTTTTTCCTCTGATTTTATTCTCTGCATTAAGATATAGTAAAATACTTGAACAAGAATATATATCTGCTTTTAAAAATAATAGCCGAGGAGCTGTGTTTGATTTTGCTTCAAGAAGCTGGGACTGTTAACCTAGACTCTCTGTAGATATTTCTACATTTTGGGCTACATTAGCTACTCTTCTATAACTCGTAAAATCTCCACTGTAAATATTTCTCATACTTTCTGCACGAAAGTATATTCTCATATTTCTGCAGGAAAAAATATTTGCATCGGTTTGATCGCATTTAATATGTAACATAGCCTTCAGCTGAAGTAGATTCTGGTTTCTGAGGAATCTGTAAAATCAAGAAGAATCTTTATTACTGACCAGTGATTTTTAATGTAGCACCAAGCAGAATACAGGGAAACATATAATCCTGATGGATCCCATTCAGTTTTCCTAAAGCAAAAATTTAAACACTGTTGAGAAACATTGCATGTAATGGAAGACCACATTCTTTAATTTTTAATGCCATGACTCACATTTTGCATTTACAGCTTTTCATTGACTTTCAAACAGAACAATTCTAGGTAAGTATTTTATAAGCTGTGCAGATATGAATTAAAATTGCAACATGCAGGACTGTAGACGATGGGGAAAGTATCTATTATAGAGAGCTTTTATTACTAGGTCTCAAAGTGGGTAAAAAGGGAATTGATACAGCTTTCCAACTCTGTTTTCCTGAGCAGGAAGCTGACACTCAGAGCGGTGGAGTGATTTGACGTGGCCTTTTTTGAGAGAGATGTGAAGAGCATAGGTTCTTTGAGGTCTAGGCTGGCACTTTAGCCACCCACTGTTCCATGCAATGGCATTCAGCCTAAAAGCCCCTGCCTGTGTTTCGAACTGTACTCCTTTGTGTTGTCTGCTAGGTGATAAAAGCTTCAGGGCTGATTCCCTTACCCTCTTACTTCGTACTGCTGTAGGAGCAGCAAAACAGTGTAATGACGTAAAAATGAGCCAAAACGTTCTGTGCTTTGTCTTCCCCGTATACGTTACTGTGGTTTGAATGCATAGTAACCTGTATTCTACACATAGATTCAGATTACATAGTACCGTCATTTGATGGAATATGTGGAATAAATGGAAACAGGTCGCAGTCATGTTTTGATGGCATGCACTGGCTTAATGTTCTGCTGCTTAGAGAAATACTATATAAAATCCCAGGATAAACAGATTCAGTACACACATTCCTCAAATGTCAGAAGAGGTTTTAAAAATTTCATTGCCCAAATGTGCATCCCTGTGCATTATTTTAGTTCTCCTCTGAAGTGAGGAAAAAGGAAAGAATATTCATATAAAGAGAAAGCAGAAGAGGATACTTTGGCATTTCAGTATTTCCAGATTGCATTTGCTTTTTGGGGGAGGTTCTGGGAAGATGCTCTGTGAGGTGGCCACCTGTCAGGAAAACTACCAGCTGTCTCTTGTCTTGTCTTAGTTGCTCAGAACACAAAAGGAACAGAAGAACAGTGGTACTGCTGCAAGTGCAAACCGTTGATGGGGTCATCATGTTTAATAGAGTTACAAGCTACTTATTGACTTGGGTAATAAATGACTAAATAAATGGACTGTATGCTAGAAAATGGAAGTATAAAGCAGGCAGAACTGGCTTTTGATATCAGTTGAGCTGTATGTTACTTTTAGATACTATAGACTTAATATTATGAATTTCTGTTTAAATTTCTCTCTTACCTCCCCCACTCACTACTCAGTTTTATTTCAGCCACAGGAGCAAATTTTGATCACTATCATTTATGGGTTCAAGCAACGACCAGCCTTCTCATCCAGCTGTATCATCTCACTGTTTATTTCTCCAAAAAGGAAATGGGAAACACCTGGCTTCTCCTTTGCCACCACTACTCTATTTCCAGTGTGAACGATGAGGCAAGGTTAACCACTGCTCTTTCACCACCATTATGAATATGTATATAAAGACCTCAGTCTGCAGTAGCACATTGCTACTCTTACCATAGCCAGTCTTGAGTCCTCAAGTGGCTGAGTTTGGGTCACTTCTTGGGGGAAAGACTTTTGTAAGCCAATGCTGCTCCTTTTCTTCGTCTTCCAGCAGTGCTTTCTTGCGAATTTCAAACCACTTGGGCAACCCTCCCCAGCACCATCAAGTAAAGCTACTAGGTACTCCATGTCTTGTAATCCTGAAATGCTTCTTAAATTAGGCTGGACTCTCATATTCTGCAAAACTTGAAGAAATCAGTAAATGGTCTTTTGTAGCTCTGCCATGTGTGGCAATTATCATACCTGCCGGACAGGAAGCCTGGTATTGTCTGACTATTCTGCTGAGATCTAACAAGGGAAAATAACCAGGGAAAAAGGAAGCTAAAACAGTATCATCTCAGGGTGACCCCACAGTTTTTCCCCAAGTCTGCTGTAGAATACAGTCGAGGAACATTCCAGCGAAAGCTATGGCTAATGAGGTACAAAATAGAGAAAAAAAATACAGTGGTTTTAGCTTGTTTTAATACAATTGGATCAGCTGAAAAAGAGGAGGAGACCATCTAACTTGGACAGTTTTCTGAATTCATTAGCAAATCTCCTGAGATTTTTTGAATATGCTTGCACTTTCAAGTAGATTTTTCGAGTCTTTATAAAAAGCTTGAAATTTCTTTGAGTAGAGCCACTCTGCAGATGTAAACAGCAGTAGAAATTATTCCCTCAAACACAATTGTGGTAGGAAAGGACCCAGTATAAAGCCTACTTAAAAATGTGAGTCAGATTGAAGAACCCACCCATATTGATCATCATGCAGTAGGAAATAAGTTTGTTATCAATACTTGAGCTCTGTGAGCTCATGGTGGATTATCTACCTGAGTTGCAGTCACATATTTGCCTGCTGTATGATTGTGTAACTAGAGGCTGTGCTCTTTTCATCCTTTCCAACAACCCATAAATGTTTAAGACAGTTTTTGAGCAATTAGTGCCTCTTCTGCTCTAGAAGCTACGAATTTGTTATGTGCAATGATTTTCATAATGTGTCATCTTAATTGATTTCAGTCAGTTTGGCAGGGAAAAGAAGTAAAACTGAAAACATGCGAGATTGCAGTTTTCTAGTTGCATGAATAATGTGCAATAAGAATTCTGATCCATTTTCATGAAAAAGTAACAAATGGCTTATTCCACTCTATTCTTAGCCTGAAAACCTGCTGACACATCTAATGCATCATGAAAGCCAATTTACACGTGAGTTACCTTGGTTAGCAGCTCACTGGCTCCCACACTAGTGATTCCTATTTACAAAGTGAGAATACAATTAAATGCAGCTTATTTTATAATGCCGATATACAAATAACCCTTTGCAGCTATGAAAATGTGTGTGTGGGGAAAAAAAGCTAGATATCTTTCCACAACATTTTATTTTCTTTCCCTTCAAAGATGTAGCTGTCATACATTTCTTATTCATCCCTCATGCATGACCTATGAGACTGAAGTGGTTTGAGGAGTGGAAAAACAGACTGTGAGATATAATACAAGGTGTAGCACTAGAATGACACTGATGTAGCTTTATTTAAAAAAAAAATCTACATCAAAAAGACTGGAAGGGAATGGATTTTTGACTTGTGACTGCTGGTAAATATTTTTTTAGAACAGGATGGAAAATACATCTATTTGATTATCTGTAATCATTCATCTCTTACAACATGATCATTTGGACCTGATATGCTTCCTGGAAAATTTGAGGATTCCTGTCTTGATCAGTTCTTGGGCTGCACTTGAGGCTACTTATTTTATTATCTCTCTAAGAAAGATAATGACGCAGTGAAGGGCCATCTGGGTGCCTGAAAATGGTGAACCTTGCTGCATGCATGCTCTGCATCAAGTGCTAAGGCAAAAGGTGCTGCAACTGTAGAGACTCTCCTTTTCACTTCTCCTTTCTCTCATTAGATTTGCTCCATTTGCCCCCTTTTTTTTTTTTTTTTTTTGCTTTTTATTTTTTATTTATTTATTCTTGTGTGTGTATGTGCGTGCACATGTGTGTATTTATTTTGGGGCATGTGTAGCAGGTTATTCCCTGTAGAGGGGGAATGTATTTTTATCACCTTCAGAAAAAAAAAGCATTAAAGTCATTTAACTTTGTTTCTCAGCATTAGCTAGCAAGTGTATGATGTCCAGCATTCCTGGGAAAATGCAGATCTAGTTTTTTTGTCTTATAATTGGATTTCCCTTAAAAGACCCATTTCAGAATTCAGAACCACAATAAATCATGATGAGCAATTGTGAAACTCAATCTAGGAAATACTATTCCACTGTGAATATTCAAATAATAATAATAAAAAACTCTGAGATAACTGCTTGATATACCAGATGCAAATTTGGAATTCCCATTTTTGGGGGAATAAATTAAGATGAAACTCTCAGGAGAAAAGAAACTGTAAGGCAAAAGGTCTCAGGTTTCTACTACTATAATGTGTTCAGACCCAACTCACACATGAAAGAAGGTAACTTTTGATGTAATCACTTCAATATATTTTTTCTTTTTTAAGCTTTTCTCACCCATCAAATTTTGTTTGACAGGACATAGATTTGCCTAAAGCTTCGGATCTCTCTCCATTATCTACAAATTTACTTGATATGTGGTATAGTGTAAACTTTGCTTGAGGTTCTAGTCATTCTGTTAGTTTTATTCTATTAGGAGGGTGAATGAAAGTTCTTTCTTGAATATCTGGATCAGGATGAGAGAGCTTCTGTATGGAAATTCTCCATATGTTGTTGTAGCCAGGGCATAATTGTGGTTTCTCTTCAAATGAATTGATTCATCAAAAACATTTTCTCTGCTGATGCACATCATGCATGGGAGAAGGAAAAATAAAAGGTGATTTGCCTGTTTGTATACTCATTCTGCCTTTAAATAAGATACTAATTTAAAATTTTCTTTTGCAAAATAGTATTAGAAATATAAAATAAGATTATTACAGAATCAATCACAAGTTGCTTATATGTGCTGATTTTCTGCTTTTTAATATATGCAATTTTATTAGGTATGACAGTTTCACTTTTATTTTTCACATAGGAATTTAACATAACAGTGCTTTATGTTCCCAAGGCTACCAAAAGGCTACCAAAAAAAAAATTAAAAGCAAACAAAAACAGCAAGGACAAATGAAATGTATTACAGAAAATTGTGGGTAAAAATCAAGGTATTGTAGCCTATAACAAAATTTTAAAACTCTCATGCCTAGTGTTAGGTTTTTAAAATATATCAACACATAAGAACAGATGGAATTCTTGAATTCTTTCAGAAAGAATGAACACTGACAAATCTCTTAGTAATCCCTTTGTTTTTTATATATATATATATATATTTGTAATGAACACCCAGAAAAGACAAGCTGTTTCTATTGTGATGTCTAATGATGTATTTTTGGAGTTCAGTACCAAAATCTGAAAAGGTTAGAATAAAATATTTAATGTGTCTCAAAGAGCGCTGTTGCACAATTGATTTAAATAAATCTGTGTGTATTCCACAATCATAAATTGCCATTCCCTCCCTGTGCTGGCTGCTGAGCCAGCTCTGGGAACTGATCTCATTGAAAAGGAGATTTTGGAGAGGAAGGGGCTGTTTTGGTTTGGAGCTCATTTCCAGCACAATCGTTTCTGATTGTGCTTATCTACCAGTGGAATGAACCCTATGGAGCAGTCCTTTAATATAGGACTGTTGAGCCAAGGGGAGCAATGAGAAAAGCAGGAGCATGACGTTACGTATAGCATGAGCTTAAATATGTTTAGATCAATCAGAAAACCACTCAATAGGATTTCTCCCTTAAGTCTTTAACAACTGAAGTTATGGATGAACTGAAGGTATTAACTAGATTGATGTACAGTTTGGCAGGCATCTTGCAAACATGGTAGATTAAATCTGTCCCTAGGAGTTTACTATCAAAAAGACAAGGTAAAGCAGAAAGATCTGATAAACAAGCTGGTTGGAGTTCCACATATAATGTTTCAAAAGACTGAGTGCAATTGTCTAGATTTTTATTAATATGTGTTATTCATAAAAGCCTGTAAAATTCAATGAAGAGTATTTCATTTTAGAGGCTTCTTTGGGGCTGGGGCTGGGGTATTTCTTAACCAAAATTTCCATGTGCAAGACTTTGTCAAATACATTTACATTTCCTTCAGAAGAATATCTGTATAAAAAGCTCTAAACTCTTCTTTTGAATAGGTTTTGCCATCTTCTTCAATAGAGTGGTGTCTGCAGCAGTTGCCTAGTTCTTAGTTTTAAATTATACTTTAGTTGTAAGCTAAGTTTTTATATGTGTAAATTTTTTTACACATATATATGTGCACATATTTATATATGTATATCTTTGTATGTATAAATGTGACTGCGCATTTCCTAACTTTGACAGCTATTTATGTAAATACATTTGAACATGTTTTTGCTTTATCTTGTTTTACTCCATACAAATCATATAGATTGTCCAAAAACTCTAATATAAATCTTAATCCATATTTTAAATTTATGCCCAAGTCTGTGATTTCCATCCTCTTTCCCTTTCTTCACTTACTTTTAGGAATTACTTAAGGATTTGTCCTGGACATAAAACTGTCAACATTTTGCAGTCTACAATGAACAGTGGGTTAACGTGGACCTCATACTTGTGTCAGTTAAAGGCAGGTTTCCACAAGGCAAATATTGCATGGGTGCAATTTTTTTGTGGCCTTTGTGTAATCAGTGATGGTAAAAGGACTAAAAAGTCCTAGGAAGAAGGCTACACACAGGCTTACTCTTTAATTTTGACAGTATATTGGCTGCTTTGCGGCATGGTTTTTATAAAGACTGGAATCATAAAGCGCAGTTCTTCTTTAAAAAATCACCATCGGTGGCTGAGACATGCTCTTCAGTGTGAAATTCATATATGACATTCAAGTAGTCAAAATGTTTTTTACCATGTTGACATTTCCTATCTTACTATGTTTAGATAATTTTGTCAGATCTTATTGTATAATTACATGATAGCTTCTTTTGAAGCAGTGAGGAGTTATAGTTCTGTCTCAGTTTGTTCTTTTTCCATTTCTTTCCCTGTTCTCATTCTCTATGTGGGCTTCCTTCTTAGCAGATTGATTTTCTGATTGACAGTTTGTTATTTACTTGGTGGCTGAGTTTAAAAGCAGTAAACGTTGCTATCACTCTGCTCTTCTGTAGTTGGTGTTTCATTGTTACTGATGGAAATATATTTTTATTATATACTAGGTTCTCAATCAAAATATTGACTTGATAGATAAGCAGGCCTCTGTCCTCAATCAAGCATAATTTTATAGATTAAAAAAGATTAGAAATTAAACAATGTATGTGTAATAGTGGTATAATATACATACGTAGTATACAAACCAATATACATGGAACGGTGTACCTGGAACACAGCTAGTATTTTAGGACATGTCACTTCAGAAGTGTTAGATGTTGAAGTAATTTTTAAGTTTTCTTTGTGAGATACTGAAAAGTTACTGAGCTCAAATAGGCTTAATGAACCATTAAATTACCTATATTATGTTTGTATTTTACTTTGTGTGACAGTGCTTGCGAGCTTGGCAAGCACATATGCTCCTATTCCCAAAATGCAGGATGTCCATAGCCAAGGTTAGTAGTTTCCTATTGCAAGAGCCCTGTATTCTCCCAAGGAAGACTAGAAAGCCAATCTGTGTGTCAGATGTTGCTTTCTACCCTGTATGGGTAGAGGGGATAGATGGGGTGAATTGGAACAGATTGAGGATAGACACCTGCTGTACTTCAGGCATTTTCCTGCTTCCGAAGTAAGTTTTTGACATCTATTCTTCCTTTCCAATAGCTTGAGTGAACCAGTGAGGCTGCATGAATTGTGCAAAAATTCATCCCTTTTAAGGAATGCTTATTGGAATGGAATGGCTTTCCTCAAACTATACCAGTCTTTTTACCTTGTGAACAAGGCCACAGTGACCCAGCATAACACTATGTCAAGGGCGTTTTCTAGGCCTAAGACAAAAGTTTTGTTTTCTATTTGCACTTAAAAGCCTTTGATTTAAAGCAAGGTTTCAGCGGATGATGCTGTTATGACGTGAGACAGAGAGTATGTGTTCCAAGCTCCAGGATGTGGTATGAATTTGTATTGTTGTATCTGAGGATGAAAAACTTTGGGAGATAGGGCTGCAGGACTCGCTGTGGTACAAAGAGGCAAACCAGGCCCAACCTTTCTATACTGTCTGTCAGACAGTCCCTAGAATATTCCTCCCTGTGAACCTGGGAACTTGCTTCCTGGTTATGCCTCAGGGTGGGATAAATGGGGCTCTTCAGAAGGGAGATTGGGAACTAAATACAATTATGTCATGAGGACCATTAGAGAATCTGATCCTAGGTTTGATCCTGAGTATTATTTTATTTAGCAGAGTAGATGTGGTTATTTGCTTTCCAAGTGGCACCTTGCATTTCAGACTACTTCCACATTCACGTTTGGTCTTTCATATTCCCTTGGTTTTAAACTGGAGATGTAAATGCGTTTGATGACAGTTGTTGGATCAGGCAGTCTGGTTACTTGAAGGTTCCTTCCTGATTAACCAGGAATGTGTCAGCTGTGGAAATGTCACAGAGGGCTTTACCTGGGACCAGGCACCATAATTAAAGACTGCCTTTCTCCTACTTGTCAACCAGCTGCTGTTAGATTTTTCATGTTACAGTCACTGAATTCCTAAGGCCACTCTTACATTACTTTTAAATATTATACAAGATACCTGTTATGCATGTGTTTCTTTGGTATACTTTGCTATGTGTCCTGCCTTTATATGTTGCTAGAGAAATATCATATTAACACGGTACAAATACATGATAATTTATTAAGATTGATGGTAAACCTAGGAAAAAGTTGCTTTGCTTAAGTAGGACTATTAGAACAGCCTCGTCTTATTTACCCTTTTCTTAATTCTCCAGCTCCTACTGCAGTTTCAGTCTTTGCAACTTTAGGTAGACATGTGTTTTGGGTAGTCTTAGCCTCAGGTTTCTCCCCCTGTGTTCCAAAGCTGGAATAAAATCAATGCCTGAGCACAGGCTTTGTGTTCCAATACTGTGAACAATGACTTGAAGTTCCACATAGATGTGTCCTAAAATTCATCTCCAGGATATGGCACATCCTTTAAAACCATCAACTGAGTGCTGAATAAACCCCCAGTAACTTACTGTTTGGCTGAAATATATGCTGCCATACATATCAAAAAGACATAAGACTTGGTATGAAGATATAAAATGCAGTATTCATTGTATAATTCTTTGCTGTTTTTCTAAAGAATCTTCATTGTTTGAAAATATTTTTTGCTGTGCTTCTATTTTGGTTCTTTTTCAGCTTTACCTTTTAGCATTTGCTTCTTGTTATGACTTTCTCAGACTGAAGAGCTCTTTAGCATCCATGTATTCTTCTCAAAGCGGGTTTATAGACAGTCAAAACATGTCAGTCTTCTTTTTGATAGACCATATATAGATAGCTTATGTACTTTCTTTCTCCTTCATTCTTTTCTGTGCTTTTTCTTGCTTTGTCTCTCAATATCACAGACTTGTTCACAGTATTTCATTATTTCTTTTGAAATGCCTCTAATCTCATTTTCACATATCCAAAGGTCACAATAGCCTTTGTTTTTGGAAGAAGTCCATAATGAGTTCTTTCTGTACTACGATTTCTGAATCCTACTTAGTTACTTCTTTTCAGGTTTTGTTACTCCATTTTATTTCAGTCTGGAATTCTGCAGGGCTGATTTTCCTCCTTTTTTATTTATTCTCAGAGAATACCTTTTGCTTTCATTGCAGATTTTGCTGGCCCCAGTTTACCTGTCAAGTCATAATTGAAAACTATGAATAATATTGGCCTAGTCAACCCTGTTGAGGCTAGTCAACCCTAGCCTCTCTAGTAGCATTTTCTCCTTGCTCACAGAAAGGAGCTGTGTGAAATAATTTGGTACCTTTGCTTCTGGTAGGTTAGTATTGCATATTAATGAAGACATTTTGGGATCACCCTACAATCTCTGAGGAAAAGTGGAAGCAGCAAAAGAGGCAAAAATAAAAACATGAAGAGAAGTATTGAAAAGTTTTGTATGATACCAAGGTCTGTGAGGTGGGATGGGCAGAAAAAGCCAGGAGAAAGGATTTCTCTGTATCGAGTAGAGAATGGCACCATTTTTATGGCACTATTTTCCATTAATTTGTTAATTAATTTGACTTTTGAAGATATTCTAGAGGTCCTGCTAACAAATAATTGCACAGATGAAACTATTTCCTTTGTAGCTTCTGAACAATATGATCAAATTTAATAGCATTAAATATATAGAGCTTGATACAAATTGCCACAATCCAAAAAGAAGCTGAATTTTTACTACTAGTTCCAGAACGGCTTTTTGACCATTTCTTTTCCAGAAATTTCAGAGCTTAAAACTAGTATCATTCCTTGAATGAAGTTTATAGATTCTAAGAGGGAAATCCATTGCACAGTTGCTGAATGTAAGCTTGTGGGCAAGCTGCAATATATCAATACATCAGTCAGAATTATACTGTCTCAAGGGAACATTTCAAAGTTCTTTCAATGTGTTTATGCACAACGAAATGACTATTGTTCATTTATCCATTACATAATGGCAGTACTATATCCAGTAAGTATTTATTTGTTTTTATTTAGAAAGACCGAGGAAATAACTCGGGAAGCCAAGTGTATTGACAAAAAAAGAATATGCTGTATTTATGTATACAGTTCTAATTTTATTTCTGTCTCTTGGAAATAAAATAGAGGTCATCTTTAACTACATGAACATGCTGTATTTTTTCAGTGTAATCCTTAACTTCATTAAAGGCAGCAGTTGGATTAAGTTTGGGATAATCTACATGTTCAGTAGTTTCATGACCGTCTTTTTGTTGGTTGCCTTTATCATATTTATTGTCTGGAGTTCAAACGTCGCAGTGAATACATTCTTTATTTTAAAGCGCTTTTTAGAGCAGACATCAGTATTAGTGCAAGCTGGTTGTCATTTCAGTACAGCCCCATAGATTCCAGACATGGAGGTAGCATGCGTTTTGTCTGCTTGGAGCCCACGAATCTTGAATGAATGACTGCAGTTGTCTGCCTCTATGGGTAGACTTAACGAAAACTGCCCTCTGGCAGCTCTTTGGAAGTCTCGAAAAGGACATCGAGGGCGCTGGTGACGTCTGTTAAAGTATAAACAGCAAGTCGGTTTGTCCTTGTGTGAAACATCTGCAAAATAACTTCCCATCTACTAGAGAGCAAGGGAACCTGCTAAGTCTCCTTCTTTGGAGATCTTTAAAACCCGCTTGGACGCAGCCCTGTGCCACGTGCTCTGGGTGACCCTGCGTGTGCAGGGGGGTTGGACTAGATGACCTCTAGAGGTCCCTTCCAACCTTTGGCATTCTATGATTCTATTCTAAGCTGGTACAGGCTTCATTTGTATACTATTTTTTGCATACTTTTAGGCTAGTTAGATCCCCGGTAGCTATACCCTGCTCCCCAGCAAAGGGGTGGAGGCATCACAAGGAAGCAGAATAGTGGCAAGTTACTTAAGTAGCTGCTCACAGCTGTGAAAGGAACTGACCTCGAATTTTGTCCGCATTATTCTGGGAGAGTGGTAACCTTGATTACTCAGGTTTCTCTCTTTTCATTCAATACACTTCTATTTGCTTAAATTTCTTTGTATCATTTGCTGTCCATGAGGGAGAAGTACTGCTTGTTTTCCAACAGTACAGCAGACATTTCTGGCCAGAATCTTGCACTGATGTAATTTCAATGTTTTTGGTAAGAACCCTTGCAAATTCTTCAGGCTACTGCCAATTACATAAATATGCTGGCTCTGTATACTCTAGTTGCTGCTGTGGGCTTTGGATCTCTTCCCTTTTTAATTCTGGGAACAAAATAGAAGAAAAAGTGACTGATGCACAGAGTGTTTTCCTACTCTGAGGCCTCCTCCAGGAAGTGCTGGCAGTGCAGGCCCGGCATTGCCTAGGAGCTAAGAGCTCAGCACATATCAAGACTTCTGCTTAAATGTAGGTTCTTGGCTCAGGAGTCTTAGGATGTTTGTATGGATACGACACATGTCATCCTCCAATCTGTCCCAAACCAGCTCACCAGGAATCCTTGCTTCTGCATTTCTCATTCCAAAATGTGGAAATGTCCAAAACATTTACACATGTACACATTTACAACTGACCTTAACATGTAGATGTGTTACAGTTAGAATGCTTAGATGTGTTTAGAGAGTTAAACCTAGGAATTAAAAGAATGAGGGGGGAAAAAAAAAAAAAAAGCCAAACAAGTAGAAACAGCAGCAGAATTGAAATTTTCAGACATTGTTTCACCTGTCTGACATTTGAAGAAAAAAATGATCATTTTAAGAACTGTATATGAATGCAGGTTAAAATGGACATTCTCATGCTTTACAGGATATGGATGTAGCATTGCATGATTTTTTCAAGGCATGGAAGGGTTAGCACTGGTCTTTCTCCTTGAGTTTGTACAATGAGAAAGGGCAGTGACAGTTTCAAAGATAGACAACATGATTAAAAAACACTGACTAATGCTTTATTCTAATGCAGAAATGGTAAATGGGCGTTTTGACGGCAGTATGCTGCCTGAATTATTAAATAGCTGAGGAATGAAAATGAGCAGAATTTTGGCAGGCTTCTTCAAAAGCTTATGCAGTTTGCCTTTTCCTTCATTGCTGCTTTTTCTGAGGGAAACAGGAGTAGATTCTGTTAGTTTGATTCATTTATTTATGTTAACCCTTGATATTATTAAGATGAGTTCTCAAAACATTTCAGCAGTCCCAAAGTCTGTAGAACACTCTTCTCTCTGCTCCTTTCCTTAATAACGTTTCTCTTTAAATGACGATCAAGAATGCCTGAATTCTCTTCCTCTTTCTTCTCTTGATTGATCTTTATAATTATGCTTCACAGTCCTAATCTCTAACCAAATTTCATTACCCTGTCTGTAAGATAGAATTGTTGGCCTAAGTTATCTGTCTGTGATGATGTGTTGTAATGCAGACTCCTTTAGAATGCAGCAACAGTAATATGACCACGAACAGTCCATTTTTGATCAGACATTCACATCAGCATTGCAGTTACACCACATATATTACATATATATAACAGTTGCTAGCATTATGCACCAAACAGATGGGATGCTGCATGTTAAGTGTGGACAAAACAGGTAACTTACTGTTGCAGAAAGAGTCATCTGGGAACAGGGAAAGGAAAAGAATTTCTAAGTTTTTATGACATTGAAACGCTAGCAAATTAAGCTGATTCTTTTGAATGTATTACTTTTTCCATGTCGAGTGGAAGTAAAACTAGATGGATGTCCAAGTTAAATGATTGTCAGGAGCTTACAATTGTTTCACTGGAACGTTTTCAGATAGAGACTGTAAAGAAATCCTATCTAATGAATCATTTCTGGACTTCAGTTAGGGAGAACGCTATGGAATGGGAGGATGAATATGATGTCTGAAAATATCTTGCTTCCTATTATACACTGTTTTCTTTTGAATTTGAAAAATTGTGTGTTGTCTGTAAGCTGGTTATCCATTCTATCCATATGTTACTGGTGCAAAAAATGGAGTAAATGAAGGATAAAACAGAAGATCTTAAAAAATCAGTTTACTTTTTAAATTGTCTTAGCATGTAGTCTGAGGCATAAGCTTTTAGGCACACGACTTGAGAGCTGGGGCAATTTTGGCATCGTTGGCATAACAAAAGACAAAAATCAAATAAATGCTTCAGCAGCGATTAGTCCATATTGATGCTATTGATCTACTTGTGAGCACAGGTTTTGTTGACTGTGAAAAAGAGAAAGTGGTTAAGTAAAAAGCAACTGACTTAGAGGAATGTTGTTATTAGAGGTAGTTCAGTAAATAATTGTTCTTTCAACTGTAAACTGTGATGGGATTTTGTCAGAAATTATTGCTTCTGCTTTATTTCCCGGAGTTTACGGTTGCGATAAATTGTGCAGAGTCTAGTTGGAGGCCTGTGTTGTCCCCCAGGAGGTCAGTAAGCTCAGGAAATGCGGGTTAGATGAGTGGGCAGTGAGGTGGATTGAGAACTGGCTGGATGGCAGAGCTCAGAGGGTGGTTGTAAATGGTTTGGAGTCTGGTTGGAGACCTGTGGCCAGTGGTGTTCCCCAGGGGTCAGTACTGGGCCTGGTGCTGTTCAGCTTGTTCAGACGAGGGCACAGAGGACACCCTCAGCAAGTATGCAGATGACACCAAGCTGGGTGGAGTGGCCGACACTCCGGAGGGCTGTGCTGCCATCCAGAGGGACCTGGGCAGGCTGGAGAGTTGGGCAGAGAGGAACTTCATGGGGTTCTGAACAAATAACCCTCTTTGGAGCACGCTTAAGAAAGGATTACCCTCAACTGAATTCTCTCACACCTTAATGAAAAGCTATGGAAAGATGCTAAAGACTGTAGGGAAGCTAGGCTTAAACTGAAACTAGGCTATTTTCTGTTCCATCTTTTATATTAAACTGTTTTGTTGCAAATACTTGGATGTTCTCATTCACTCTTAATTTTTCTGCTGTAGTCTTTCCATTTCCAAATCAATTTTGGGAACCATTAGAGTTTTCATACAATATAACAATAACTTCTGTGTAGTGATCACTGTTTCATTCTGGAGATATAAGTATAGTGAATTGTTTTACTGAAATTCTGAAAGAAAGAGGAAATACAACTTGACAGTGAAAGATAAATTACCACCTTTGCTATTTTAATGTGTAGTATTTGTGCAATTGCAGAGCCACAGGAATATTGTCTGTACTTATACGAGCTACAGGCAAACTCACATTTAAAGCACAAATAGTAACAAGAATGTAAAATTTATATCCAATTAATTTATAAATGATTACTGCAGTCTGAACTATGAATTATTAGAATTTATACCTAATAAACAACTCTTTTCCATTTTTTACTTCATAAATTTACATTTTTTCCATCAAGTAAATTTTAAATTTGCAAAATATTGCTGGTTTCATTACATTCTTTATGTATCAACCTGTACGTAGGTTCCTTGTGAAAAGACCAATACTGCTCCACATATGCGATAAAACATGGCTTGATAGTCTGAAAGCTCTAACTATGTATGTAAAGACAATTCATATTAAGGAGTTATCTGTAGGATCAGATGAAATCTCTTGTGTTACCTCCAAGTACATAATTTCTGATGGATAGAAAATAAGTTATGAGACTTCTAAGCCACTTAGAAGGAAAATCTATAAATATAGAAGTCATCTAAAGATTCCTAGTTGCTAGTAATGTAAAACATATTTCAACTATTTTTCAAGAATAAATGTATTGTGGGAGGTTTTTTTGAGCCTATGAAACAAAATGACAACACGAAAACCGTTATCTTTGCAATCTTTGTAAACTTTTGCAGATGCTAATATGTCCTGAATATTGGATTATGCATAGACATTTGCAACAGTTCTTATTCAAGAAAAGAAAATATATTACTTTCCTATATATTTAATAAACCTTTAACTTATCTTTCATTAATTAAAAAGTCTTTAGAGCTTGTCCTGATTTTCTTACAATGTCAGATTTGTAAAGAAAAGAGCAGACAGTGTTTGCCACTAAAGTCTTTCCAGGTTGTTGTAGGTTCTGACTTGGAGACCTTTTTATTGTGCACAAATCTCATGGGCACTTTTAATTGGGTTGAAAGTGTTTACTCAAAAAAAAAAAAAAAAAAAAAAAAAAAAATATATAAAAAAAAAAAAAAAAAAAAAAAAAAAAAAAAAAGCTTTGTCAACCAGCTTTAATAAATGAACAAACAAAAAGCAAACTGATTTATTGAAAAATGAAATGAAATTACCATGAAATATGTTGAGTCTATTTGAATGCTGTGTGTACTGATGGAAAGTCAAATGATATTAGCTTGCAAAAGAAAAAAAAAAAAGAATGCTTTCACACAATATTAGGGTTTCAGACAGTTAGAAGGATTACAGAAAATGTACTTCTGAATTACCAGGAAAATTATGTATACTGTTACAGGATTGGATTAGAGATCACTTAGGCAAACTGGCCACTCAAAAATCTACGGGCCCAGATGGGATGCACCCAAGAGTGCTGAGGGAATTGGCCGAGGTTATTGCTCAGCCTCTCTCCATCATCTTTGAGAGGTCCTAGAGAGTAGGGGAGGTGCCTGAGGACTGGAAGAGAGCCAATGTCACTCCAGTCTTCAAAAAGGGCAAGAGGGAGGAGCCGGGCAATTACAGGCCGGTCAGTCTCACTTCTGTCCCTGTAAAGGTGATGGAGCAGCTCATCCTAGAGAGAATCTCCAGGCATATGAAGGAGAAGAAGGTGTAGAGGAGCAGTCARCATGGATTCACCAAGGGGAAGTCATGTCTGACGAACCTCATAGCCTTCTATGATGKGATGACAGGCTGGCTGGACGAGGGGAGAGCCGTGGATGTTGTCTACCTTGACTTTAGCAAGGCTTTTGACACCGTCTCCCATAATATCCTCATACGGAAGCTCCCGGAGAGTGGACTAGACGAGTGCACGGTGCGGTGGATCGAGGGCTGGCTGGATGGCAGAGCTCAGAGGGTGGTGATAAATGGGGCYGAGTCCAGYTRGAGGCCTRTGGCCAGTGRTGTCCCCCAGGGGTCAGTRCTGGGCCCAGTGCTGTTCAACCTGTTCATCAATGACCTGGACGAGGGCACGGAGTGCACCCTGAGCAAGTTTGCAGATGACACCAAGCTGGTGGAGTGGCCGACACTCCGGAGGGCTGTGCTGCCATCCAGAGGGACCTGGACAGGCTGGAGAGTTGGGCAGAGAGGAACCTCATGAGGTTCAACAAGGACAAGTGCAGGGTCCTGCACCTGGGGAGGAATAACCCAGGCACCAGTAAAGATTAGGGCTCGACCTGCTGGAAAGCAGCTCCACAGAAAGGGACCTGGGAGTCCTGGTTGACACCACGTTAACCATGAGTCAGCAGTGTGCCCTCGCGGCTGGGAAAGCCGATGGGATCCTGGCTGCATCAGGAGGATGTTGCCAGCAGGTCAAGAGAGGTGATTCTGCCCCTCTACTCAGCTCTGGTGAGGCCGCACCTGGAGTACTGTGTGCAGTTCTGGGCTCCCCAGGACAAGAGGGACGTGGAGCTTCTCGAGAGGGTCCAGAGAAGAGCAACTAGGATGATTAAGGGACTGGAACATCTCTCGTGTGAGGAGAGGCTGAGTGAGCTGGGCCTGTTTTCTCTGGAGAAGAGAAGGCTGAGAGGGAATATGATTAATATGTGTAAGTTCAGGAAGGGAGAATGCAGGGAAGAAGGGGACAAGCTCTTCTCATTGGTGGCCAGCGACAGGACGAGGGGTAATGGCCACAAGCTGGAGCACAGGAAGTTCCATCTCCAGGTGAGGAGGAACTTCTTCACTGTGAGGGTGCCAGAGCCCTGGCACAGGCTGCCCAGGGAGGTTGTGGAGTCTCCTTCTCTGGAGGTCTTCAAAACCCGCCTGGATGCTGCCCTGTGCCCCGTGCTCTAGGTGTGCCTGCTTGAGCGGGAAGGTTAGACTAGATGATCTCGAGAGGTCCCTTCCAACCTTGAATATTCTGTGATTCTGTAATTCTGTGATTTTTATTTGAATAATTTCGCTATTGCAAACTGCTATTGCTGCTTTAGTTGTTTGAAGTCCAGAAAAGAATCTCTTTCCTATTTATATACTGTGCTATAATTACTTGTTATTGACAGAGAATTAGTAGGTAGGAACTCTGTAATTAATGAAAAATTAGTTAAAATTGCCAGTAGTTACTAATCTGCCAGTTTTTGAAAATACAGACTCTTGTGCTTGGTAGGCATTCCTTTTTCAGTGTATACCAAAATTCTTAAAGATTTAGGTGCTTAGGTGCAAAATTCAAAGGCTCGTTCTTAAAGGTTTAGGTGCTTTCTTTGAGATAAAAGGAATTTTATGCCGTTTTCTAATGATCCGATAATAATCATACTTTCAGACATAATCACTCTGTGAAGTGTTTTTTGTTGGTTTCTTTATCAATACCAAGTAAAAGGAAGTTTTAAACGACAATCGCATTTACGAATCACAGGAAAATTTAAGCCTCCAAATGAGAGGTGTTACCAGAGCTGAGGAAGCCATTTTTCATCTTCTTGGTGCTGCTGGTTTTAACTACATTACAAGGTGACCAGTGTTTCCATTAATGAGGTTTCACATTAGCCAGGGCTTTATAGGTTGAACGCAATATCTAGAATTGTGCCGCTGGAAGTGTCAGTGAGTATCTGTAGCAGGTAGTTATTCTATAGCCTGAATGTGCCTTGAGAACCTGCTTTAAACTTAGGGAAATGTCTTTTGTTACCTTCTGTGTTGCAATGGTACTGGGATTCACCACCAGTTTAGAAAGTCTAGTCTTGAGTATGATAGAAGCCCAGTGCCTAAGATAACTGATGTTTTCAGCCACAGGGGAGTCTTAGTGCTGAAAAATAGTCTGTGACTTGGAAAGGTCCATCTGTGTTTTAAATCAGAGGTTCTTTTAGAAGTCAAGGAATGGAGTGGAAGAAGAGAAATGAAAATAATTAACATGGGGAAATCTGTTCGTTGAACATGAGTGTTCTCAAAATTTCCTAAAAATATATCCAGCAGAATATCTCGTCTTTGGGCTGAGCAATGGCAGAGACTTTGATTATACCAACTAAGGACGGACCATTACTTCTCTGACAGCCTTCCTAGTTAGAAAGGACACAAGTCTAATTAGAAGTGGCAGCTCAAACCATCCCAGCGGCTCTGGTGCTGCTGTGGGTAGCAGCAGCTAGGGTTAGCATACTGAAGGCTTCATACCTGCTATGGTAAATCACAGCTTGCTGTAATCTTTATTTGAAAAGAAAGTGAAAAGAGAAGGAAATGGTATTTACTTTTTCCTATATGTTGCCTACTTATTACCTCAGGGTTTAAAGAAAAGGGTTAGAAAATCTCTGAAAAAAAAAGGCCACTGGACTACCACATCTTCAGAGAAAAGCTTGTATTTTCAAGGAGCATTTAGCAGCATAGATAAAGATAGATTTAGCATTTAGCAGCATAGATATCCAAAAAATGGATAGAAACACTTCCAGTGAAGAAGCAGAATGCCTAAATCATTTTCAGGAGCAGTAAATATATGATAAGTGTTTCCATTCATGACTCTAATGTGAAATTTTTTATTTAGAGAATTGGTAACTTGCCTTACCAATAGGAACGTACATTGCTAGAACTGAATTTTAACAATAGACTGCTTCATTGCTGGTTTAATTTTGCACTGGTGGTTGGAATATTTCCTCTAGTGGAAGTGCTAAATGTAAATATTAACCTCAGCCAAAGGCAATGTAACCAGAAGGCAGTTCTTTTTGAGGAAATTTTCACAGTTTTCTCTCACTCTTACTTGTCTTGTTCTGTCTTGTCTTGTTTTGATTCTGTGTGTATGAAAAACAACTGTAGAAGTCTTGATAGATTTACAGGAGAGCAACAAGAGTGATTTGGCTGGAAAAAAAATGTTATACTGAGAGAACTGAGGATCTTGGTCTCTTTTATCTTATTAAAAAGAAGACTGAGTGTTGGCTTTATTGCTCTGTACGTGTGTTTTTACAGGAATTAAATGGGTACTAAAACAGTTTGCTGTTATAGAAATGCATGGTATTGGTAGCTTGAAATTAAAGTTTGGCAAATTCAAATTAGAAATTGGCATCATATTTTTTTGCATTGTTTATACAATCTTTAGAATGCTTTACCAAGCAAAGTCATAAGATATTTATCTCTTGATGTCTTAGACTTTACTGACTCTCTGGAATATAAACTTCTGTTAAACCTACTCTGTTGGCTTCACTGGGATATAAATAGATGGATTTAGGGCTTTATAACACAGGAGAGCAGGCCAGATGGTTAAATGACCCTACTGTAATCTCTTGCAGAATACACATCTGGAATTAAATTGCTTTGGTGGAGAAGGTGCTAATGCTTTTGAGAAGTCAGTGCATGTGCCCCTATGTCATGTCATTGCTTACATTAAAAGCCCCTGCAGGGGCAATCTTAGACATAATATTCCCACGTTACATCTGCCTAGCCTACCGTTCCACCACTGGAGAAAGGTGTGATGAGTATGTGTGGCAGGAGTGAAGGTGGCCTGTAGTACTCTTTGGGGAATATTTACTGGTAAACAGCAAAGGAAGATGAGATAGGAAGCAATCAAATAATCTTGAAAGAGTTAATTGGTGAAAAAAATACTATGGAGACTTACTTTTTCCACTGAATTCCTGTAATTTGAAAGAGGCCCACCACATTTTTAAGACTTCACACATTGCAGTTTAGAATTTGATGAACCATGTGATGAGTTAGAAGAGTGATCTTGCCTTTCTGCTACTGTAGACCCAAAATTTGATTTCTCTACCAGTGATTTCTTCTCAAAATAAACCATGTGCATTTGTCTCCCATCCTAGAAGCAAATTAGTAGATATGAAAATATCCTTTCTTTCCATTAAACTCAAAAAAAAAAAAAAAAAATCAGCCAGAGTAATCTTTTTAGTACTTTTTGTATTGCTTTTCTTTTCTTTAGGTTTGTTTTAATGCTAATACAGCAATTCAGATAAGATTGGTGAAGCTGGAGCTGAAAGGAAAGAACAATTGATAAAAAGATGCAGTATTAAGAGCTGTCAATACGTGGCCAATAATTGACTATTTTTATTTTTTATGACATGATATATAGCACAATGAACTGAAATAAATTCAGTGCTAGCAAAAGTGTGAGAATTTTGGCGAAGGAAGTGTAAGGCTGTTTTAAGTTTCATAATGTGTTTAGCAAACAATATGTCAAAACATACTTGATGCAGGAAGCTTCGGCATACAAAGTGATTTAGTGCAGAGCTGGGAATTTGTGATATTTGAAGCAAATAAGGCTTAAAAAAAGGAGGGAACCGTCCTGAGTTATACTCTTGCCACCTATAGTTCTATCAAACCTTGGGCTAATAATAGAGGACTAGAGTCACTTGGTTCTTCTGCTGTTTCCTTCATCTGATAAATTCCCTCTCTTAGGTAGAGCTTAGAGCAGTTAAACTCAGGTTCAGTTGTGTCATCTTGATGAACATGATTGCTGGTGGTAGCACTGTGGGGCAGGTATGGCCAACATCTGAGTATTTTGTATTCAGAGATGTTTTCTGTGATAGAAGACATCGTTTAAAAAAGATAGCAATAAAATGCAATAAAGTTGATGTTGTTATCTTGGATTCGCTGTGCAAAGGATGAAGCATTAATCATCCACAGGCAGGAGTTTCTTCTAGTCAGAAGTTTAGGCTGTACCTACATCGCTTAAAAACAACAACACAAAGAACAACAAAAATCCTTTTCCTGTTGTATCTTGAGTATCAGAAACTGTTTTCCTCTTGCAGACACTTTAAAATATATTACTAATAGGGCAGAATAGCTGGTATGGAGGAGATACCTGTCATAGCAATAAAAAATAATTTATTAACCCGCTTTTATTTCTGGACCCCATTTGTTAATGAACAAATATAGCACATAATAATAATGTGTATTCAGTGAACAACATAATTGTTTCAACTTTTCAGATGAAACAAAATGCTTAAATTTCTATGCATGACTGAAGTGATTGGAGCTAGCAAATGAGTTTTATGTGTTCTTGTTTTAAAGCTGTAGTCTAGAAGAAATTAAAGAAAACATGAGTATTCACTGTCATAAATAAAAATAATTGCTTGAGTTCTAGCCCCTGATTCTAATTTGTGACGTATTTCCAGTACAAAGATTAATCCTCCCAGAGCTCATAGACAAACAATAAGCTAAACTTTGATTTTTCTTTCAAAATGCAAACTTATGAAACATTAAATATATTTGAATTATTAGGTAGATAAACTATTCAGAGACTTAAATTATTATTTGATAGACTATTGATTAAATGTGGTCTGTAGTGAATTCTGTTTGAAAATCTGACAGAGTGATTATATTGCCCAGGAAGATTTTAAGAGTGATAAAATATAGATAATATTTAACATGTAGCATTAATGTAGATAACATTAATAATGCCTTTTCCGTATAATCTGTTATCACAAACTTTTCTTAAAAAAAACTAAGTGTCTGATATTTGGGATACCTTTGAGTACATGCATATTTATAGCATCATCTGCATCCAGTTTTAAGAACAGAACCTAAAAACCCCACCGAATAATTCAATGAAATTTTGTCAAACTGTATTTTCCCAAAATCATTCATTTTCCCAATTTTTGTCTTTTCTAAACTTCTTTCTTAAATTTAAGTAAGAAAACAAATTTAATAACTTAGGCACTGTTGCACTGCCTAAAAGGAATGTGGTATATGACCTCAGCATCCATATTATACTGTTGATGGATAAACTTTTTAGATGTGAAATGTCTGAATGGAAGTCTTTTAAAGTAAGTATTTCTTGTAGCATCTCAGTAATATGGAGTTGTTCAAGAAATTGATGGAAATATTGAAGAAATCCAACAAATGAGCTATAAACCAATTAATTATCTGTTTCTTATAAAGCCTGAGTCAAGAACAGGTACTGTCTTAGTGCATTTGTGCTCTTCTATTACGATAATTTTGTGTGACTAAAGTACCCTTGTATCAAACTTCTCTGTAGGGATATTAATAATGATAATTAGATTACTCTGTTTAACAAAAGTGTTTTGTGATGCTGGGCATAGAAATTTTCTCACAGTAAGAAGTCAGTAAGACTGAAGGAGTGAGTAAGACTGAAGAGGAATCATTATCGGGCCACTCTCACTTTAGTGCCTTAACGTTACAGTTTTATAGTACTGCTTATTGCTTATTATATTGCTTATTATTGCTTAAGTATAATCAAAAAACTTATGGAATACTGCCTTAATTTGATTTGTGAAATTGAATTCTTGCAGTAAAAACGTGAATCAGAATACAAGTTTTACTCAACGATCTACTATTGGACAGTCATCCCACTTGATTAACTGTCTTGGTAGTTAGTGGTCTGGAAAGTTTTCAGAGAGCAACTTCAAAAAACAACAAAAAACAGGTTCATTTTTATGAATCAAATTGATTTGTTAGGCTTTGCATTACGTTATGAATATAACTTTAAAAGTAAATGCAGCAGTTATAGAAAGCAATTATTTTCCAATTAAAAGACTTTCAATTAAATATCTTGTTGAGATGCTATTCCTTTTTTTTTTTTTCCTCCCTTAGAAATATGGAATTTTCTTGCCTTCCCAATCAAAAGTTTTCACTCTTTTTTTCATTTCTTTTCATTTTTTTTTGTTTGAGAAGTCTAAGAGTCTAAGCCAAAGGAGGTTTGGGGGAATCTTATCATATGATAAAAGTAAAATCCAGGATTGTCTTATGACAGGACTGATTTTTGAATGCAGAAAAACAGCCCATGTTAAGTGGTTGTGTATGTGCTCCTGGAATCCCTTGCTTTTGTTTTGATGAGGCTGGGAGGATGGAAGTGATGTGCTTAGTGCACACGCTAGAGCTTGACGGAAAGCTCCTGCTGTGCTTATGGAACACTGAGTTGGGATTTCCTGGCATTCGTTGATGTGAAGCATCAGTTTTGAAGATGTGGTCAGATGTCATGAGGACAACCTTAGGATTATTCTGAAATGACAAGGTGTTTTTCTTCCCCACGTCTATATTAGACAAAACAGGTACTCGGGCACTTTCAGGCCAGAGGGCACGCTATTCAATCATCTATTTCCATCTGCCACGGACTAGAGCTCTGGCCACATCACCGTCATGACCTTGTTCTCATTCCAGTGGTTGTGAATGAAATTAGAACTTGACCAAATATTGCAGCCCTGTCTTAACGATTTCCAATAATGTCCAATATCTGTCCCCGTTTCAAAGAGAAAGTGCAATGTGTATTCTCAAGCTCTTTTATGACGGGGATGAAGGGTTAATATGTGGAGCATATGTCGTATTTGCCTTTTTCTTGTAGAGCAAGGACGAATTTGTTCTTTTTTGAATTTACCCTGAACCTCTTATCAAAAATATTTGGGGTAAAGTGTACAAACAGATGAAACAAGTACCAACACAACAGCTACCCTGACCTTTCAAGTGCAATGCTTTTTATTATAAAATCTTTATGGATAGCTACATTGTTTTCCAGTAGCTATACATGGTGTAATCTGTGTAATGTACGTTATGGGTATACAAATACTGTGTTAGCCGGCAGCATCTGAAAAGCTGAGAAACCAAAGTTTAAAAATGTCTGACTTAGCTGCCCTCTCCCTGGTTTCTGTTGAAGAGAGAGTATGTTAGACTCCTGTCTGTGCCTTGTGTTTAGAGATAGCCAGCAAAGCAGATCATCTCATATCATTTGCATAATTTTCCTAAAGGACAGTAAACTGAATAAAATATAGTTTTGTCACTGGATTTTTTAAAATCTAATCTCTATAAGGTGTTGTGCAGGCTCCTTGGTTAGGTTAAAAAGGCTTTCTGGCTTTAGGACACTCTTTAAAGACACTCTAAATAGAAGAAAAAATAAGAATAGAAGTGTACAAACTTCTGTTGGTGGCTCAGCATGGGTTTCTTTAATCTCTAGTGTGTATTACAATTAAAGTATTATTCTTCCTCAATTCACTTCTGTAGCCTTTTATCAGATGTACATATAAAAAATCTTTTACTGTTAGGTGTGTTGCCATATTCCTTATGCCTTTGACTGAATTTGTGTCCGCCGGTTTCTCTAAAATACCATCCCGTGTGTGTGTAATAAATGGGCTCTTCAGTCGCTTCTACAGGTTCAGTTTTCGCTCAGTACCTGCCCTGGTTTGTTCTCTTGTGCTGGTGACCTTGCTTTGTGACTACCAGAAAGAGGAGGTTGTCCTTCATGAATGCAAATTCATAATGTTGTTAGTTATTACTGGGATAGAAGTAGGGCCTCCAAACAGAGGCCTTTCAGAGCCTGACAGAGAACATGGAGCTTTTACAGGCTGGTAGCTAAAGAGTGACGTCTTGGGGGAGAACTAAGAGCTAGGTGCTCTCCGTGTTTGCTATGAAAAGGAAATTTGTCGACCTGTGCATGTCTGCCAAGGGTTGGCTTCCTGGGTACCTTAAATTTCTGATAAATGGCAGGAGGATTTCTTTCTTTCTTTTTTTTTTTTTTTTTTCTTTTCCTTAAGTAAATACTTTAGCATAAATGTGAACCTCTAAAAAAGGAATTTATATTGATACATTTCAAATGAAATGCTATATTCAGTGGCAAGTCTTGGCTGAAATCTTTGCAGCAAATAACTTCTTTCACCTTTTCACCTATACACACAGTTTATAGCAATTTACCAGCCTGCAAGGTTTTTGCTTTTTCAAAATACTGGGCCTCTGAGGGTCATTGCCTCTGAGGGTCTGCTTTACACAGTTGTCTATTTGCAATTTAGGGCTGATCTAGGCCAGCTACATGGTGACTGTAATTGTATTCTCTTTTTGACAAAATGATTCTCAAAATGGCAAAGAACTTTTGAGGTAATTTTGCAAAGAGGTGAAAATGTGTAGTCCTATGAGCATTGATAGCACTTTTGGCTTCTGTAAATGTTTTGACAAACAAAACAACTCCTGAAATGTTCATAGCAGTCAAAAGAAAAACAGTAAATTTGATGTGAATTTTGTTTTACTTGAATAAATGGTCAATTGTATTTTTCACAGCATTTACCCGGTTATCCAGCCGTAAGTTAACACTTTGCTGGTAAGTGGGAATAGACTTGCCATTAAAGACAAGCTGTTTATATGCGGCTTGTCATCCATCCTGAAAGAAATGAAGACAGGCAGTGGCAAAAATTTCAGGCTTTTTGTGTCATAATGGGCATCTAACTGTTCTTGAGAGTGATTCTACTATTATTTGTACACTTTAAGGGAAAAATCTGTGTCAAAATAAATAAAGATCATTGTAAAGAAAAGCCCATGCTTATTGATAACAAAATGTTACATAATTATGTATATAAATATATAATTCTAAAACATTTCAAGTAACACTAACAATTATTGTTTAATGGTGCAGTTCCCAGTGTCGCACTGCGAATACAAGGTTGTACAGTGTTTCCATGTCTTTTCTGAGGAATTCAGAGTTCAGTTACACATAGTTAACAGCATAGGCGGGGGAGGAGAGCTGTTTTTTTGCAAAGCAGTAGGGAAGTCTCAAAAACCATAAAGATCATTTATTTACCTTAGCGAACTGGGAACTGGAGTTACCACGGCTGGATAAAAAAGGGATATTGAATTTAAGGAATAATACAACGTTGTATGCTTTTTTTTTTTTTTCCTCCACATTTTATTAAAGAAACTAAGATGATGTGTGGCTATGTTTTCTGTGCTTGGCATGTGATGTAAACAAATTCTAAAGAAAGAACTACTCGAGGTCTAACAAAACCACTGTGCTATGTAAGAATAAAGAAGCTCAGGATTTTTACTTTTGTTATGCCAAAGTTGGATAAAATGGAGCTTGATCGTAGTTTCCAAGCACCCACTGTAGGAAATTCCTGCTAATAAAGTTATTTATTTGAGCATAATAAGACCTAATGAAATCCAAAGGCTAGAAACTGAAGTTAAACGCATGCATTTTACAAGAAACACGACATTTCCAAGAAGAATAGCGCTGGAGCAATATACTTCAGAAATCATAGATGCTTTGCCACCTGTAACGTTCAAATGAAAATAGACTATTTTGCAGAAAGAGAGTAGCTCGGCTGGAAACCTGTATGAACTATAGAAATTAGGATTATGGAAGGTTTTTTTTTTTTTTTTTACTTGTATCAGAATGTAAATGTAGACTATCCTTCCTATCAAGCTAATGAACATATGTAAGATTCGCTGACCTTCCAGGAAGGAACTGCCAAAATGTTTGTTCCAGGAACTGAGAGTGGCTCTCAGGGCACCAGTCCAGAACTGCAACTCCAGGAGATAAGCTTTGACCTAAAAATAATTGTACTCTGTATTTGATGTTTTCATAACTGTTATCTTTGACAAAAGCCCTCTCCTGACATGGAGACAACTGGCTAACCTACTAGATGACTTGTTTTTTTAGTATTCTGCTTTTATCATTTAATCATCCTATTCATTATTTAGTTAGCTGCATTGGTACCATTTACTTGAATCAGCGGAGTAGTTCTTGTGCAAGAAAAAGAAAATCTGTCCTATATTAACACGGTAAATCAATTTTACAGTTGGTTTATATAATGGAGTAACACCAGCCCGCAAGCACCTGCTCGGAGCGTACTGCATGTTCCTACTCAAACACGCACCGGTCGGTGCAGATCAGATGACGGCAGCTCCTGCGAGCACCACTGCTACATCTGCAGCAGCCCACGATTCCTCAGTGTTTTAAAGGAGAGGCTATAAAAAGGATTGCCTTTTTCCACCTCTGTATCTTTTATTAAAAGTGATGAGTGTGAGCTTCTTTAGACCATGATTTCTGCTTATTAATGCCATATTTTAGTGTGCATTTCTGTATACAGATTACTTTTAGTCTTGGAGCAAGTTAGTTAAGTATTTGAAAAATACTGAGGTCATTTATTTAAGTAACATTTTTTTCCCATACTGCAGAGATTTAATTTTGAAAAGGTGCCATATACAATTTAACTGTTTTAGTTGACACTGGATATTTATACTAGCTACTTGGCATGCCTCAACTTAAGGTCCTTTGGTCTCTTTAGCTCTTTTATCATGCAAATATGCAAGGAGAAACAAATAAGACTACATTCTTTTTTATTTCAAGAAGATTATTATTATAGGATATTCTCCTCTAACCACTGAGGGAAAGGGTCAAGCTGATGCCTCAGATTCTGTTATTTGTATAGCTACAGAACAAACTTGAAGCAATATAGACAGCATACTTCGCTGAAGATCAAATGTGATACATGTGTAGAATATGTTGAAATACTCTAGAAAACACTGTTGCATGCAAGAGAACACAGAGTGGAATGTTTTATTTTGTGTTTACAGGTTGTAAAAATAAGGCATGAAGTGTTGTTTTCACACAATCACAGAGGGGTTGAGGTTGGAAGGCACCTCTAGAGATAACCTAGTCCAATCCCCTACTCCAGCAGGGACGCCCAGAGCACGGGGCACAGGGCGGCATCCAGGCGGGTTTGGAAGGTCTCCGGAGAAGGAGACTCCACAGCCTCCCTGGGCAGCCTGTGCCAGGGCTCTGGCACCCTCACAAGAAAGCAATTCTTCTTCACATGCAGATGGAACTGCCTGTGTTTCAATTTGAACCCACTGCCCCTTGTCCTGTCACTGGCCACCACTGAGAAGACTTTAGCCCCATCCTCTTTACATGGAGATTCCCCTCATATATTTGTACATGTTGATGAGGTCCCCTCTCAATCTTCTCCAAGATAAACGGGCCCAGCTCGCTTTCTAGAAGAATGTTTTCATGTTAGAATGTTACTAGTGCCACGTTAATGCTTTTGTGGATGCATGTAGTTCTGATGCTATTAGTTTTGCTCTTGATCCCCAGCTTAGTTTTCATCTTTTTCCCTGTTACGCATTAATTACTATAATCTGACATGTTGCCTGTGAGGACCTTAAAGTCCTTCCAAGGTGGAGATAGCGACTGCTTTTAGGTTTGAAATCCATACTGTTTGGCATATAGATGTATCACTAGCAGCTCTCCCACTAGCTGTCTTCAAAATGTATTCCACTCTCCTTGTTAGTAGAGTCATTATTTAATAAAAAGACCAAAGTAAAAGAAAAAAATCAGACCAAAACTTGCATAACTACTGTTTTTGCTACATGTCCTGGTAGAGGATACTGCTAGGAGAAGGTTTGATGAGTTAATACATCCGTATTCCTCCCTGCTTGGCAACAAAGCACAAAGTTTGCCGAAGAGCCCTTGCTAAAGGGCCAAAACCATGTGCTAGGTCATCCTTTTTCTTCAGTTTCTTTGGCTAGAAGGACACCAATACTGTTCCCAGAATATCTGCAAACCACCATTGCTCAATGACAAATACTGTTACTTAATCATCAGTCCTTACTTCAGGGCAGCTGGCCAGACTGAAGCAGATGGTGTATTTTATCTTTCACTTAAGTAGTTCGTGCAGTACTTCTTGGCAAATGCATATGGAGATATGAAATATTGAAGAGTACTTTGTTTGGAATATGCTGAATAAAATTATTAGATCATTAGGATGTTTCCCAGAAAACTGATTTAGCCTCCTGATAATAAATAGTGATAGCTGATTAATCAGGTCAATATTAGGGTAATTCTTATTAATAACAATTATTAGCTAATACCCTGTATTTATATTGAATATAAAGCTCAAGATAGAGTGAAAGGTTAGGTGTTTTTTTTGGCTAGTAGTGGGGAGCAATGTAAAAATGAGGGAGAACAGTCATTAAAAGGGACAAAGTCATTACTTAGCAACCCTTAAAATGTATCCTGGGCTACTCTAAATTCATATTGTGCATTTTGAATGGTAATCTAAATGATGTATACTTCAATATTTTTTTCACTTAGGGTTGTATTCAGACAACAGTTCAGAAGCAGATGGCATTTAAAGTTACCCAGTTATTCCTCTATTCTTGCCACCCCATAATACAGTGACGTTTGAATTTTATGTAAAGCTTTCCATCTGTGGGTATTGGTTCACTGAAATTATCATCAAAAGAGATACTGTGTTTTTTTAAAAAAACACTATCTCGAGTTCATAAACAGGGAAATGCAGGTCCAGAGAGGAAAAGGGATTTTTTTTCCCCCAAGGTTATCCGGCAGGCCAGCTGGCAAAGTCAGGAAGAGAACTCAGGTCTCTGAAGGTGGGTGATTGCCAACTAAGTTGCGTGTTTAATAACTGGAAAAGTAATTACTTAATACATAAAAGTTTTAACCCTGAAATTCATTGACTGTAACATTTGCTTCCTAGTGGAAGTGCTTCCAATTTTGGAAGAATTTATTACAAATCCCTTCCCTTATATGGGGGAATTAAAGATGATGCTTTTCTGACATTTGCAGGGAGTCTGGGTGGGCATGTGGCAGTTCTATTCAGGAATTTAAAATATGCCAACAGGAGCACATGTGACAAGTAGATAGAGACCCATCTTGTAAAATTTATATGTAGCTTCTTCACCTGTTTCATAGAACATGGTTGTTAACAATATATTTCATATTCCTCTCCGCTCTTGTCTTACCTTTTGGTGAACTTCTGAAGGCGCAGTTTGTGGCTAAACTCAGCTCAGCCTGGGGAGGCTGCGTCGTCTCAGTTAGAGAGGCCGCAGGTGAGAATGCAGAAGAAAAGATCCAAAGGCACCAGGCAGAAAGAAGAAAACGGTGTATTTGCACAATATGATGCATCGCTTTGCAGAACCCCCCTGTCCCTTCTGAGTGAAGAAGGGGGGCTGCCAAAAGTGGTTTCACTCAGCGGCTGCTATAGAGCATGCAGTGCACAGCTAAGCTTGGGCATCTCCGCGTGGCGTGTTGACAAGACAGCAATAGTTACGTGTAGGCTTCAGTGTGTGCTGTGACTCACTCTAATAAGCACTTCCTTAGTTTTTAGAGGTTTTTTTTTTTTTAAGAAACTGCCATCAAACTTAGTGTTCTTAGTTCTAAATCACTTGTTTTTATTATCTTATTATCTTGGTAAGTATAAACATATGACACAGTCATGTGTAATGTGGAATAATAATGTGTAAAAAGGAATTTAAAGTATCTCCATGTTAATCCATGCTCTTTATTTCACATGCAAAAAAAGCAGCCAAGAACAAATCGCTCATCATTGCATGTTTTTCAGGCTGACAGTGTCCGTGCTTTAAGTAAATTAATGGAAAGCTGGTGTGATTTCTTATGGTTATGGTTCTTTGGTTCTTTGAGGTTAAATAAAGGTTAAAAGGTTAATTAGAGGTTAATTGATAGGCCCTTTTCTTTCTTCTTCTTCTTATTTTTTCCTCCCTTTTTTTTCTCCTTCTCCCGCTCTTTTCTGCTGATAACAGAACTGTTAGAAGCCTTAACTCTGACTGCAACAGCCTGGGCAGGCCTGGTGTTGATTGCTACTGCCAGCACGAGAGCGGTGCTGCAGTCCTGCAGCTCCAGTTCTTAATCAACGAGGTAAGGAGAGGCTTATTCAGCTTGTTCCATGTAAGTGTAGTTGCATAAAGCAATTGACCTGTGGTAACTGGGGGACAGAACTTTCCATATGGCAAATTGGGCTAACAGGTAAGCAGCTTACATCCAAAAGACATTCACTGTATGGATTTTTAGAAGGGTATTAAGAAGGAATTTCATATGGGGGAAAGTGTTGCATATATCAGTATGTGTGTATTTTCTACATCAGTATAAAATATGGAACAAAAGGCAACTGATAAGGTTGCCTGAAGGTAACTGAAGGTAACTTTGTGTAGGTAGATGTAAAATCCTGTAATTTACTGAATCTGCTGCACAGTTCTGTTTCAAATAGAAGATAATAAACAAGTTGCATTTTTCTACAGAAGGATGATGATGGTGACTGCCTGGAAGCTCACAAGTTAAAAGTATATAGCTACCTGTGTCAAGGAAAACAATTACAGGGATTATCAATTGATTATGTTTAATCTTTGTAAATGGTTTGTTAACTCCTGTCAACTTTGAACCATATACAGGAATGGTGAGAGATAGTAGCTCCTTGCAGAAAGTCTCCAGAGATAGTAATAGTCAAGAAGACTCTGCTGAATATATAAATTTTTTTTTCAGAAGTTCATAACTGGGTGAAATTCAGAAACTATTCTTAGTTTAATTTTACTTAATTTTCTTTTATAAAATAAGGAAAACACTTTTGACAGTTTTAAGTCTTCCATGGAGATATTGCAGTTTCTCTAGCATTTGAATTATTATTCTTTTTTTTAAGTCTTTTTTTTTTTTTTTTTTTTTTTATGTATACTCTGGTGTGGAAAATACTTTAAAGTTAATCAGTCTACTCAAATTCTTCAGAGAAAGGCAGAGCAGGGGGAATATGGATGACAAGATTTGAATCAATATTCTTCCTTTTTGTTAGGTGACTAAAAGAAGTCCTAAATTAATCCCTACATAGGGATTAATTAATCCCTACGTGGGATTAATTTGATCTCTGTGGTGGAGATAATCCACTTGCTGACATTGATCTAAACTCCTTTGGAAATGAGAAAATATAGATTACTCTGTATTTGACAGATCTCACTTCATAAACTGCATTTGCATATGTTGATTTTGAAAAGAACGGATGCTAGGATTAGGCACAATATCCAAGATGCAAAAAGAGCTTTATCTTTATTAGGCAGCCATGGTTGGTATGGCCAGATCTTTCAGTTATAGCCTCCTCTGCCCCCAGAATTGAACATCACCTGCTGTTGGTTCCCTACAAAAATGGTTCCCTACAAAAATGCAGGGATTGATAGGTCAGATTGGGATACCATGCCTGATAGAGGTGTAAATTTAATAAATGTGTGCACCTGAGGAAGGCAGCTTCCTCTGCATTCCCTTTTGCCTTGGCCTCACTGGTTCATGATGAGGAGAAACACAGTGGGAATAACGTGATTACTAGACATCTGGACCTTGGAAAGAGCCCATTCCTTGGGGACCAGAAGCAGAACCAATCTTCAGAGTACTACAGATCTATATCAAATACATATTTCTTTTATCTACACCTCTTAATTCTTTGTAGTTCTTCCCATGCTAACTGTGCTTACTTTCTTACTTGCTTTGCACCGTTCCAATTTTGAATTTTTTTTGTTTTCCTGATGTGACCCTAAGCTGAGTTTGCACTGTCACTTGTGTGTGTGCGTTTGCTCATTAATCACTTTTTCCTCTGTTACATCTTTCAACATCACCTTTTTACCTAAGGGCTGTCTCTTCCTCTTTTACATTAATCTCTATGCTTGTTCTCACCACCGTAGAAATACGGAGTTTCGATTTAACTTTGACTGATCTTGTACTGATTTAAAATGCTCACCAGATAAATTAAGTCCCTTTATTATTTTTTCCTTTTTTTTTCATAATAGAAAATATTTTTGTACAAGGAAAAAATATTTCTCAGAAACTGTACAGCTTTGTTCAGATGGATCATTGAAATTGAGCATCACTTAAAAATAGGACAATCTGCAGAAGAATAATGTGTTGCGCTGTATTTTGTGTCTGCTCTAGGGTGCTTTGGTCAGTGCATGTGCAGATGACACGCTTCATTTGTGGAATCTCAGACAGAAACGACCAGCTATCCTTCATTCTCTGAAATTTAATAGAGAACGGTAAGAATGGGTAACACAAAATGTTAATCTTACTCTAAAAATGTACTTTCCACAATAACTGCAAATTATTTTGTTATTCTAATGAGAGAGGTATTTTTTGTCTTGAATTTCTTTATTCTGTTCTTTGAATCTTGCTTCCAAATAACAAATTCACTTTATGTTACAGCAGCCTTCTCAAGATCAGAACAATTTTGTCTGCTTTTTGTTAAAAATGTTTTCCATTTGATCATCTGTTTATATAAAGAATTGTTAAAGACTGGGCACAAGCACAACACCTTTTAGGCTGGTTTGATGTTAAGGGCGAGCCAGAGTATCTCAGCTGGATGTATCAGGGAAAGGATCACTTTCTCTGCCTTGAAAGGATTTTTTTTCCTGTCAATTCTTGAGTTTTGGCATAAATAATTTGTGATATTTAAATTATTTTTGGTAATCTCAAATTCCAGGATCACTTTTTCTAAATTTTACTATTTTGAGATAAATCCCTGCACAAAATAAATGATATTTTCAAAAAACTGATATTTTCAAACTCAAATAGAAATTGGGCACCATAATCTAGATTTACTGCTCATGTAAAGCGTACTATGATACTAGGAAGGCTGATACACTTCATATTAAAGAAAATAGTGATTGCAAAAATAGTAATGAGTAATCAGAACAAGTTTCAGTGCACAAATGCAACAGCTGTTTTCTGCAAAATCTTGACCAATACTGTCAGGTACAATTCTGTATTTTAATTTTGAAATGGACTTTTTTTTAACATTATTATAACGCATAGCACAGTTTTGGTGTTTTAAGTGAGACTGTAATTCTGCTAATGTATCGTTCTTTCTGGAGGAGTAATTGTGAAAGCAATTAGTACTCGCATTCCCACAGCTGTGAAGTAAACAGGCCTTTATCTGGAGCAAATCTGAAAATTGCTACAGAAATGTGGGTTTTGTTTATTTTGAGGTTTTTTTTCTTTGTTATATATTATTTACATTCAGATTGTGGATCTGTGTCTGTAATATGCTTGCACTTAAACTCACAAATTAATGGCATTTTGTTGTGGAAAGTGCTACATAATGATTTGGAAAATATAATTCTGTTTTCAGGGAGTTTATGTATACGAAAAATATGCTAAGTGGTTGGGACTGGGATGAGTGTAGGGGAGGACTGCAAAAATTATTTGTCTGTTTTCTAGCTGCTTCTGGACAATAAATCATAGTGTGTATATATAAGATTTTGTACATATAAAATACCTAATATATGCAATTTTTTAAATCTTGCCACTCTCATACTGTAGGTAAATGATCCCCATTTAGTAGTTGATCAAACTAAATATTATAGAAATTATTCTAATATGTCTTGGTCTAACTTGTCCAGCCAACAGGCTTCCTTTCAACCTAAGGAATCTCTGCTTACCAGAATGCAGTGCCTGTCCATTTATTTGGCTGTCTTTGGGTATAGATGTTTCTGGCATCTATTTGGCTGAAAAGGGCTAGCATGATAATCTCTTGATCATAGTAGTATTAGGTGTGAGTTTATTTTACCAAGAAATTCTATTTGGGCTTAGGTGAGAGCAAAATATGTGTCGTAACATTTTACTGCAAATTGTGTTTGTAAACTGAGTGCAAAGAAATGCAACAAACTAATATCAGTTTGATGATGTGTATTTTAAGTAGCTGGTACAGTCACTTATCCTTGAAAAGCACTTAAATGTCAAGTAAATGTCCTAATCCACTGGAACATAATAACGACAAATAAACACATCCGGTTTTAAGGCTAAAGAAAGTGGGATTTTTTTTTTCTATAAGTATGAAGAAATAACTTGATAGACAAGAATTCTTACTTGTGGGGAGTTCAAGTGTAGTTTAGCTCTAAGAGCTAAGTGTAGTTTAGCTCTAAGAAAGTTTCTGCCTCCAGTTTTACTATTTGCATATTACTCCCTTGAGGGTTTATTAAGATGATCGTGCAGTATTTTTGTCTTCTTGACATGCAGTTTGACCTTCTTTCTGAGTATTTGAGAGATTTCTTTTATAAAATAATGCACAATGTAATGCACTTTAACATAAAATTCTAGTGTTTTATCTCCACGTGATGAGAAAGGTCGTCAAGATGTATATATGTTTTATTCTGTGGGATGGATGAATCCTACCTAAGTCTTTGTGCATTAGTTAGTATGTTTTGCTCTGTTGTGACAGTGTTCATATTGTTGAACTGTTTAATTTAGTTGGGATTCATGACATTTCAGAGAGTGGGATAATGGATTAATATCTGCTCCTCGTAGTGTTTACGTACATGCATAACTAAGCATTTGATTCACATTCCCTCAAGTTCATATAATCTTTCTCTTCCTCTCTCCCAAGCATCAAAAACACTTGTTCTGTCCTTCAGATGCAGCAATACATATCAACACTGCTGAGAACTATGCAACCAAGACCTGTGTTTGTATTCAACAGCTTTGCAGAAGGCAGCTTGTCTGTTGTTTGCCCTGTGACATTCAGTATTGAGACACTGAGTAGCTTATGAATTAATCCTTCAGGAATAAGAATGCCCTTTGGTAGCCATTAAGTCGTAGCAACCTTTCTAGATTTACTTCTTCTGATTTGTTGCTAAAATATTTTGCCTCTTGTGAGGGATTATGCAGACTATGTTCTTAGGGACCAGTAAACTCCTATAATATTGTTGCACTGCTCCAGTAATTCCAGGATATACCGTTTCACCATGAGCAATATTCCCCTGTTTCTGACAATTCATTGCGCCTTTACTTTGATGTGAATGGAGAAGAAACACTGAAGAATGAGACATTATGGCAAACTGGTATTTTTTTTTTTTTTTTTTGCAGTGTAATGCCCTCGACATTTAAGAATATGATAGGGTTTTTGCCTTGTATCCAAATATAAAATTACCATCTTAAAATCTTCCTCCTGTAATTGGAAGGTAGATCAGAGCATTAGGAACATTCGAAATAGTATAAATGTAAGCGCTTAGTTTTAGTGCTTGGCGCCATACCAAGAGATGCAGTGCTAAAGCTGTTCCTCAAAGACGTGCTTGACAGAAGCATCATGGTTATGGGAGAGGGTTTGATGTTTGTTTGCAAAGAGGAAGCTTAGGTAACTCGATTTGGCTTGTGTGGATGCTCCATAACAATGGCTTCCAAAACTCTCGAGGGATAACATTATATAAATGTTCCATAGATTCATCCCTTTACCTCTTTGATATCGTAGAAGATGCCAGACATTGCAGGCAAGATAAATAACTCGGCTAAGGGGAATTGATGTTGTCTTTGGCAGCTTTAAAGAACATTAAAATTAAAATGATCTACCAAGAACTATAACAGACCTTAACTACTTCTTTTGTACAGTTAGAGGAGACTGCAGACTTTGGTAAGTATGACTTTAAAAGTGAAACAACTAATATTTTTTTTTTTTGTTCAAGACAAATAAACCAGCAAGGAATACAATGCAAAATCCAAATCTTTCAGATTTGGGTGTACTAGTTTCACTAATAAAAATGGTTCATTTCCTGTTTTTCCAAAGCTAAGGTAATGCAGTTGTGTTGTAACTAAGCCTTCCTCTTTTTCTTATTTCAACCAGTGCTAGTTGGCATATTCCAAGGGAGCTGATAGTGCTACATCACTTTGCATCTTCTCATTATACTAATCACACAGGTACAGTGTTTTTGTACATACAAGTATGTTGGATCTTTATATCCATCTTCATGCTCTGATCACAAATGGTATAACTGTATAAGTCAGTGTCCTCCTGCAGGGTCATCAGCACATGACAAAGTCTCTATGACTGGCTTTGGGGCTGAAACACTTCTTTCAATGTAATGGGCATGTTGGAACAGAGGAAGAGGAGTCTTTTAACTGGGAGACTTTCAGAGCAATTCTCAATCAGTTTTAATTTAATAATATTTAATTCATATGCTGATTTTCTGATATGTACATGAATATTACTGCACTGCTTGGAAATAAAGAGGAAAGAGAGAGACCTTCTCGCATCAGGTGACGTTTCTTTTGTGTGTTGGGTCTTTATTCTTTCCTGAGAATAGATAGAGCCTTGCTGTATCTTTGCAGGATTTCCTGTTCTGTGCTGGTGAATGTGCCTCATCAAAATGACAGCAGGAGGCTATTAAATTAGTATTGGTGACTGGCTCCTGTGTGCTCTATACGTGTCAGGCGCTTACAAGATCCTAAACTTAGATTATAACTAATTGGCTCTTCAAGGAACTGAACTCCTGTGATAGTTTGCCTGCTAGTAAGTGAGGCAGCTGATTTGTGTAACTGCAAGTTCAGTATTGTTAGTGTGCTTTCAAAATAGACAGAGGCCTGTTATCAAATAAGAAAATAATTAATAGGTTCAGTTGAGCACATCTGTGCTCTAGTATAACACAGATTCTAATTACAGTTTTTATAAAGGCCTTTTACAGACAGAGAAAGTTTGTGGAAATGATGATGATAGAAAAAAATCGAGAGGGTAAAACAAGCCATGGTGATAATAGTTATTCACTTCTACTCTTCAAGAAGTTTTTAAAGAACTTCTTTTTGGTCTTCTGAAGCATTTATTGCCAAATGTGGAAAGCAGTATAATACGCTCAAGAGAGGCAAAACCTGAAATTTATTTTTAGGAGTCTGTAAACTCTTTCAAAGCCCTAATGAGGGAGTCAGGTAGGAAGAGCCTCGAAAGTATTTCTTATAAACTTGCAAATCTAAATGGCATGGGATAATAAGGACAATATTCAATAAGGACAAGTGCAGGGTCCTGCACCTGGGGAGGAATAACCCCAGGCATCAGTACAGGTTAGGGCTTGACCTGCTGGAAAGCACCTCCACGGAGAGGGACCTGGGAGTCCTGGTTGACACTAAGGTAACCATGAGTGAGCAGTGTGCCCTCGTGGCCAAGAAGGCCAATGGCATCCTGGCCTGCATCAGGAGGAGCGTTGCCAGCAGGTCAAGGGAGGTGATTCTGCCCCTCTACTCAGCTCTGGTGAGGCCGCACCTGGAGTACTGTGTTCAGTTCTGGGCACCCCAGTATAGGAGGGACGTGGAGCTTCTCGAGAGGGTCCAGAGAAGGGCAACCAGGATGATTAAGGGAATGGAACATCTCTCGTATGAAGAGAGGCTGAGCGAGCTGGGCCTGTTTTCTCTGGAGAAGAGACGGCTCAGAGGGGATATGATTAATATGTATAAGTTCAGGAAGGGAGAATGCAGGGAGGAAGGGGACAGGCTGTTCTCACTGGTGGCCAGCGATAGGACGAGGGGTAATGGCCACAAACTGAAGCACAAGAAGTTCCGTCTCCAGGTGAGGAGCAACTTCTTTACTGTTAGGGTGACAGAGCAGTGGAACAGGCTGCCCAGGGAGGTTGTGGAGTCTCCTACTCTGGAGGTCTTCAAAACCCGCCTGGATGCCACCCTGTGCCACATGCTCTAGGTGTGCCTGCTTGAGCAGGAAGGTTGGACTAGATGATCTGTAGAGGTCCCTTCCAACCTTAAATATTCTGAAATAATGTGAAAATTACCACTTGAATTGCTGCATGGAAGGAAGATGCACACAAAGGCAAACTTCTCAGAATTGCAGGCACCTGAGCAAGAATGTGTATTTATTTTTTCTCCTTTGATGTTGTAGAATTCAACAGAGAGCAAGTGTTTAAAAAGAAAATTATCTTGAGGTCAAGAATCACTAGTTTCAATGTCCTGGACTTATGACATTATGGAATTCCACAAAAGCAGAGTGCAAATCAACATAACTCCTGATATTTTCTTTAATGGGCCTTAAAAATAGAGATTTTCTGGTGGGCTGAAACTCCAGAGACTCCTGAGTTTTGTTCCCTACAATTACAGGCCAAGCATCTCATATAGTGCTTTTCACATAATGATCAAGCTACTCTTAAACTATCAATCTTTAAAGCAGTGCTCTTAAGGAAAATCAGTTTAGAACCTCTTCATTTTTTTTTCCTTTCACTACAAAAATCAAGATTATGTTTTCCTTCATAAATTTTTCTTGATTTTCCTTTTTTTTTTTTTTCCCCATTATTGTTTGGTCTTCTCTCGTCAAGTGTAAATGAGCTGAAGACCGTGGACTTCATTAACATTTTCCCTGTAATCTCTGCAAGAATATGTTTTTTGGTGCATGTCTATATAATATCTTCCTTTTACTTGGCTTCCTTTCACAGTGCTTGTTGTCTTGCTGTGATCAACTACTATATACACTACACTTGAGTGAAGTATATCTAGCTATCATGGATTATTCTGCTTTCCAGTATAATTCTTCAAGAATGGAAGTGTAGTAGGGCATATGAAATTGAAATGAAATTTTTTGATTGCTGTCATATCATAAATTCTAACATTAGTGGAAGGTCTTAGTCCTCAACACTTAAGGCCTTACTCATTCTACTTTAAATTTCAGCCCATTCCCTATACTCTGTTGGTATAGATTATCCTTCCTCTGCGATAACTTCTCCACCCAAAACATGTCTCGTTTGACAAGCTCACTTATGATATGAAATAAGATAACTGCATTCCAGTAAAATCAGGTAGAAAATAGGCATTAGAACTGGTATTTTATAGTAATGTTTCTAATAAATGCTTTATTTAAATCAACATATGCTAGATCCTAATCATCCTATGTTTATCCTGTCTAAAATAATGTTAGACTTTAAGGATGAAATCGGGATATTCTGGATTAGTCCCCCATTGGGGGAGGGAGGGGAAAATGATGCTACTTTTTGGTCCTGTAATTTGGAGTGTCTTACAAGTCTTGTCTAACAGGTCTGTCATTCCCGCAGCTGGTGTTTCACCCTCTGCCTTCACAAATATAGATGCTATATTTTCTATAGCTTTAAAACGATAGTTATTAAAGATCCTTGTTACCAAACTTGTAATTTAATTTCTCTTCTGTTTTAGAATTTGCTCTTAATTTATGTCTAGCTTGGATGGCGTCCAGCAGGCTTGCCCACATTACTGTGGCTTTTCAAAATTTATCCTTTTGAAACTCAAAACCTTAGTTAGTTTACATTATACATATCTGATCAATCTCAGCACATAATAATAATATAGTCACAGCAGCACAGACAATGGCATAGTCTAATTGTATGTTTTGTTATTGTTATTTTGTTTTTTTATGCTTATTTTACTGCATGAAGTGCAATATGAGCTGGTGCCAAGGTATTGGAAATGCTGCAAGTACTTAGACTAGTTTAAAATTGTTTGGGTTGCCCTCTGCTTAAATTACTACAGAGTAAATGATACTTCATAGTAATGTAATTGTTTGGTTTTTTTCATTGATTGTTTACCACAGAGATCTATTGCTTCCTATCTCGAGAAATATCTAGATCCTACCATGATTAGTAGCATGTGTTTTTTCTAATCTGTACGTGAGGCAATAAACTATCTTCTGACTGGTCATATTTTTCATTAATATTAGAATTTTAATTTAATTAATTTAGAAAATTAAAGATCTAGGCCCAACACTGAACTTATCTGTTCTTTTTTCTTTCTGAAAGTGCTGACTTTCACAGTCTTCCACCCAGTTATTTTCAGTCTACCCAGACCCTGCCCATATTATTATTTTCAGTTTCATTTCAGCTTTAACTTAAAAACACACAAAAAGGGGATGCTTCTAGGCATCCATTATGTATTTCAGGCCACAGTATCTACTTGTATACCTGCTTACTAAAAAAACAAGTAGACTTATTTAAAATACAAGTAGTAGGCAATACATATTTAAGATCTATTTTAACAAAGTTTAGTATATGCTGAGTATTATTTCTCTAATGAGATTTAAAAGCATGTAATAATGCTAGGAATGGTATATAGTATTTTGATTTGTAGCTACTCAGAAAACTCTCAAAAGAGCAAGTACAGGTACCAAGTTACGTTGTTTACATATATACTTTGTTTTAAAAAGCATCCGTCGAGTTCGTGAGAAAGATCATGACAAAACAATACAGATGATTTGACAAGTATTTTCTTTCTTCTTGGTTGTGAATCTATTGCGAGTCGATTTAGGTTTTCTTCAAATTAGTGCATTAGAGCAGTTAATGTCAGCTGATGTGCTGTATGTGAATTAGTCCCAGAGATCACAGTAGCATTTAATAACTCAAGGACTGAGAGAGAGGCTTATCTCTAGGCACTTCTGCTTTTCCTCATTAGCTAAAATTGTACCAGATCACCACCACTGCCCCAAGCTCTACATTTGGCCATTGCTCTGAAACATAGATGTTTGCTACTGTGAAACAAAAATGCATTATTAATTGTCATAGTTGGGTCATCTCCTTCTTATCATTCATGCTTATATTAGACAACAGCACAAAAACTTATCTTCAAAAATTTAAATATGTTCAGACAGGAGTGTAAATTCTCACTGATTATGGAACAGTCTATATTATCAGCTGGATTTTTCAGCTTGCTACAGTATATTGTTACAGGAATTTGATTTTTAATTTTACTACTGTTAAGTTCGCAAATGTAAATTTTAAGATGTCTTCCATAACCCGTTATTTTCCATGGTGTCATTTGGTTCTTGGAAATCGTATCACCCCCTTCCTGTTCCAGCACATGGCAGCTTTAGGCAGTATCAAATGCAGTGATGTAGGATACTTTTCTTTCTTTCATGGTAAACTCTGGGCATTATTCTAGTAAATCAGAAAGAGAGCTAGTAATGCCAGTGTTGAGATTGTCTCATTAAGTGTGAGCAAGAAGAGAGACTACAGACTGCGGAAATACAAGGACTGATAAACGGAGTCCCTGTCTGCTGCATTACAAACAGCTGTTGTGCAGTAAGGCTGCAGGATTATCCTTGATGGAAGTCATTTTATTTTTTGTTTAAATGTGTATACAAAGAAAATGTATACACATGTATATATCCAACTTCTTTTTTTAAGTTGAAGTCAATTGCAGTGTTTTAATATTATTCTGATTGTTGCAGCAAATTGCCTTGGGAGTGAAGTAATGACATATCTTTAGTTCACCCTTCTCGAAGCTGTGCAAAGCCAAGCTGTTTAGCAGAAGGGAAGCTTCAACCCTTCATCTCTGAGCTATGTCCCAAATTACTTCTTTGGAGCTGTAAGACTGGGAAGCCAAAAATGCATTTTCTTTTAATAGCATCAGTGTTGGATGAAATGAAGACAGAAACTATTCTTATATCATTATTTTTTTCAATGCAGCTTCTGCAAAGTCAATGAAAGAAATAAATCTTTTTTTCTTTTTTTTTTTCCTCTTTTGAGAATTCCACTTCACTCTCTCTGTTTTTTGGCTTTCCTACATTGCTAAAATGAAACAGAATGACTCTTCTTGTGGACTGCATTGTCCATCAGTGTCGCATAGTTTGGTATTACAACTACATTTTTACTTAACTTTCAAAGAATTAGTGGAGAACAGGTGAAATATTATAAAAAAAAAAAAGAGTTTCATAGGGCAGCAGACAAAGGAAAAATCATGTGTGTTGCTCCTTTCGTCTTCAAGGGAAAGACAATCTAGTGTGTTTGTCTACCCCATTTCATGAACTTTCTCACTTCACTGATGATTTTGTGGAGCTTTTTTCATCTCTTAGGCCTGATACTGCCATCGGAAACAAAGTGCAAGGCAATGGAAAATAGGAAAGTCTGCTGCTTGCTAAATGCATCCTTTTTTTCTGTTAAGGAAGCAAGTTTCTGTGCTGAAATTACGTGCAGTTTCCATGTCTCATTCTGTAGTTCCAAGCCCTCTGGTTATTATGCCTGTTCAGTCCACTGGGTAATTATTGTGCTGTGTTAAAGGTCTAGTCAGGGAGAGCACATCATGATTCATGACCTGTTCTCATAATAAATCTCAAAGATTCTACATTCAAAAGCATAAAATGGATGACAAATGAGAACGTCTTTGTTTTCTCTTTGTCCCAGAGAAAGGAGTTTTCTGTCATCCTGGAGATGAAACAAGTCAGTAGTAATATGGGCTAGAGAGATTGTAATGCTCTTGCCAGTCTGGATTTTAAGAATGACCGTTAAATTGTTTTGCAGTTCTAGTAATGCCACTTAAAATGATGTGGAGTTAAAATAATACAACGTCTACAGCAAAATCTTTTTATTTCAGATATCTGTCTAAAAGTTTTATCTGAATGCCTAAATAAAGTATATACTAAAGGGAGATCTCCAGGTTTTATGCAGTTAGTCTACTAAAATGTAGTGCATCTAACATATTTTTGAAAATGCATCTTCTGATTTGCCTAGTTTCTTTTAAGTTTGAGTTAACAGCTTCTAAATAATTGATGATAACACCCATTATAAATGTTGATATAGTTGCTGCATTAGTATTTTGATTCTTCTGTAGTTGACATAATCATTTGTGCCTTAATTCAAGTATGGATGGAATGCTGTAACCACAACCTCTGTATTGTGGTTGTGACTGCAAACTTGAGTAAAACTGACCTAAAATGGTAGGCTCGCAACTGAGCAATATCCCTGACTTTAGGCCCATGGAGTTATTTCATTTGTCCAGAAGTTTTGAATCTTACCATTTCTGAAGCAACAGAAACATAGCCTGCTTTTATTAAGGACTGTTTTAGTAGGACAGGAAGGGAAAGATGTGAAAATATTACAGATAATGCTTTGCTCTTCCTGTTTTTAGCTTCCAACACCTTAAAAGGTTGATCATGAAAATCCAAAGTGCTTCAGAACATGGAAGTAAATCAAAAACAAAAAGCATCCAACTAATGGCAAAACCATAACATCTTGAGAAAAAAACAATTTATGTACATTTTTAATTGCATCTTTTATTCCTTATTCTTGTAGCTTGCTTAAGTAAAATATTGCAGGTAATGAATGCCATGGAAAAAAATGGACTAGCAAGCAGTCGACAAGTTTGAATAATTTACTGCAGAGAAACTGCAAGTGCTTTTTTGCTTTATCAAAGCAAATCAATATTTGTAATATCCATCAGCACAATTTAGTCTGTTTTCTGAAAATCACACTGCAAAGACATTAAGTCAAATATTTTTTCAACACTCTTTCCAAACAGCATTTATGGAAACTGTGTATATAATTAACTGTGTTAATTATACAGTGCTTTCACAAATAGAAGAATAGTTTGTTTAGTTTCAGATGTTTATAGTGCAATTATAGATTGGAGACACAGAATTCTGATTATGGCACTTCAGCTTTCATAGGGAATCTTCCTTTATTGGAATTTCTTAAATCAGAAGGGATATCTTTTAGGATGGACTCGATCAAGCTGTAATTAATTTGAAGAAATCCTACAGACCTTATTAAGCAGAACAGATTATATTTATTTCTTATTTTACAATCTACAGATGAAGCTACTACTGTTGTGCACATAACTATGATGAATACTTGTTGCTAAGTCACTGTGAAAGTGGAAACAGGATTGGTTTGTGAATTGATGAGATGTTGCATTATCATACTTGAACATCTGTCAACGGATGTATGGCACCTTCTCAGTAAGGAGTTATCTATTACAGCTGTTTTGGTTACATATTTGTGGGGGGCAATCCACTTTACAATCTCATTCTTTTTTTTTTTTTTTTTTTTTGTAAAAGAGTGCTCTCTGTGGACTACCTTGCCCCTTTGAAAAGCCTAAGGCTGAGTCATGCCTTTGAGTGGTCCTGTTGTTGCATTGACTTTTCAGTTGGCAAACAGCCACTGTACCTTATAGGCTATTAATGAATTAATTGTCAATAAGCTACAGTTTATTTCTACAAATGATTCATGGGATGGTTATGAGAAGTAAACAAATTCAGAGGAGTCACATTCAGTTCATGGTTAAATGATGGGAAAATAGAAGTTTCAAATGTGGTCATTAAATATTCTTCACCCACCCTGTACTCTAATAATCTCTAATTGTAGGGCATACACTGTAGTTCAAAAACAATAAAGAATAATTTTGAGCAGTCTGTATAATAGTTGGAAAAGCCTAGAGGTGATGATGTCTGTGCAATGTTTTCAAAGTAGCATTTTGCTTAATACTTTTGTGTTCAGGGATCTGCAAATAACAATGAGGTTTTATACTGCAGTGCCTTCGTTGCACTGTCATCAGCATCTGACATGAGCTATGTAGTGTATTTACAGCTCTACTTAAATTTCACTTATGTAAGTAATGAAAACATAAAAGAGAACAATTAATGTTAATACAAAAGAAAGGTCCACTGACAATGCTAGAGGAAATTATACTTGGAACATAAAAAGGGTTTCTTATTTTAAATTACAGCCAAATCACACTTAAAACAAGGATAGACCACAAAGATCAGTGTTTGATCATTCTAGGATCTGCTACGAACTCTGATTCATCCTTCTCAGTATTTTTCCAGATTTGTTTTGAGGTAATACTGCAGATATACAAAAACAAAATCAAGCTTTATATTGCCCTCTTAATGTGCATTAGCTCTCAATTCCGGCATACATGTTTTCCAATTTAATTTTGATTTGTACCTCATGTCCCATAACTACTGTATTTTAACTTTATTATGGTCATTACCAGCCTGTCTCTCGTTAGTGCTAAAAAAAATCACCATTAGCTATGAAGTTTTGATCTCCCAATCTCTCGTTTTTCCAGATAAGGATGTAATAAGTGATGAGGAGCATCTCCTTTTTATAAGAACACTTGATTTGGATTTTTTGATCAGTGATGCACAAGCACTTGAAAAATGAGTATTTGTTAAAAAAAAAAAAAAAAGTTATTGTCAGGAGGACTAAAATGTGATGAGGCATATAAGTAAATAAATGCATCTTTTGATAACAGAAATTTTTGGAACTTTTTTTCCTAGAAAAATGCCTGATTCCATACCAGAAATTCCATGCCTTTTTGTGGTTTTCGTTCTGTTCAAGTTATAGTGAAACTACTGTGCTGATCTAACTTGCCTATTAATGCATGGATTGACTTTGTGTTGTATGTGGAGAATGTATTTTGAATTAAAGAAAGCTTTATGTTGTAATGTGGTGTCCCTGAGACCCTGAAATGGAAAACTGTCCAGATGAATTGCCCTAAATTTCCTGTGACTCAGTCATGCAAGTTATTAATTAAAAATATTTACGACATTCTTATGTCAGCCTTCACCACTATGCGTATGCTTCAACTAAAATCACCTAACGTTTAAATTGAACAGTAGGGCTTTAATGCTGGAGTTCATGTTGGATTTCTGCCTTCCTAGGGCTTCCTAGTGCACAGTTGCCCTGTGCTGCAGAGGAAACGCTGCTATCAGGGACAGACACGGCTCCAGTCCACCTAGGGAGCTGTGCAGCCATCTGGCTGCAAACACACCCTGTGATACGGAGGACAGACTGCACACATTACTGTTAATGCACACCCTAACTGCCTTTATGTGCCCTAACTGTTCAGATGACTAAAATGTACAGAAATCTTCCTTAGGCCTTTTTTTTTTTTTTTTTCCCCTAAATAACCAAAACAGCCCTATTTGTGCTGAACGTTAAATCATTTGCTTGCTTTACTGGCAGTTTCTTCAGAACTATAAGTTTTCTTGCGTATTCTTATTCCTAGTCATTTCTTTTTTATTATTTTAAAGCAGCATTCTTAAGTGTTCTCTCATACCAGTTACCTAACATAAACTGTTTTTAGTTATTTAAGGAAGATATTTTTAGATAACCTCTATTCTGAAAATCATTGTTTTCTCTTTTTTTGTTAATTCAGAATCAGTTTAGATAAATATATTTAAGTTGTAAAATAAATTTAGACATTTAAATTCAAACCAATCTTTAAGAATAGACTCATAGATCCTTTGAGGTTGGAAAGTAGATAACCGATGAGCTCTGGTATTCTGTGTATCCTAGACAGAAGAAAAAATACCTTCACAGGGCAACTAGCTTTTAACTTAAGTTCTCTGACTGATCTGCTGGCATCAACTGATGTCTTTGTTGCCTATACATATAGCTTGGACTTCTCCTTACGTGTTTCAGATAGCCTACTGGCTTGTTAGATTGCATGAACATAGGTTCTCGTTAATAACTTGACTGAATGTGCTTGTGTACATTTTGTGACGTAAAGCACTAATTTCAGCAATAACACTGGCTTGTGAAGCCACCAAAAAGCAGAACTCCCATTTCTGAGGATGCTGGATATAGTCCTCAGAAAGGGGCAGTCTGTTTTCAGCCACTGAAGACTGAGGGGAACTGACTGTCGGAGTCTGACTTCATTTGCATGTCAGTGAGGACATTTTGTGTTATTTTTATTCCGAAAAGCCAAAGCATTGAGGGGAGTATTTCATCCAAAATGAAGTAACATTTTTGCTTGCTGATGTAGGGAGAAGAAGACTCCATATAAAGTCACAAGGCACCCTGGACGGCTGTAGACACCACTGTTGGCACGATGAAATCTAGCCCGGGTCCGAAGCAAGGGGAAGGCCTTCTCTAGTGGTCCTCCCTTGCTACTGCAAACCAGGACACAGGTTGTCTCTAAAAAGAGCTGTTTTAAAAGAGGACCTGATAGACCAGCATAGAGTTGTTAGCTAGTACCAGGGATGATGGCTAGTGGTGGTTTGAGAACCCAGATGGAGTGAGTTAGTTTGGGAGGTTTCTGAAGGGGAATTAAAGCTGATGTTTGTTTTTAGTGGGAACCTGTAGAAAGCAGCCCCTTCTTACTGAGGTCAGTGCCTGGCATGAGGGCTGTTGTGTATTGTATGCTTACCCATATTTAAGGTTATCGATGGGGGAGAAGGTACATGTTACCATAAATGCATTTGCGGTTCTGGTTTCAAGAAATGAGAAAGTGAATAAAGAAATTGGGCAAACTCTTTCTTTAAAAAAAAACATTTTGACAAAACTACTATTCATTTCTCCCTCCCAGATCCAAGGGAAAACATTTCAGGAAATATGTTCATTTAAAGAAAAAAAATAAAAAGACAAAATATCAAAGCAGAAGGAAATGGTCTGGGCATTATCTTTTCTATTTCCAAGGGTAATATAATTTCCCCTTTTCAATGTTGCTGCAAGGATGATGATACTAAGTCAGGAATAATATATTCCTTTTTAAAGTGAAGTTTAAATTTTTTGGCTTGGCAGTTTTGATGATGTCCCAATAAATTATGAAAATCTTGAATCCTGAAATTACCTAATGAATTTTTGCATAATAAATTCTCATTTAGATGTTTTATTTGACACTTTTTAACATTTTATATCCTGCTTTGTGTTTTGAAGACCTTGAAAAACTGATACGATTCATATTGGTTTTGTTGCTGTTTAATATGTAACGTCTGGCTCCTAAGAATGCAGAATACCCATAGCTATTGCCAAATTCCTGTAAGTGGGTCCATATGGAGCAAATTTTCAGGACTCCGTGTAACCAGATTTCATGTTACTTCACTCCCATTGACAACCTGGTTGACTAAGTTTAGGCAGAAGTCATTCATACCTAGCACGTTCCTGCTGTCTTAATCAACCTTCCTTTCCCCACTCCAGCTACATGGCTGGTTTTTGTACAGAAGTCGAGAGAGGCAGATGCCCTTGATTTGCTTGGGGCATATATGACTAGTAGAGGGATGCCTTTCTTCCGCAGTAAAAACTAGTGTCAGACTACAGTGTTGTCTCCTGTTATGTGGTCTGTCTACTAGCTAAGATAACTTCCATACAATTATCGTATTGCGGTGGAAAAACAGGAAGTTTATGTGTATTTTGCGTATATATTTGTCAGTTGTTTCCATTTCATATTATAAACATATTGGGCTTCATTTTATACTGTATTCTTGATAGACAAATGGAGATGTACAAAAACTTCTATACTTCCATCCTGATTACTGTTTTTTTTTTGTCTTTTTATTATTTATTTTAGACATACAGATTTTCTTTAAGGGGATAGCATGCTCTTAAAGTAGGGCTTTCCTCTTGAAACATTGCTCTTGAACTTTAAAACCCAAGGTGGACAAATGGATGAAATGCAATAGCTGGGCAAGCAGTCTTCTGTTTGAAGGCTGGGCTTGTCGTACATGCTGGGGACCGTAACCTAGAACTATTAGAAACAAATATCAAAAATCAAAAATACCAAGTAATAGTAGTGTTGCATTGTGTCAGAAGGATTTTAAATCTTTGTTCATCATGAAGATACTAGATTCAGGCTTTGGAGAAGTACTGACTTGTGAGTGGGTTTGTCAGAATAATGACAACTACTGTGGTTCTACATGAACTTAAACCTGCTGACCTGATGACACAAATGCAAGAATTTGGAGTGGCAGCATTCAAGTCAACCAAGGGTTTAGTCTGTCATTCATGAGTCATCTCTCAGTCATTAGATAGCTACATTTTCACTGCTTTCAAAGTCACATTTTTTCTTGTCCTGTGATTTAACAATTTACTACAAAGAATAAGCAGCAGTGTGAGGTGGTTAAAAGATTAATGAACCAGATATCCAGAGAACTTTAAGCATGGAACTGAAACCTAGTAAAGCATGCAAGTGCCACAAACAGTTTTGAGTACGGGAGAAAAAAGCAGAGCTAGTATAGAAACTAGAAAATTGGAAATTGGGTCTAAATATGAATCTGACCAGAAGTTGAGCAAATAGTGTCTCTGAAGAGAAAGAAATTGAGTTGTTCAGTTCAAAGAAGAAAAGGATTGAGGAAGACATAAAAACATGAAATCTTTCTCACCATAAAACTGAAAAGTAGGAAACGTAACTTTTTTATTCATTTCTTTTATGAAGAGAGCAGTAAAACTAGGGGCTTAAGTTTCAACAAGCAAAATGTAGGTGGCTTGTTCCTCCTGCAGTTATTTTTTTCAATATTTGTCAATTTGACTGCACCCATAATACAGTTATTGCTTGAATGAAAACACTGAATGTTGAATGAAATGAATACATTTTAATTTATACGCACTAAGCTGTAATTTCCATTCTGAAAGCCATTGTCTTGAAAAACTTGATTCTCTTTACACTAAAGGCAGACAAATCATCGCCATAATTGCCATAATTAGACCACTAATAAAATGTACCCCCGTGCAGATGGACAGAACAAAGCCTGTATCAGAATTCAGCCTCACTTGAATCAACAAATAGCCTGAATATCTGAGAAGGATAAGCCTCTTGCTGGAGTCCTTATTTAGTGATAGTTTTCATCATAAATCAAGATTCAAAGACAGCATATCTCAACTGCATTAGATATAAAGTAAAAATTAATTTTGCTGACTAGTGCATTCAACAGTAAATGTTCTGACACATGAGGAGATAGTTTCAAAATCTATTGAAATACTGTGTAGAATCTGTTTGAAATCTTTCTGCTTGGTGAAAGTCCTAAACCAGGAATGGTTGCAGAAAATCTGTGAAATCTGTATTCATGTTAAACCCTTTAATTTCAAGTGTGATTCTTCTCCTCAGAGGACTTTACATGTTTAAGGGGAGATTATTGAAATATAGCTAGCACTCCTCTCAGTCTTTTGTAATGAATTCAAAAAGATCACATACCATAAGGATGTAACTTGGAAGTATATATTTTCATGAATGCTGTTATTTGTTTGATTCTTTCTTTAGGATAAAAATTCTGCATAACTCTCCAGCTTGTGTATCAAAGCTAGGTATACTTTGCTTGTGTAATTGACTGATAAAAGTAGATGTGTGGCATAGCAAGTGAGATGCCTGCTTTTTGTGAAAAGTCCTGAGGCTATACTATAAGATAAAATGATGATTATCTGCTTTTGTAACAAGCAGTTAGATTTCAGCAGCAAATGGACTTGTATTTTAAGCGGAATCAAATTGGGATTTGTTTGAATGTGAATATTCTAATATTTAACAAATCTGAATCCACTCATTTGTCATATCTGTTAAAATGTCTATTATCCCAAGAAATTACCGTGACATCCAAACTAATAGTGCACTGCTTTGTCAACTTGTAAAAATGATATGAATGTAGTAGGATTCAGAGCATGTATCCTGTAATGGTGAACTGCACTGGTAGTGCTCTCTAAAGTGTCCTGTTTGCCCAACTAGCACCCAACAAAGTGGATGTTCACTTGCCTGATTGATGAGGTTACACTTCCCTTCTTCAAAACGTTACTCATGCTGATGTCCCATTAACTTCTTCCTCAAACAGGAAGAATAGCTTATTGTGAGGATGTAAGAAAAGTTTAGCTTGAGAATCTTGGATGCTTTTGCAGTGCAGTTTGCACATTCTTGCAGACCGTGTCACTGGTGTTGTGCTCAAATGCTTTGGCTCTCTTTGCCTGCCCTTACTGTAGGTAGGCAGGATGACCTTTTTTTTTTTTTTTGTTTCAGGTTTTCAGTGGTGATTTTTCAGCAGGTGACCAGCCTTTCCTCAAAATTTAAAATGCAAAGGACAGCTACTTTAACTGTAAATATTGAAAAAAAAAATGTTGATACAGCATCGGTCACTTCTTTTGTTATTTTTCTTTACAGGATTACTTACTGCCATCTACCTTTCCAGAGTAAATGGCTTTATGTTGGAACAGAGAGGGGAAATACACACATTGTAAATATTGAGTCTTTCATTCTTTCTGGATATGTTATTATGTGGAACAAGGCGATAGAACTGTAAGTGCCAATTTTCTTTTTCTTTTGTGTGTGATCATTTTTATGTTCCAGGCAGCTGTTTCTTGTTTCCTTTGTAAGAATAACTTGGTTTTGCAAACATCTAAAAGTATCCTAAAAAAACCTTCTTACTTTCATTAAAGCCTGTACATTAATTGTTATGGGACTTTGGCAAATTAGAAGCATGATTATGTAACTATATTTTAAATTATTTGGAAACCTGTATAACTCTCAAGTTTGATTACATACAGATAAATGGTGAATCTTATCAATTGAGACTCTACTGTTTTTATCAATATCGTCTCATCTCTTCCAAACATTCTCAAAAGAGAATAATGGAGCACGTTGGTCTTCTGACTCCGTGTATAACTTTTCTTCATTGAACAGGAGAATAATTTATATTGGAAGGGTGTTCTGTAGGTCTGTAGACCAAGCTGCTGCTCAAAGCAGAGATAATCTGAAAGTTAAATCAGGCTCATCAGAACCTAGTGACCCTCATGGAAAGTGGCTGATGAACTAAGAGGGAAGGTAACGAGCAGCTTTTGGTGGCTCTCAAATGCCAGTTCTTGGAAGGGCAAGCTCAACTTCTGTGTGCAGTGTATGTGAAATGGAGGGAGACATACAGGAGTTTTCTGTCTGGAATTAATCTTTGGTTCTTGCCAATAAAAGCCTTGGTATTAATGAAAAAGTACTTCTCTGTTGTTTACTCTGTGAAATTCTAGCAAACAGAAGTGCTGCAGACGAACTCGTGCAGTTTCCAAGATGACTTCTGGTCACGAGGAAGCTGTAACTTTAGGTAGTAAACTGAAATTAATCATTAATTAATTAATATAGGAGAAATCATCCAGCCTTCTTTAAACAGTATATATTACCAGGAAAAAAATTAAAGCCTAAAAAAATAGTAATACAAAGGAAACATTTTTTTCCTTCTTTTTATTTGATGATTTTTCAGTACTAAGGCATAACTGATGCTGAAAATTACTACAAGAACCATAATAGCAAAACTTAATAAATCACGTGCACTGTTTAAGTTGCAGTGGACTTAACCTTGCTCAGAGTTAAAAAACATCATTAGAATATAGATAGTTTTAGAAACATTTGCTGTAGTTATCCTTGTCTTGGCCATTTTTATCTCATGCATTGATACTACTCCAGATCACAATAAAAGCATCTTTTCAGCTGTGAAGAAATAGCAAGCTAAAAATTTTCCACTTATTTCTGTGGCATGCAGTGGAGCTAGTCCTTGATAAAAGATGTTTGGTGCTCATCGTACATCTTGGTTTTTTTGCTCTCTAATCAAATCAAATTTGGAGGAGTGGTCCAGGAGTAGTCAGTGATCTCAACATACATCTCCATTTATTCCAACTACTACAGCATTATTTTTCTCAGCCTTTTAGAAATGGACATTTTGGGTGGTCATGTGGTGTTTGTAGAAAGATCCCACGAGAAGTCTGCAAGAAAAGGGCTGAGGGAAAATGAGTTACATTTCTGTCATAACTGACTTGCAATTTTACCATTTCTATGCTCCTCCCAGGCTTTTGGCAGGTGTCAGTTATTCATTCATTAGTGGGGCACTTGAACACTGCCTACTTGGGAAGGGGCTTAGAGGGCAGATTTTTCATATTTGGAGTTTGGCAGACTCCTGATGAGAACTGAAGGACTTTCAGCATTGCTTATGCCAACCAGTTTCTCGCAGTGAACAGTTTTGCAGAATGATAGGATGTCTTTCCACACAATCTATACATTTTTCCATATTTTCCACTCCAAATTATAATACTGCTAAAGACTTCATATTTTTGAGCTTTCTAATTTCAAAATAAATAAATAATACAAAATCTTGTATCCTCACAAGCTGTTTTAATATTTATTTCGCAGTAAATAGTTTTTCTGCTTCATTCCTACTCTCCTCATTAAGAGTCAAGTGTTACGGAGTTGGCATATCATGAACATACAGCAAATAAATTAATACATATTGCTGTCAGGAGTAACAGTTCAGTGTATCAATAATTTGTTAATGTGCTGATAGTCTTATACAGGTGCTATGGGAGCCTGAACCTTCCTTTCCATTTTTCAGTTTTTTTTTTTTTTTTTTTTTTTTTTTTTTTTTTTTTTTTGGTGAAAGTATTTCTCCCGTGGATACACATTCTTCTTTTTTCTTTGCTCAGTTGAGCTTTTTGAGATTCTTTACTGCAGTTCATGGCTGGGATTCTTTTGTTGTTGCTGTTTTTGGACTTGACCTGCTATTTATGAACTTGGCTCTGGCTTTTGTCCTTCTCAACTGTTCATAGAGCTTTATCTTCCCAGAGTCCCTCACAGCTGTATCCAAGTTACTTATTGGGAATTAAGCATTTTACTTCTTCATTTCCTCTCCCGCTTCTTCCCTACTTAGCCATTTCTTTAGTCACTTTTCATGCAGCATGAGAAAGCTGGAAGGAAAGCCTATAAAGAAATATGTGACATAAACGGCAGTATGTTTTATTCAAGATTGGTTTTCCTGCATGTTTACTTCCTTTCCAGGAACTTCTGAATCTCTGCTTTTGCTTTGAAAGTAATTCAACATTGTTTTCCTATCTTTACCACTTTATGACAGCATACAACTTCATCATCTCCTTGACAACTCTATCATAATAGCAGCGAGAGGGAAAAAAAATATTTTACGCTTACCAAGGCTAAAGCTACAATGAAGCAAAAAGTTGCCTTGTGTAGATATTTCCACATACAGTATAATGTACTGTAGGCAAGTAGTAATTACTTTAGCTCTGACAGTGTTCTGAGATCTGTAAACTAATATTATTGATATAACATAGTTAACTAAATAATCACTTCCCATAAGCCTACTTGTAGTGCAGTCATGATGTCTACCCTTAGGAGAAATTGGCTTTAGAGCCTATGGTCTGGCAGTCCTTTTATGTGCAATATTTTTCTAGGGCTCCAACAGACATCAATGTTGTTTCTCTTTATGTGTTCATTCCCTGAGGAAACAAAAAATGTTTATGAAGCAAGACATTTGCATTAAGAACTGATCTCTCTTTGGCATGTTCCTGGTCTTAATGTGCAGTACAAAGGATTAGATTTGGGACTCTAGGGTTGGCTTCACATTCCACTGTCCTGCACTAGGAGAGATGGTATTGCTTCAAGAGAAAAAAGTTGCATTGCCATTGAGAAAATGATTGATCAGGTCTCTGCGCTCAATTATAGAACAGCTTCAAGGCAACAAGGTGAAGCCCACAAAGACTGGAGAAGGCTCTGTCCCTTTCATGCTAAGTTTTCTTCCTTCTTCCATCTGAAATAGTGATGTTTTGTACCAACAAGCTCTTCCCTAAACATCTAGCCCAAGACAGCACTGAGGCTTAGAAATCAAATCAAATACTTGGTGCATGGTGAACATCCCTCATTGTTCAGACTGAAGAAGAAACAGTTTTGATGCAAATGCTCTACTTGATGTGTATCTTCTTGTTTCACGGAATTACAGGATCACAGAATGGTTGAGGTTGGAAGGGACCTCTAGAGATCATCTAGTCCAACCCCCTTGCTCAAGCAGGGATACCCAGAGCGCATGGCACAGGGTAGTTTCTGCAAGGAAAGGATATATGGAGTTAAAAAACGTTTCTTAAACCCCTGAAAAAGCAATGGAAGTAGAGGGACTACCAGGGAGCACAAGGCTTTCTAATCCCAGAATGTTTTAAGAATATCTTGTTGTCACCACCTCAGAATTTATATTTGAGATCTTGCTGGCAAGGCAAATCTGAAATGAGTCTTAGAATATAAAATTATTTGAAAAAAAATCCTTTCTCGCTTTCTGACAGAGATAGTGCTGTGACTGCCAGACTCTGGTACATGCTCTGTTTCCTCTTATCTACCTGTCATGATAGCCAGCAGCTGTCAGGCAATCATGGTACTAATATTTGATGTTAAAGAGCTAACAAGAACTGAAAGACTGCTGGTGTAGGTGTGGAAGCAGTGCAATAGTTCATTGAGCCCATCTTTTGATAGAGGGACATACTTACCAAGCTGAAAGAATAAAATTGGGGGGGAAAAAATTGAAATGGTCTGACCAAATCGCTTATAATATAGAACATCTAAACTGTCAAAGTGGAGAGGGAACACTATGTTAAATACTAAGATACAAATATTAAAAGAACACTTGCATCAAATACAGGGGAAAGAGAATGAGAGAAAAACATTATTTCATAAAGTTAGTACACAGACCGCAGTGGTTAGAATTAGCTTTAAGAATAACATAGGTGAAGCTGTCATTCAGTGAAGCTAAAGAAATAGCTTGCAACCTGATATTGCTACAAAAGGAATTAAAAAGTGCCTGATATCTTGAAAAGCAAAAAAGAAGTTCTGTTACAGTGCTTTAGGATGCAGATCTCCTGGGATCTTGTAACTATCATCTGTATCTTGTAGACTTGAGATGGAAAAATGGAGCAAGTAGGGAAATGACTGGTGAATCTTATCCCTTATAGCTGGTGTCTCAGCTCAGAAATATGAGGATGCTCCCCTGCAAGAATATAAAAGGAAAATGACTGCTATTAAAAACAATTCTATATCATTTGCAGAGAAAAAAAGTAATTTGTGTAAAAAGGGAAGTATAGTTAGCCCAAAAATGAGATGTAATGAAGATTAACTACAGGTCATGTAACAATTTACTTCTCCCTGGAGGTAAATGGAGGCCTGCTTTAGTATGCAGTAATACATAAAGCTTAAAAAGAAAATGGTGGTCATGCAGATTGGCTTAAATTGATCTCAACTTGAAAAATCAGTAAGTACACAGAAAAATCTAGATGGGATCAACCTTTAGCTTGGAAAGACGGTATGCACCTTCCCTTGCTTCCTCTATTTGCCCTTTTCTTGCCAATATTCCTGGTAAAACACCAGTGCTGGAGTAGCCAAGCAACCTAACCTCCCTACTAATTAATGGGCTGGAGGAACTGGCCAAATGCCAGTGCCTTCTCTGGAGGTCTTCAAATGCCTTCTCTGGAGGTCTTCAAAGCCCGCATGGATGCCACCCTGTGCCACATGCTCTAGGTGTGCCTGCTTGAGCGGGAAGGGTTGGCCTAGATGATCTCTAGCGGTCCCTTCCAACCTTGAATATTCTGTGATTCTGTGAAATGCACGGCACCCTGGTGGACAGCTGGCAGGCGTGTGCTCCTTGTGCCATTTTGCCTGTTACCAGTTTAGTCTTGCCTGGCGTTTCCGTGGCTTTGCTCAGCGTCCTGATTTGATAATCAGCATAGAGCAGTCTTGGAACTGCACCATTTTTACACAGCAAGAAGTGCTGCCATAGTGAAGCACAAAGACAGAGAGAAGTGAGTAAACAGTGTGGTAGAGTGGCTCACATTTGACTGCAAAGTGTTCTGGATGCTGCCTCCCTCTGCTCAGTTTTTCCTCCTATTATTTTTCTCCTTTGTTTTCCCTTAAGTCTTTATTTTCAAATCTGGATGCTGCCAGGAAATAAAGTAATGAGTGACAGCCTGCAACCCATATGGACCTGGTTCTTTCCTTCAGAATGTTCTGACCACTTCAGACAGTGAATTCATGTCAGAAACGAAATTCCAAGCAGCCTAGAATGTACCAGGATGTCCTGTAGCCTCCCTGAGGACACACAGTGCACGTGTTTAAGCTCTACTTGCAAATATCCTTATCTCACCGCTCTGTTCCTTGTCACTGCTTACCCTGCCTGCTTCCAGGACTGACTCTGTAGAAGTGCTTTTTTATTTCAATTTCTCAGTTTCAATTATTTCAAGTTGCTCAGAAACAGAAGGCCAACCTGACAGACCCCTCTGGGGAATTAGCTTGGCTAGGAGGGACAGGCCTCCTGCTAACCGTGTCTCTCCATTACTCCACAATGTTTTAATAATCAATTGCCTGGAAATTTTTGCATACCAACCTCAGTCTCGATTTGGTGTTTGACATGACCAAACACCAAACGTTTTGAGGCTGTTTTTGCTATAGTTCAGTCTGTGAGCCAAATGGAGAGTTTGGGGGATTCCTTTGAGAACGTTGGCTGGAGAACCTTTTATTTTGTTTTGTTGTGGTTTTATACAGCTCCATTTTTTTTTTTTAACTAGGAGCACACAGAATATTGGATTCAGCTTCCACATGAATGCTTAGCGCTGTTTGCTCTGCCAGTTTCTGCTACATTTCTTCTTTTAGTGCTCTTTGCTGAGCCCAAATCAGCCAAAAAGTAGGTAGGGAGAGCAGTTTGAAATCCTCTGTTGATCTCTATGGCTTGTGTCCTCTGGTCACAGAACCTGGAGGAAGAAAAGGCCCTGTTTTGTTCAGGCATTCAAATTGCCTGAAGCTCTATGGTCTGGCATTTGTCTTTATGCTGTGTTTGACTACTGGACTGCAAAGGTCTGTTCAGAAAAGGTGACAGTTCAATAATCTTCCTCTGTCCCTTCACTTTCTTGTGATTTGCATTTGCTTAGCAGGTGCTGGACGATGGTGCCTTGAGAAGCAATCCTTGCACTGGGTTGCGTCATAACTTGCTGATAACTATTACAAAAAGGTAATAGCTGTGAGATAGGATGAACAATAGGGAATCTATATCACGGGTTCTGAAGGCTCAGGGGATAGATCAAATGGCTAAGAAGCCTCCCTGAACATGCACTGCGAGGGTAGCTGTAGTAGTTGGTCTGAAGATACCATAAGGCTTTGTAGAACGGAAAAAGGCAAGATGCTCCATGTTAAAAGGCTCAGTGAAGCTGATGGAGCAGTGTGGATGAGGCTGCTGAAGACCTACCACTCATGAGACTGGAAGTTGGTGGGGCTTGATATCAGTTATTGAAAGGAAACCAGTGAAGAGAGATTGACCTTAAAATCAGGCGAAGGTGGAGAGAGTGTGGGAAGCGAGAGTGGACAAGCAAAAAAAAAACCTCTTGAAAATACATCAAGACTTTATTGTAGTAGGAAGACTATAGAGATTAAAAATTAGAAAAGGAAACGAAGGAGAGTCTTTGCCAATAACAGGACATAAAGGAAGTAAGAGGAAGACATAGACTGATAACTTCCACGTAAGTATTTTCCCCTGGTGGACTTTTTGAATAACTTCAGAATAACTCAAAGTACAGGTTAATGTACCTAAAAATTAAAATAAGCACCCACCTCTTTTTACAAAAAAGATTCACAGATTTGAATTGATTTTTGTTTTGCAGATCTACAAAGACTCACCCTGGGCCAGTAGTACATTTAAGTGACAGCCCGAGAGATGAGGGAAAAGTGAGTACAATTGATTATGTAAAATACCACAATATTTCATAGCCCTCATTGACCTTAATAGCACTTTCTTTTTAAATTAATTTAATTATATATTTTCTTATATAAGGGAGCTTCTAGTAAACTACAATCTTTTAAAAAGCAAAGCTCTGTGGAAAATTTTAATGAGGAAAAATGTTGTGGTTCTGATACAAGCAACATGCTGCACTTGGAAATCTACAGTCAGAATTGCTCCTGATTAAATAAACTTGAGTTTTGCTTAAGACAGATTTAACTAAAGACTGTGCAAGTACTTCAGGTTTGATAAGCCTGCTATTTTGAGGGAATCTTCATAAGTTTTCATGAGATCATAAGTCTTTTTTTCTGCAAGAATACCGATGATAGCATCCACATTTGGAACATGCTGCTGTTTGTGAACAGAGCTCAGAATAGCAAAGAGCTGTCAACCAAAGGAAGCAAAACATATTGTCTGAAAGTTGGTGATTGATACCATCAGGAGGAAAAAACTGAGTCAGACTATTTGCACAGTAGCTTTTTCAAAATGAAATTTGGTTGTCACAATGCCAGTATTACTTGCCCTGTTTTTATTTATATGGTGGTACAGAATTTTTCAGTGTTTTGGCCATGTAGAAGAGACAATGAATAATATAATCTTGTGTGTGTGTGTGATTTTTTTGTGTTCTGACAGCAGTATTTCGGAGAGTATGTATGCAGGATTGCATCTTCTAAGTGGTGTATCTATTTGACCATACCCCTTAGTTATTTAACAGGCGATGTTAATTGGAAACTACGAGCTGTCTGAATTTCTGATGTGATATAGGGAACTTTATGCTGAAATTAATATGAGTATCTAGGGAAAGGGCTGGAGGCTACATCTGAATTGCATTTGTTTTGTCATTCCCTGGTCTTTTCTGTACTGCAGCTGAACTGTGTGCACATGATGTACTTGCCAGTTAGCTCATTATTTGAGACTGGATTTTGGAAGAATCACAGTAGATCAAGCAATGGAGGACAGAGCAAATGAAGACAATTAAACACTCTGAAATATAGTGCTTCAGCCTCAGACCTGAAGTTGTCAAGAAATGTTACGTAACTATTGATAACCAACTACCTGACAACAGTCAGGGTGTATTGGTCAGGCATAGCTCTTGTCCTCTAGCCACAGCAGTAGCTGTTGATGAGCTACCTAAAGTACAGTAGGGAATAAGCATACAGTATTTTTATAAAAATTATCTTGAGAGCAAACATCCATTAAAGGAATGCCATGTACCATGACCAAACAGAAATCTCAAGTATTCTGTCATCAGCAGAAAGACAGAAGTTGAAAAGGTCTAAGGAAAGGGAGGTATTGAAGAACTTGCTTGGAAATACAATTGCTTGTTGCTCAGAGGACACGTTGGAGACATCTAGGCACTGCTGGAGTATTAACATACTAACAAAGTCCTGGCAATGGCAAAATCAGATGGATCTTTATGAAGAACAAACATGGAGAGAGAGAATAAAATCTAAGCCCTATTGAAACCATTCCAGTGTAGCTTTTCATGTCATTGATAGATGTGAGTAGTGCAAAGACAAACGATGCTAGCAAAGCACTTGTAGATTTGCAGAATGTGCTTGGTGATTACATGTAGGTACACAAGACTGTGGAATTAATACACTGTTTGATGTTTACTCGAGGGATACTGAAGGTATTGGGAAAAGAGAAAATCCAAGCACTGAATGTAGGACATGGCTACAAATCACAAGAACTGTCAGTAGAAAAAAATTGTAAACTGAATTTTTCAACTAAGTCTTATCAAATTTTACTTGAAAGAATAAAGGAGAAAAAAATAGTCATTCTTCAGAATAGAGTGGTGGGAAGTAAAAAGTACTACTTCTGGGACTTTTGCTGTTCAATAGTTGCAAGCAGTATACCAAAGAGAGTACATAGTGATGCAACCAAGTTTGTTGTACTTCAGGAGCCACAAAAACTCAGCAGTAAAATTCAGTTAAAAATCAGTGTAAATAATAGGAAGCATTACGTATGGGAGGAAGAATATTTATAGCATATAAGACAATAAATCTGAGCTGTTTATTATGGCTTTGTAGTAAGATTTCAGAGTAATAATTAACAAAAATGCCAGATTAGTACTCAGTAGCAATCAAAAAAGCAAGTTAGTCATGGGTACTTTCCCTCTTCACATACTCTTCTTTGGTGCTTGCTTTTGGCCATGTAAATCCAAGAAACTATGCTAGATAGGCATTTTGTTAAATTCAGTACAGCTGTCCTTAAGAAACGGATCACAGCAGTTTCAAAGCTGTGCCACATACTCTGCTTAGCTTCGTTTGGCTTGCAGCTGAGGTCCCTCCCCACCCAGCACAAGGAGAGTCACCTTGTGTTGCACAGGGTGGCATCCAAGCAGCTTTTGAATATCTCCACAGAAGGGGACCCCACAAACTCTCTGGGCAGCCTGTTCCAGTGCTCTGCCACCCTCATGGTCAAGAACTTTTCTTCAAATTCAATTAGAACTTCCTATTTTTCTCTGTCCCATTGCATCTTGTCCCATCACATGCCACCACTGAAGATAGTCTGTCTGCATCCTCTTGACAGCCTCCCTTAAGATCCTTGCATACACTGGTAAAATCCACTCCTGCTTTCTCTTTTTTAGGCAAAACAGACTTGGGTCTCTCAGCCTCTTCACATAGGAGAAATACTCCAGTCCTCTTCATGGTCCACTGCTGGGCTCTCTCCAGTAGCTCCATGTCTCTCTTGTGCTGGGGAGCCCAGAAGTGGACATAGTGACCTCACGAGGGCTGAGCAGAGGGGTAGGATCACCTCCCTCGACCTGCTGGCATCACTTTTCCCTCATACGGCATCCCAGGATCCTTCTCGGCGCAAGGGCACATTGCTGGCTCAGGGCCAGTCTGTAGCCACACAGGAACTCCCAGGTCCTTCTCTGCAGAGTAAGCTCTCCATCCCTAGTCTCTCCTGGTGCAAGGGGTTATTCCTCCCTAGGAGCAGGACCCTGCGCTTGCCTCTGTTGAACTTCATGAGGTCCCCCTCTCCTCATCTCTGCAGTCTGTCACAGACCTCTGGATGGCAGCACAGCCCTTTGGTGTATCAGCCACTCCTGCCAGTTTTGTAGCGTAACAAACTTGCTCAGGGTCGTCTCCGTCCCTTCACTGATTAGAAGTTTTAACAGGAATGGACTCAACACAGACTCCCTTGGGGACACTGGTAGGTAGCTACAGGCTTCTCACTAAATGCCGCACGTGCTTAGAGATGACATCCAGGATGAGCTGTTTCATCATCTTTCCGGGGACAGAGGTGAGACCGACTGGCCTATACTTTCCTCTTTCTTGAGCTTTCTGAAGACTGTTGTGACACTGACTTTCATCTAGCCCTCAGGCACCTCTCCTGTTCTCTGTGACCTTTCAAAGATGATGGAGAGTGGCTTGGCAATAACATCTGCCAGCTCCTGCAGCACTCTTGGGTGCATCCCAGCAGGGTCTCTAAAATAATCTTCCTCAAACCACGAGAAGTATTTTCTGCAGATTTCCTCTGTTGTCTGCAGAGTCTGGGATTCCAGAGGGTTGACCTTAGTAAAGACTGAAGCAAAGAAGGCCTTTTCTGTATCTTTCATAACCAGGGCATCCACCCCATTCAATAGCAGACCCACGTTTTACCTAGTCTTCCCTTTGCTACTAATGTATTTGAAGAAGCCCATCTTGCTGTCCTTGACATCTCTTGCTAGGTTTAATCTCAAATGGGCCTTATCCATCCTTGTTATTATCTCTGCATACTCCTATAGCATTCCTGTATTCCTCCCAAGTGGGCTGCCCCGTTTTCCACATTCTATACACTTCCTTCTTCTGTTGGAGTTTTTCCAGGAACTTGTTCATCTGCACAGGTCTCCTGCCCCTTTGCTTGACTTCTTACTCATAGGAATGTACTACTCTGGAGCTTGGAGGAAGTGATGCTTGAATCACTAAACTAGCACTCTACCTCCACGCCTCCCCTTCCTTCTGGGCCCTATCCCACGGGATTCCTTCAGGTAGCTCTCTGAAGAGACTGAATTTGCCATCCTGAAGTCCAGGCTTCTGATTCTGCCTGTTGCCCTGCTTCATCTTCACAAGATCCTGAACTGCAGCATCTCACGATCACTGCAGCCAAGACTACCTCCCAACCTTCACATCTCCAAACAGCCCTACTTATTTTTGTTAGTACAAGGTCCACTAGCACACCTCTCCTTGTTAGCTCTTTTCTTTCTGGTGTTTTCTCCTCCAACTGCACATATGGATGTTTTGTTTTCTCTTGACCTTGGTATTACAGATGTGACATTTTTCTTATAGGTCTCTCTAGTGCTTATCATGACCAAGAGGGATGAGAACTTAAGAGTTTCTGTAATGTGGACAGGTCAGAATTCATACCATCATAAATATCCTGGAGATGAGACTAATCACATTCATCTTGCTGGAGTTGCAACTTTATTGTCGTAAGAATTTATGATCAGTTAAACAACATGACTACAATAGCATAATTTGAGCAGATGAGAGAGATTCCCAGACATATAGCAGAGATGTTCATCTTACCGTGGACTTCTTACCTGACTTCACAACCCTTTGTATCTTTCAATTCTGTACTGCTGAGGGATGCTAAGTATTTTAACTGCCTCTGAAAGGAGATAGTATTTTAACTCCTCTGAAAGGAGATAGTTGACCTTATAGTAATTACCTTGAGCACAATGTCTTTGCAAAAGAGTGTGACAATAATCAAAAGATATGCTAGCTTCACGAGCAAGAAAGGTTTATAATACAGCAGAGTCACATGTTCAGTGTTTTTCTATTCCTTCAGTTTCCTTTTACATTTGTACAAAAGCTGAGGTGAGAAGAATACTGGAAGATATGAACTCAACTGTTTTGGTATCCAGCTGTAATGCCCCAGTGCTGGCTTACATTATGACCTCTGCAAGAAAGGCATTCAGGCTCCATGAGGTATCGATTAAAATACCCTTTATTGGAACTCACACAAAAAGAAAAAATAATCATACATCTCTGCATATGCTGGGAGCTATGAGTTATGCAGCATCAGACAGACCTCCGCTCAGGTCATGGCATGCTGTGCAGTCTCGTCTGTGCACGAGTTCAGCATTTTGGTCTTTAGAGCTCCTGCAGGTTTTTCTAAGAGCAAAACAGCTCCATTCATCAATTCTGCTGTCAAGCAAAGGAATGCTCAGAGGAGAATGTGCTGCATAACTTGAAGATAAAGACAAGGACACACAGGTGGTGCAGTGGGAAACAGTGGCAAGTGGGAGCTGCCTGCGGGCTCCTCTGCTATGATTTAGCTGCGCGAGTGTCTGCTGCAGCCACCGTATACGTGCAGCATAGCCCGGGCCTGAAGGCCAAGTCCTGTGCTGCAGGTGTGTGCTACAACATAGCACAGCACTGGCCTGCACCTACTGAGGTTCACCTTCATGTCAATCAGTAAGTCCTCCAGGAACAATAGTTTTCCAGCTAGGATCACTACACTAGCAGTGGAAAAAAAATGTAGGCAGGCCCTTCTTTGTCACTCTCCCAAGAGGAATCTGCTAACTCAGAATCCTGTATGGCATCCTGAAAGCAGTACTGTGTAGTTAATTCTGTTCTGTCTGTACAGGATGGGGTTTTTTTCGTATTTATTCTGCTTCAGAATCCACGGAGTCTGCGGAATTTCTCCAGCACAGTTTGAATTTTGGTCAGGAGCAGAATTCTTAAATAATGAGATACCATTCATATTCAAGCAGTAATTTTTTAAACTATAGATTGTGTCTGGATTATGTAATGCATCTTCTCATAATGAGTATTCACACAGCAATATAAAGAATCATATTTAGTAGATCTGAGAGAATTTCCAGACTATGCTGCAGTGGTATTTATGCATTAATGATATTTATCTTGCTAAAGAAAACATCACTTTCTCAATTCTGTAAAGTTTCTTTTTTGTGACTTATGCCAACTGAAATGATTGTAGAGATCCTGATAAGATATCACAGATTAAGAAGTGTTCTTATCTGTCTCCTGCTCAAATTCTGACATAGAAACTCTAAATTCTATGATCCATGTTTATTTTGTCAGCCACGTGTGTAAAATAGAATGCAACAGAAATCTGTGAGTCTGCCAATTTGGTCATTTCTGGAATCTTCCTGTCCAAGGCAGATTCTTACAAAGAGGGTTTCTGCAAGAAGCAATGTGCAGGGTACCTAAGAAGCCCAGACTTCACATCTTCCATAAGAATTTAACTAAATTACCATGAAAATATATTGTTCGAATGAAGTGTGCTCAATACCATAGCCAGTGATTCAGTTCTTTCAGTACAGACCAGTAGAAAGCAGTGAGTTCATTTGTGCTTTCTTCTTTTTCTTCTAATAGTTATTTTTCTTCTCTGTCCTCTTTAGACAAGTCTTTATTATTTATATTTCTCAATTGCACTTGTTTACAGGGCATACTAGTTCTAAAAGAAATAAAACATGGTGTACTGATTTTCAGTTTAGAGGAAAATATGTCATTATTTCCTGCAAGAATATCTTTCTCAAAATATTTTTAAAGTAATAGAGAATGAAATATCTATGGCCAAGTGAGAGTTTAATGGGGGATTCTTAGGTTTGGTGTTAAGTAATCACTTAGGTGTCAAATAGTTTTCTCTCAAACCAGGGCTGAAAGAAGATAACAAGTGAGAAGAATACTCTACATTTGTAATTTCTCAATAGATATAAAGTTGTAAGGACTAGCCAGTCATATAATATTGCAGAAAAAACAGGAAGCATATAAAGCATGTATTTTTTTTTCTTCCATATCATAAGCTGAATTGTCACATAATTTGAAAGCAGGTTATGTATGGTGTAAACTGCAGTCTTGCCCATCAGTTTGGCATTTCTTTCTGTACTGATTATATGTATTTTTATATAATTATATGTATTTGTATATGTCTTAAAGTCATGAAGCCCTTAAATACTTGTGTACGCCTTTCGAATCTGAAACTACCATTTTGTTTGCTTCCCTCCTCCAGCTACTGATAGGCTATGAAAATGGGACGGTAGTATTCTGGGACTTACGGTCTAAAAGAGCTGATCTGAGAGCTTATTATGATGAGGTAAGCAATTTCCCTTAATCCAGCAAAAGTATTATTCAGCAGTTTGTCACATCTTTTAACTGGCAGATGAGCAGTTATTTTTAATACCCTGATTGTTCTGGAAATACTGTTTTATGCTCTTTTGAAGGAGTTATTGGCGATACGGATGAAACTAGATCTCTAGTTCTGATGCATAAGCCTCTGTTGAGTGCACTAGGACAGTGGGGCTCTTCCTCTTGGTTCTAGAAAGTTCATCAGCCTCTCTGTGGGGATCTCCAGTCTTAGAAAAATTAACCTACATTAGAAATTTGTATAGATTTTAACATATTGTATATTTATGGCGTAATACTAGTACCTTAATGTGAAAGGCAAATCACTCTGCAGGGCTACTGAGTAGTCAAGATCTAAGTATTTTATTCTCATACCGCAATCAGACTATTGTTTCCTGTCACTTGTGATGAAGTTATATCAAACATAGATGCTGTTCTTGTGTTAATAAACCAGTTGCTGTTTTTGAACAGATACAGTTATTATTATTTACCCCTACGAGAAAATGTGCTTTGTTCTGCTCTTTTTTTTTCTCTATATATCAATTTGAATGAAAAGAAGTGCAACTACTACTGAAGATAGCAATAAAATTCTTTGTGGAATGATGCAGGGCATCTTTCAGATGGTTTCTTTCAAATTTTTCTCCTCTTTTCCTGTATGCCTTATCAAATGTAAGGAGTGTACGCGTTTAATTTCCCTCCAAAAAGTAATCTGAGTCTTTGAAGCTTGCACTATTTTACATGTTTACATGGCATATTGACACTATATTAAGCTTCAAGGTTAAAATTCTGAGTATTCACATAGCAAAGGTTTTCAGAGTTTATTTATTCAAATAGCAAAAGATTCAGAGTTTTAACAGGCCGGTACTTAATCCTCAGGATATGTCCCATTCATCTGTCTCTAAGCAATAGTCTACCTATGCATACACTTGTGAAAATGAAACCTGAGATTGAACATTTTCATTCGTCAGGGCTACTGGAATGACTTGTTTATGCCCTGTCTTCTGTTGTGCTCCCAACAAGACTACGTAAAGCAGAATATTCATGAGACCATTTCCATTCTTTTACATTGTTTGTTGAGACAGAACTCTTGGGTGTTCAAAATTGCTCACAGAAATTAGTTCTTCCACATGTATTAGTATTTCTCTTAGGAAATGTTCTTGGCCTTTTTTTCCCAGTCATGTGTTTTCCTCTTTAATGGCTACCTGCATTGTCATTTCTCATCCTTGGACATCTTGTGATGCCTACCTATCATCTACTGGCATACTTGCAGTATTCTTCTTCTGTCTTCAGAAGGGTTGTGTGGTGAACTGCTGTATTTTTTTTCCAAATATTAGGATGTAGCCTGATAGTGTTCCAGATACACTAGGAAAAAAGGGTTCTTCTTTAAGCCTCAGTAATTTCATATCTTTTGACTCTTAAGATGTTTGTTTTCATACATCTACAAGAAATGCATTCAGTTCATTGTCAGTTAGAAATATTATTAAAAATACCCTCCCCCCCCCCTTTTTTAATGTATCGAGTAGATTGTGTTTGTTATTTTTATTTTTTTGATTGAAGGTCTTAGAAGTAGTGGATACTCATCTCAGATGGAACAGACGCTCTTTGTTTCAGCATTTGGATAACTGACTAACAAAGAGATTATCAAGAGATAATGACTCTCAGGTCATTAGGCTTTCATGAGGGCTGGAAGGCTGTCCAGCTTTCATGACATGAAGTATGTCTGCTCATTTTAAGTGAGGATGTTCTCACCATAGCTGTACAAGAACATTATCTGGAACTTCTGTACTTAGTGTTCTTTATAAGCCTGTATCTTATCTATAAAACTTGTTCCTGGTATTTGTGGCTTATTCACTGGAGTTACTAAAAGTAGTCATGACCTTTTCTAACTGAAGTCCAGTTAGAAACTGCATCAGCTCATCAGCTCTTGGTGTAGAAAGTTTTTATATGTTCTTCTGTACCATTTCAAAGCTTCTCAAGAGGCTAATTAAGAGGTTCTCACTTTTGAAACACGTGCCACGAGAGTGGAGCTTGAACCTGCTGCTAAAGACTTTTCTGTCTGCTCTTTAAGTTGTTATTGCTTTCTTTTTTATTTTTATTTTTTGTTTTCTGATGGATTTCCCATCTGTTGAGTGAGAAATGTTTGGGCCTTTTAGATCAATGGTCTTACATTATACCCTCTATGTAAGGCTCCCCTTGCAAATCCATTTCTAAATTCCTTCAAAAGTTTATTTCTAGATAAAGGAAACCTCTGGGGAGAAAGTACATAAAGAAGAATGATCATTCAAAGGCTCTGCAAGTTATTCATTAAATTTGGAAGACCCAAACAAGCAGCCATTTTCATATGCAGACTGACTGAAACATATTCTGAGGTTACTAAAACGAAGTCATCATCTTCCATCCGACTATATCTCTCAAAATGAAGCTCTAGAGGACTGAAGTTATTTTCCTCTTGACTTTTCTCTACCTTTATCCAGCACTGTGCCATTACGGAAGTATCAAATGTGATGTTACCTTTCATATAACAGTCCTTCAGTGATGCTAACACAAAGAATTCCTAAGACTTAAGTGATAGGGTGAGTGTGGTGCTTGTTCAAAATAAGATTAAAAATGGTTCAGGAACCCGTTTTGAGTGCTTAACAGTTGGAGGAGTCGGGCTTAGGAGAGAACTGAGAAGGTGTTGGGTATGCTTAACTTCAGTACATGCTGAGTATGAGAGAAAATGAAATATATATGCAATTGTGGGTATTGCAGAAGGAAAAATATTTCCAATCTGGAGTGATAAGGTTTATGTGTATAAACTGTGAGAACATTCACATGAGTCACTGACTGTGACAAACTCCTGTTCCTAGTGAGCAGCTGCTCTGTTTCATGTGGATGCCACAGGAATGGATCAGAGTGTTCAATAGATTCTAGCAGAAAGAAAATTAGGCATTTGGTCCATAGCAGCTTTCAGTAGCAGTCATGACTCCAAGGCAAGACCTCTAAACTCAATTTTAAACCACTCCTGCCCATTCTGGACTAAAATCTGACAGGTGAGTTGGAGTTGCTGCTAAGCCAACTGTCTGTCGCTGTGGGAGCGTTCGTCCTCAGCTCCACTCAGCAGCAGGTTTCTGCTGGCAATTTGCACCTAGCAGCTGAGAGGCAGTTTAACAAGCAGCCTGGAATGTGTTTTAGCTGCTAGTTAGTAGCTCCTGCTCAGACCCGGTTAGCGACAGTAACCATGTGAAATATGTGTAATAACACATCAAAAGTGGATTCAAATTTGTCGAGATAGCACGTTGGGATGAGCTCATGTCAGAGTTGATTTGCGCAAGTATACGCATGCCTTCAGTTGCAAATGTAGCAGTGCTCCCCACAGGAGACTTACTCCCTGAGAGAAATGGCGTTTGACTGTGCATGGTATCACACCTTCATGCATTACTATTTGTTGCTTCAGTACTTGTGGGGTCTTCTGTGCCCACGCCACTCTGTAAGTAAGGTTTGAGTAAGTAAGTAAAGGTAAGTAAGTAAGTAAAAGGTTTGACACCTCTTCTTTCACTTAAACATAAATATCTTGAGTTCCTTTCGTTCAGCTCAGCTTGTTGTGTCTTTATTGGTATGATTAATTTATCAGCATGTTGGTGAAGTGCTCAGATATAAGATGTGCAAGACTCTTGTTGTAACATCTGGGACATCTTACTACTAAGGCTCATTTGTGGATATGCTCTCCAGACTCAGGTGCTGAGTACAGTTCTGGGAGGGGATCGTAGCCTTTTCTTGGATTTCTTTTGAAATTGCCTCCAGACCATCAGTCTTTGCCAACCATGTCAATCAATATATTTAGTAAATGAGGAAGAAAAACAGGGAGCTTTAAATAGAGACCAGCCACATTTAAGATGATTCCTTACCAGCTTATGCAAAACTAATATGAACAATTACAGTGCTGGCTTGATATTCCAGTCCAGGCATGAATTTAAAGTGATTTGAATAAAGCAGGTAAAAAGTTCATTCACAACTGTAGCTGTACACAAGGTATTAGCATTTCCTAGAGTGCAAAAAAAAATTTTTTTTTAAACTCCATTCAAAAATAGGTCTAACTTGTTTACTATTAAATAAAAAATGCGTTGTGCTTGTTCTACTTAGCAAGTAACATTTCTGGAAGGAAAATGGATTCCAGGGAAAATTCTACAAATTTCAAGTTAATGATTTGCAAAATAAAATACGTAAGAAAATCACTTTGGAATTCCTTTGTTTCCTGCCTTGTCCAAGCGATCCCAAAGAAATTATATTGCTTCTTGCAAAATAAGCAAAAACCGAACTAATAAAAAGACAGACATGTATAAAGCCTCAGAAAAAAATTGTGTGCAGATAGGATTTTTTTTTTCACTAAACTGTTTACTTTTTTTTAAACTTGTGGCTCTCTAATTTCTCATGTGTTTAAGTATGTCTACCAAAAAACTCTCTTCGATCAATGTGTGTGTGAAATGGTATTCTGTCTACTCAGATTATTTGGTTGTACCTTAGCATCTTTGTGCTAGTCCTTTTCTCTCCGGACTTTCCCCTGTTCATTTTCGCTCTTTTATTATGCTCAACTCCAATGCAAATTGTGTTTTTTATGTCATTCTATTTGCACATACTTGTCTCTTACAGCTGTGTCCTCAATATTTAAGGACCGTCCTTGACTCTTTCACTCTTGTGAACTCATTTGCTCTTTCTGTTCTCTGCCTGGCTCGTCTTTTCATTACTTGTTTCGTTTAACCGTATCTCATTTTTACAGTATGTTCTCATCTTACATAAGAGTCTGCAGCTGACATTGTCATCCTTTCCAGTTGAATTAGTCACACATCAGTTATCTGAGCCATAGATTAACCTGTTTTTAAATGAGATGTCCAACAGATTACACCAAAGTAATTTTGTTTAATGTTAATCAAATTCCAAAAAAGGAAGGATTTTTTGGTCACTTGGTTGTTAAACATAGATCAAAAAGATAAATATCCAGACAAGATAGAACTGCATATAATGTAGTTTCATGCCCTAGACAAGCAGAATTTTTTCCTTTCGGCATACCTCCCCACTTCCAACTGGTGGATTATGCTGAAGAATCCAAAATTTAAGAAAACCCATGGTTATTTCCTGTTGCCTTCCTCTCCGTAGCACTGGCCAGCCGTAATATTTCATAGAACTTGCTGTGTTCACCAAGTGTTCAGAGAAGTGTGCCAGCCTGCTCTGTGTTCTGTTTCTTGCAGTACCAGACAAGTGCTTCCAAGGGGACTGCCTGAAAAACTGTGGTATTGCACAAGACAAAACTTTGATCTCGTCAGAAACTTTCTTTTGTTAGTTTCTATTAGCTTTTGAATTCTCTGATGTAATTGTAGATATTCTCATTATTTACTTAAGTCTCGTCCTTTCTTGAGCTATTTTAGTTTCCTAATACCATGTTTCTGCTTTTTCTAAATAAGTTTCTGCAAGCTATTCTGTGTTGTATGTTATCTGTAAAACTTGCTGTTATCTGTAAAAACCTGCCACACAGCTTTCCCTGTTTCTAAAATACTATCATAGCTATCATAGATGTAATCATAGAATCATAGAATGCTTAAGGTTGGAAGGGACCTCAGAGGTCATCGAGTCCAACCCCCTTGCACACGCAGGGTCACCTAGAGCATGTGGCACAGGGCTGCATCCAAGCGGGTTTTAAAGATCTCCAAAGAAGGAGACTCTGGTAATGATGGCACCATATATCCCTTGTTCTTATACTCTTCCCTTAACAACCTGTTAACTGCTGTTTTGGTCTGACTTTGGTAATACAGACTTTTTTACATTACTGTGTTGTGTTAGCATTTATATTAGATTTTTTTGCTTAGTGAGCAGTGGATTGCAGTCCTGAACTCTGGATAAACACGAACCATCCAACTGTTGATATACCACTAGAGACATATAATCCAAATTCATACATTAAAATATTATTAGTGTAAATTCTGTATTCTATCTCACCTTCTACTGTTTCTCTAGGCTATTCATTCCGTTGCTTGGCACCATGAAGGGAAGCAGTTCATGTGCAGTCACTCTGATGGCAGCTTGACCCTCTGGAACCTGAAAAGTCCTAATAGACCATTCCAGACCACAATTCCACATGGTAATTTTCTTAATTAAAATGTATAACACAGAAGCAATGCGGTATACCCAATGTTATTTGCTAATATCTATGCTTATTCCTTTCTTCATTACTGTAGCCCTAATGAAGAGTTCCTTTTCATATAAATACTTTTAATCTGCAAAGTAGCTGCAAAATATTGTCACAATCAGTTAGCGATTTTCTTCAAACATACTTCGTTTTCTGTCAGAGTGTCATAAATACTTTCTGTTTGGTAATTTGACTCTGAGGTCTTCTTTCATCCTTTACATGTTGGTAATCTACTACTACTATGTGATATCCTCAGACTGCAGATGTTTCAAGGTTTTTTTCTTATGTATTATGCCATTTTGTATTATGTGCCAGTATGTGGAATTTTCACAAGTAGTATACTTTGTACAGGGCAGGATGTTGCTTGTGATAGACTTGGTACAAGACTTCCCAAGTCTCTGCAATAAAATAGTAAATGAATAAACCTTATTAAGAAATGGCTATTATCTTTTACGTCTAGGACTTTATATGCCATTACTTCTTATCAAGGTAAAAGGCTGTTAGCTCTATTGTAAATCAGTGTATTAGAAAACATCCTGATGTTTTCTAATGGAGGAATGGAAATCTGTGCAGCTCAGAGAAATTTTAACATTGTTTTAACTTTCCTAATTCCTTTTGTTTTATGTTTTTATAGAGACATAAGTTTATAACTTACATTGGATGGGACATTCATAGGTCATTTAGGTGAACTTGTGGCTCGCTGAGAACAGGTTGTTCAGACTGGTGTTCAGTTGAATCTTGGAGATCTCCAAGGGAAGATATTGCACATCCTCTCTGAACCACCTGTTCCAATATTAAACACCCTTGTAGGGTTTTTTTTTTTTTTTTTTTTTTTTTTTTGTTTTGTTTTGTTTTGTTTTGTTTTTTCTCCCCATAAGTCTAACCAGAATTCCCCATGTCCAAGTTGTGTCCATCTTGAAGAATTGTTTAGCTTGATTCCTCAGTCAGGTCTCAGTCAGATTGTCAAAGAAAGCAACCCTAAGCCTTCCAAATCACTGAAACCATAATTGCTAATGTTCTGGTTTACAAATGATTCTTTTCTGACTAAAAGACAATATTGAGCTGTAACAATCAAGAACCTTTGGGTGTGAATTGTATATTTCATTTAACTGTATTGCTGACCTCGTCACAGTGCAGAGCATATAATTTTGTCAATATAATTGTCAAAAAAAAAAAAATACACAGCTGTTGAAATTCATTAATTACTAGTTGAGTCTCATCCTGCTGGCAGTGTGGATGCTTTCTAGGTGTCTTTAAAGTGTAGTTTATAGTCCTTTAGAAATATGTTGCAGTAAAAGCTTAAAACCCTGATATTCAATTCATATATTAGGGAAATAGGTGATAACATTCTGTCATCTTCCATAGCTTTAAAGTTCCTTTCTTTTGCTACTTATATAGTTACTTCACTTTGTATATTTTAGTTTGATAGTTCAGTTGTAATGATGTTTTAATAAAGTTTTCATCTTCTTTCTTTCCTTAGGAAAAATCCAGAGAGATGGAAAAAAAACTGAATCTTGTAAACCAATTCTAAAAGTAGAATACAAGACCTGTAAAAACAGGTATGTTTACCTCATCTGTAGGTGAAGTGTAGGTAAAACCTTTAGATGGTCATGCTACGTGTGAAGTAAACCTACTCTGACAAACTCATATTTGCACAGTGCTGTAGGACATGCACGTGTATGACATATGCTTTAGTGCGATCTCTAGTCCTGATAGAAGTCATCTAAGCCATGTTTCTAGGAAGCCAGATATTTTGACGAAGGACTGGGTCCTTTCAACTGTGTAATTAACTCAAGTTACATTCCTGAGTTTATTATAAAGTGCTTTCAGTATGTTTCTCTTTTTACAAAGCTATTTTTATTTGAAAGATACTACTGAAATGCAAACTTTTAATTACTGTGTTTTGATTTTTAACCCAGTGAGCCCTTTGTGATATTTTCTGGTGGACTGTCATATGACAAGGCTTGTAGAAGACCAAGTCTAACCATCATGCATGGGAAAGCGATTACAGTTCTTGAAATGGATCACCCTATAGTTGATTTTCTAACTCTTTGTGAAACCCCCTATCCAAATGGTAAGTTCATTGAGCGAAACACAATTTTAGAAAATATAAATCATATGGTCATCTTTCCAACCTTAATGCCTTAATTATATTCACTGAACTGTGTTCTTCCATTTTGGTGGAATCTCAAAAAAAAAAAAAAAAAAGATCACTGAACATAACTGCAACCTGTCTGCATTCCTAACATTGGAGACAGGTAGTGAATGAGTGGACAACAAAGCCTGCAATGATCTCTAGATATAGGCTTGAAACATATGAGTGAGTGTGAGGAAATATTGCTATCAATAAGATATATGTGCTTATATTTCAGACATTTCTTACGTGACTGGAAATGTAGAGATTGACAAATTATTTGAGTTTAAAGTATCATTTTTTTGCTAAATACTTGAATAAATTCTTACTTATTAGTCTGAGTTCAGCTTGTTAAGTGTTTTGCTGCCTAGTTTTGGACTGCTGAATTTTGAAGTAAATTCATAGAAAATGCCAGAAAGTAAAGCAAGAAAAAACTGCAAGACAAAAAGAATTTAAGTTTTAACATCTTAAGCCTTCAGGCAGAAAAGTAAAAGAAGTCTTTTATATGTAGCTAAATCAGATTAAAAACAAGTGCCTATTTATTTCAATGTCATGCAGTAGGTTTTAATTTTCAGCAGTCAAAGTTAGCATTTGCTTTCATTTAATTAGGGCAATTATTTTGAAAGAAAGAAATACTTTGCAATATTAAGGATTTATAGCCCCTTCCTCAGCTCACATGGTAACATTTACATATTTGGTTTATTTGATGTTATTCACTGGTATAGAAAGAATTTATCAATTGATGTGCATGCATACCAGGCAAGAAATGGAAGTAAATCAGTCATTTTACACAGCCTTTTGGCACTGGCTATTCTGATAAGTATAATGAGCCTGAACATACTGGAACAGTTAGCTGCTGTTCAACTTAGTCTTCATTTTATATTTACAATTTTAAAAATTTTATTTGCATTATTAACGTGGAGGTCTGCTGTGCGTAAAGAGGAGCATATGCCTTTCTTTTAAATCAAACATTTACCTAGGAAAAGGAAAAAAGCATTAAGAAAAGACCACAAATACATGATCGGCTAAAGGGTATGTAGGAACATGACATTATCTGAACTGAATATAGCAGATTTAGAGCTATGTTTAATTCAGAGCAGTGGAGACAAAGCTACAACAACTGTGTTGCTTTGTAAAGCAGTTTAGGTAGTGTAAGCTTTTATTATGTAATGTATTTTCTGGGGGAAAAGTCATAATTAATTATGTAGAATAGGTTATAAATGTTTTCTTCTGGTTGTACGGTCTCTGTTGAACTTAAATGAACTCATCTATGTTTAAAAAATGAAGAGCAACTCTGTTAAATTTCATTGCACTGTAATATGAATGCCAGCATAAGATGAAACCTAGGTAAAGATATTCTTTTACAAAAGTGAAGTCTCTGAAAGATCACCGTGCACCATTTCAGTCAGTGCAGTTTGGTACTTCAATGGCAGAAGGGGCAGTTTTCATTCTCTATGTGACAGAGCGGATTGCCTCCCCACTCAAACCTGCTCTCTCATCTTTCCCCTTTCCCCCAAGTGTGTCTTCTGCATCGTCTGCTAACTCCTCAGAATACTGCTGTCATGTTGTTTCCTCATTTTTCTCTCATTATTGTTAAAATGAGGGTCTAGAGAATGTTTTCCTTTAGAATTCATCAAGTTAACATGACCAGCTGCTCACAGCTGTACACAGAAATTATTACTATTGTAAAACAGTTATATATTTTCTGTGTAATACTTGGTTCAGTGATCCAGTACTACCCAATAATCCCACAACTTTGGCATACTTGGTTTCTTTACTTTCAGTTTGCCATCGTTTGGCAGGTTGTTCTGTCATGTTCTGTCATGTATGGGGATCAGCTGTACAGCCCAAAAGTCATCTGTCTTCTCAGTTCCTATTAGACCCTAATTAAATATTTTCTAGTTTGCACAAATGGCTAGTTATTGTAGGATGTGTATCTTTTGTTTAATTTACTCTGAATCTTCAGTTTAATTTACTCTAAGTATTTAGCAGTTACAAAACTGACTTGATAATTTACAAGGACTAGTAGGAGAACTCCATGTTATTTTTACTCGATACCTCACTTACAGAATTTCAAGAACCCTATGCTGTCGCCGTGCTTTTGGAAAAAGATCTCATTGTTGTTGACCTGACACAAAGCAAGTAAGTGCAAAGTCTTATATGAAGATAGCAGATCAAATGTGTCCGAATGTTATCATACAATGTTAGTCATTCTTGGTGATAATTTTGTATGTTTACCTTCACCTTAAGAGCTAAGGTTTTAGTACATAAGTACTTACGATAATTTATAATTTTTTTAAGTTTAGGAATAAATCTAAGCCAGTAGTCTTTTCAGCATAGCCCTCCAAAATGCATGTGCTGAAGTATGACCTACATTTATTTGTTAGAAACCAGATTCAACAAGTACTTTTATGCATGTCTGACTTTCTGCAGGGACTACTTAAGTATTTACTCAAGCATGTTAATAAGTAATGGCATTGATTTATAGTGACAGATCTATGGGATTCTTTCATAATCCAATAATGCTGTTTTAAATGACAAGTAATTCTTTCACGCTGGGATCAATACGCTTATGGAAGTGGAGGTATTTTCTTGTTAAAGTGGAGCTACAATGCAGGATCTGATCATCTCAGCAGTAGCACATGAATGCAGTTGAAATCAGAATCAGTCTTTCTGCATTTTGGAATTATGAGTGGCTATGTTTATTGGCTAGCAGTGAGGCTGTGCTTTTAGTAAAACAGTCCAAAATGATGCAAGTGAGAAATAGAGATCCACTTCATCTGTTACTGCTATTGCCACTGTAAAACTAGCAGTTTGTCAACACAATAAGCAAAAATATGCAGGTTAAAATCTGCAACTGTGTAAGTAATTCTTAGATCATAACGTAAACCATATGCATGAGTATGATGCTTCTAGGAAATGCATAACTTTTGTATTTCTTAAAAAAAATTTTGAGATGTTGGGAAAAATTAGATCCTAATCCTCATTCACATGAGTAGTCCTATTAACCTTAGGAAGTAGTCACATGAATGGGTATTTACATTGCAAGAAGAGGATTCTTATCACAGCTCAAGATTTTTTGTATCCTTATATGAATAACTACACATTACTATTGACATGAAGTAAAATACCTATGTTTGAAAAACTAAGGGAAAATGTTTTTAGTGATAATTTTACTTAGATTATTTTAAATACTTAATATAAGAGTATTTTTATATGCTTCAGTGTATCACAGTGGTTCTAATAAATTGTCTTCCTTGACTAGTTTTCCAATCTTTGAAAATCCATATCCCATTGACATTCATGAGTCACCTGTTACCTGCACAGAGTATTTTGCCGACTGTCCTCCAGATTTGATTCCTGTACTCTATTCTGTAGGAGCAAAACATAAAAAGCAAGGATACAGCAATAAGGTAAACAAAAATAATATTGTTTCAAATATACAAAGGGTAACTAGATGAACAACGTGTGCTTTTGTAGTATCTCACTGATTTTCTTTTTCATTGTGCTTCTTTAATAATCACTTCTAAGATAGTCCAACCAGCAGCTCACAGGTTGTATATGACCTCCATAGGTGTTTAAACACACCTAGTGTTCTTCATCAGAGGAAACAGTCAATGGATGTTCAGGCAGCCTGTGCCCATCTAGTACCTTGGGTGATGCACAGCAAGAGCTTAGATAAGGGCAGCTGCCACAGAGTTTAGTTGGAAAGGGTGAGAGACTGGAGGCAGTCTGAAACACCATCAGTTTAAGAACAACAGTTAACCAGCATCATATAGGACTTAATTGCATGGCTGCTGGAGTTATGCCACTTCAGACTGAGTTAAAGGACTACCATCAGTGTAAGACTCAGACTTGTCTGACTATGGTATCTCTACTAGAAAAAATAGTGCCTTAAGTCACTACAGCTGGTAGAAAAGCTTCAGTAGAAGCTGAGAGTTCACAGAATCTCTGAAATTTTTATTGAATAGGGATATTAATAGTTATTTTATAGAGCTAGTAAAGTCTGAATGAAATTATTTTGGAAATAATACTAGCTGCAGAAATGAGAAAATACTATTATTTTATAGATCTCAAACACTAATCTGGTATGTGTTTTAATTAGAATGAATCTATCATAAATAATTCAGAAAAAAAAAACTTTGAGTAAACAAATCAGAGTTACCCTCATTCTTCTGTTCATATGAACTGAAGAACTATCTTTGGAGCTGCATGGTTTTCCATGCACTGAGAGACCAGAGAGACTGTGTGTTTCTTTTGGATATTGGTTAAGCAAAACACTTAAGAATTTTTTTTTCCTCTCACTTCAGCCTCTCTGTTCATCTATCCTTCTTTTGTATGCATAACTTCCCAAACTTTTCCCTACCTACGTATATTAATTCTACATTCTTTTGTCCACTTGCTTTATTTGTGCACACAAAGATAAACTCTCTAAGTGTGACTGGCCATTTACTTCCCATCCATTTCTGTGCTTCCTCATGTCCATTCTATATATTCCCATATCCAGTTTGTACTCCCAATTTTTGTTGGCCCACTTAAACTCTGCATACATCTTTGCTCACCCTGCACATATGTCATCCTCCACATTTTGTCCTACCAAACTTATCCTAAAAAGAGATGGGTGTCTTGCCATTAGTAGAGAAGGGATGATGATTTCATATGTTCTATGAAAGTCACATTTTATCATGATATTACCTGATATTATGCTTGGATATTTCTCTCCTACTTTTCTGGGCACGCATCTTGAGTAGTCCTCATGCTCAAAATGAATTAGCCCTATGCATTGTCCTATATAAGTTCCAAGACCCATGTGAGAAAAAGTGGCAGGATTGCTTGCTATTCCTTCCTCTAGTTCCCATTATGAAATATTGCAGTGTTAAAGCTTTAATTCCCAAGTAGATGTGCAGGAAATTTTAAAATATAGAAATTTAATAGATAATATAAAAATGCTTTTATGTTTTCTTGCACATATCTTTACAACTTTTAATGAACTGTATTGCCTTTGGAAGAAGAGATTGTCAACTCTTCAGCTCAAGAATTAAACAGCTCAAAAATTAACCAGTCAAGACTTACCCAGATTAGTTCTGATCTCTGTATTCTTGTTCTTTGCTTAGGAGTGGCCAGTCAATGGTGGAGCATGGAACCTCGGAGCACAGACATATCCTGAAATTATTATTACAGGGTGAGAAAGAAACTGAGGTTTTGTGCTTTTAAATTGCTAGTATCTAGAGAATTAAGTGAGAATTAAATTTTGACAGGGTATCAACATGTACATATTCTGACCTCTTTAGCTGAGGTATGGAGCTTTTATTCTTGGTGCAGTCACAAAAAAAAAAAAATCTCATTTGCTATGGAAAGAGAGTCCAGGCTTTGTCCTTGTGGGCAAACAATATTGTGAGAATTACTGATCGAAACCCCAGGGCTAGAGGGCAAGTCTATAGATTTATGAGGGAAGGATCTTTGGAAAAGGTAATCCATTGCAAGACAAGTTTGTGTCCCTGAAGGGTAAAGAGAATAGCATTATAGAGGAGGCCAGTTGTTCTTCCACACCTTTGATTTCCTGCAGACTCTGTATCAATAAGGGACTTGTAATTCTTTAAATATATCAGCATTAGTGATGATGTGGTTGACTGGAATGAATTTCATCGTGCAAGTGAGAGATGGTCCCAAAGATAAAGGCACAGAAAGTACCACTGTAAAACAGAAGTCAGTAAAGCAGCCTCCTCACATGATGGAGTCTACGTTTACCTCCAATCTCACATTGATAACAGCAATACATTTGGTATACTGTTATAATCACTGATACTCAAAAACTATTTTTAGAAATAAAATTGTGATATCTGCTAGAGTACCCAAAAGGGGAAGAAGAGATTATTCTCATTGTAAACAGCTATATATCCTTTCTCCAATTCTGCTCCAAGAATGATTTTCTAGTAATAAAAACACAGTAAGGTTTTAAGAAAAACGAACTTAGCCACTGTCTTTTCAAAATTGGAAATATATGTCATTTTTACAGTGCAGAGACTTGATGCTGGCCCACTGCAAGGCCAAAGGTATTGTCTCTTACACTTGTCATTAGGATGACAACTAATTTCATCCAGTTGCAATCTTAGAACTCATTGTGGGGTTAGTTCTTTGTGGGAAAGGCACCAAAAAGCATTTGAGTAACCTAAATAAATGACTAACAAAATACTTTCTTATATTTAGTATGGATATTGCTATATATTGTCAATAAGGTATGAAGAGTTACCACACACACAAAGTACAGTATTATATTTACTACTCACTGAAAGTATGAAATGGTTGGAGTTGCACCTTGTTTTAACACGCCTAATTTTTATGTTTTTTTAAGCCATGCAGATGGATCAGTGAAGTTTTGGGATGCTTCTGCCAGTAAGTGTTTGAGGTTTACTTTTATCTAATAGTAACAATTCAGATACATATAGAATCACAGAATGGTTGAGTTTGGAAGGGACCTCTAGAGATCATCTAGTCCAACCCCTCCGCACACGCAGGGTCACCCAGAGCACGGGGCACAGGGCGGCATCAAAGCAGGTTTGGAAGATCTCCAAAGAAGGAGACTCCACAACCTCTCTGGGCAGCCTGTGCCAGGGCTCTGGCACCCTCACTGTCAAGAAATGTTTCCTTAAGTTCCTGTGGAACTTTTGGTGCCTCGGCTTGTGGCTGTTTCCTCTAGTCCTGTCGCTGGCCACCACAGAAAAGAGGCCGCCCCCTCCTCCTCACTGCCTCCCTTGAGGTATCTATAGACACTGATCAGGTTCCCCCTCAGCCTTCTCTTCTCCAGGCTGAACAGGCCCAGCTCCCTCAGCCTTTGCTCACAGGACAGATGTTCCAGGCCCCTGATCGTCCTTGTACGTATAAGATAATATAACATTATTTAATATATATAATATTTATATATTATATAGTTGAATTTTAATGAAGTAGTTTTGTATTTCAAAGCACTGTACTCAAAGATCTGTGGGAGAACAGGGAGTTCTCCCTGTGAAGCCCTGTGAAGCAGTTTTCCAAATTTATATTTGCCATTTCCCAAAATGGCATTGAAGTTTCTTCTTTGCTCCTGTGCAGATGGCACATTGTAATTCCCGGAAGCAGAAGTCATAGAGTCTCTATGTCCCTTTCCGTGCCCTGAGATGCTATAATTCTAGTTTCAGTATGCGCAGACCCAAGGTGTCCGATTCTAAGTAGCAGTTCAGATTTGCTCGTGAGGTTTAGTGCATCCTGACGCCTCTTCCACCTTCACAGCCAACCAGAAGAGTTATGTATTCATTAGAGAAGCCCGTGCTATAATTTGTAACATGTGCTTCGCATACATATGCTAAGACTCCTAGAGTATATCTGCAGTATAAAATTAAGATGTAATTAGGCTGTGTTTTTAGTCTCATTACACACTTAAAACACCATTCTTCTATCTTTTTGTTGCTTGTTATGCAAGCTAGCTTGACTGATATAGCACAGTAATGCTGACATATGCAACTTTACCATTATAAATATATACACACCTGTTATAGGTTCTGGGCCTGATTTTTTACTGTTCTGACCTTATGCAGTTATTAGTTAATGCCACTGAGAAAGTAATGCAGAAAAGGGGTAAAAAACACCAGGTGAGAATGTTAATAGTTCATATCCACTCCCCAGTGCTCCCCAATTATAATCCCTTATCCTTCAAAATTCACAGCAGTGATGTTCAAGTCTTCAACAAGGCTTCTGGTTATTGAGGTCTGATATATAGGTACAGATGTAGATATATTTATTAGTAATTTATTAGTCAGGTATTCAAATCAATCTAGAATACCTGTTCTTTCCAAAAGTCTTTGGGTTTGCCTGGCCTGCAGAATAATTTTCTATTATTTTTTTTCCTTGAAATGCCATACATTCTCTTTCTCTCAAGACAATAACCTCAGATAAAAGAAATCTTAGTCTCTTACCTTGTTAGAAAAATAGCTGTATGTATCACAGTTTTTCCTTAACACTGAGTAGGAACATAACTGTGGACATCTGATTGAGAGACACTTTTGACATCCTGTCTCGGAAAGTAGGCAAAAATTCATTTTGGAAATATTAAATGCATATCTAACCAGTACTGTATACTAGAATATCCTGTGTCATATCCGTATTTTTTTTCATATGATTCTTTTTTATGCCACAGCTGAAAAGATAGTAGCTTCTTTGGAATGTTATAATTGGTATATTTAATGTTAAAAAGAATTTTTGATATGTTTAATATTTTGCAGTTACTCTACAGATGTTGTACAAGTTAAAAACATCAAAGGTGTTTGAAAAGCAGAAAGTGGGAGAAGGAAAAGCAACAGCTGAGATTGTGGAAGAAGACCCTTTTGCTGTTCAGATGATGTACTGGTGTCCTGAAAGCCGAATTTTCTGTGTGGCAGGAGTTTCTGCATATGTCATTGTTTACAAGTTCAGCAAACATGAAGTAAATACTGAAATTGCAGTAAGTCCTTCAGAATTTTACTTTCTGTTATCATTATTTCTAGTTCTGTGTGTCCTGCTGTGTGCATATACTTAGTATAAATTAAACTATGTAAATATAGCTTTAGAAATACTCAATTTTAAACCTTTTAAGTGAGATCCTGATCCTAGTAAAGACAGTAACAAAAAGTTAACTCAGGTGTTGGGAGTTGGCTTTCCACTTTTTTGCTTTAATGATAACATGTAGTATGGATTTCAGACATGATTTGCTTTTAAGACTTTATGATACTGCGTGTCTCTATCATGCTTAGCTGTTCTAAAAATTCTGGATGCTACAGGTTTGATCAGATGAGCTGCACTGCATGCATACCTAGTATTGCGTGTTTTAGTTCAAGCATTTCATCTACTTAGTTCACGTACGTAGTGTTTGTAACACAAGGGAACTGCAAATTAGCACTGCCTTTCAAAAAACAAAGAGTTGCCGTTTTATTTTTGGCTTATATTGTCTTTGTTTCCCTGAAAGTGTACACTACATCATGTACTATCCAACTGCTTATCCAACTACTATCCAACTATTATCAGTTAAAACTGATAATTTCCTAAGTATTTTATTCTTTGCTTCTGCTCATATACTCCTTTTTCTTCAGACCTGAAACAGTCACTTGCTTTGAGATAAACAGAGAGTTCTTATTTTTTTAACTGTACTGCCGTGACCTTGCATTTACCATAGTAACACAGCAAGTCTGCCTTATATCTAGCTTTGTATTTCTGTTCTGTACCGAAGCAGCAACAGTTGCTAATAGAATGGCTGAACAGCATTTATAATAAATTCTTTCTTAAGTCTATGTTTTAACAAAAGACTACTTTTAAGAATACAGCAATCTAAATATCAATCTCTCCTTCAGGCTTTCCATTAAGTGCCTCTAAAGCACATTTGCACCTTTAGGTTCTCTCTTCCCAGAAAGTAATTCTCTGTGTCTGCCAGCTTTCAACAACCTCCAGTGGCTGAACCAAACCTTTTCTTTCATTTTACAACTCTCCTTTCCTTTTCAGGGTATTAAAATGTCCTTTTGATATCTATGGCACTAGCTTGGCAAAAACATTTGTGTCACTTTTGCGCTGTAATTATGTGCCAGTTGGTTAGGAGATTCCTTCCCTTTCAGGAGTGTTTGAAAACTAAGGAGCCATAATTTTGCTTTACTGACCAGGTGATCTATAATGTTATCTTTACATCTGAGTAAAGATGTTATATTATTCCATAATGACTGCACATTATCTTTTATTGCCTGTCTTTTATTTTCCTTGTTTTCCCATCTCATACTTTATCTGTTTAACCTGTATTTTCTAAAATGTAGTCATGTTAAGTTTTTCAGATTTCATTTGTAGTTTGCAAGCATTTTTATGAGGAATTATTCTGTGAAGAGTTCTTCTACTATTACCTACTACTGATGACAGTCAAGATGTTCCCCTGGGTTTTCTGCATCCCTGTTATACAGAGGTGCCTCAGCTTTTAGTTTCCACATTTTCATTGCAAGCACTCAATCTCCTAGTCATTTTTCCTTTTTTTTTTCCCTCTGTTTTTCCCCTTGATATATATAAATGCTGTTATTCCTTTCCTTTCCTTTCCTTTCCTTTCCTTTCCTTTCCTTTCCTTTCCTTTCCTTTCCTTTCCTTTCCTTTCCTTTCCTTTCCTTTCCTTTCCT